>NC_057430.1:16170434-16470760 GCF_019457755.1 Venturia canescens
CCAAAAAACGAATTTCCCTTCGCCGACGTAAGAGAGGAAGGAAAAAACAATTAACAAAGCATGGAACGCAGGAGGGAGGGGATGAAATTACTCCGAGGCGTACATATAACGCTCGTGTGTTTGGAAGGATCGCGCGGGGTGGTAAAATGGCTGTCGAGAACGAGGGTTACCGCGCAGTTTCAAGCCCAATAATAACGGCTCGGCGAGGCATGCGACAAACGACGATACAAGGCTCCTCAAACAATGCGGACAAAAGAGCATCAATTTTACGTTTTTATCGTCTCCGGGGCCGTATTGTCCATCTTCGACAATGCGGCTCTTCTTCCCGGCTAACGCTACTTCCTCGCTTCTGTTTTTCACTCATTTAGTATCTACCGATATACGGAAAAGTGGGCAAGCGGTCTTTTACCCCTTCGGTCGGGTGCGCTCCCCCCGGGGAGCTCTCACTCCAGCCAAGGGAGCACTCTCGGCCACGAGATTCGATAGCGGAGGACAATTCGTCCTCTTTTCACGTTGCTGGTGCACGGAGTCGAGGTTATATTTGTATCGTGCATGCTTCCATTGTCGAAACACGCTATCATTTTTCGTTCTCGAGGTCCGTTTGAGATGCGGGCCCGTGGCATGATCAACAATTGTCTAGTCCCACGCGGCGGAGAACGGGGCTCCTCCTTAGCGAGATTTATCGATTGATCAATCGATATTTCTTTCATACTCATTCTTTCGCTGGCTTTAAAGGTAGAGCGAAAGGCTCGTAAAGCGGAGATAAGGGACACCAATTCCAGGAGACATTTTCCCGGCTATATTCCCGATATTCCTCCCTCCTCCGCGGCCGGCAGGGGGCGGGGAGCGCCCACACACATAAATATATCGAGATTCTGAAAAGCAAAGAGTCATAACCGAGCCAACTTATCGGCGGAAGCCTCCCGAGTTACGCCTCTTCTTTGGAGCCTCTCTTGACGGATATTTCACCGGCAACCTGTACGAAATCTTCAAAGATTACGAGCACGCGCGCGCGCCCCTCTATGAGCAGGAAAGAAAAAAATCACCACTATTTTCCGAGGAGACAAAGAGCTCTCGTCGAAGTCTCGACGCTTCGCCGCCGCTTCGCTATTTTCGATGTCGACGCTCGCGGCCGCTCGCCTGCGTACGCTATCGATTCTTCCGGGGTACCAACGCTCCCTACGCACCCTATCACTATACCGAAAAAATGCGGAGAGAAAGAGCCCCGGGGAGGGGAGAGGAAGGCATGAAATCCCCGATGCTTATGGGAACGATACGTGTCACGTATAAAATTGTTATGTATATTGCGCAAGAAAATGTGAGTCTCTCCTCCTCCCCTCTCTCTCTCTCCCTCTCCCAGTCTCTTTTCTCGCCGAGAAACGCTGCTGCACGCGCCCCTCTCGCCCTGCGGCCCCGTTCCGCAAAGCTCGGCGCGTATATCGCCGTCCTACAAATTCTTACACACCGGGTTACACGAATAATCCGATATCTGAAAAGGGACGCTTATGCAGCGATCAAAGCTACGAGTTTTCTCGTTTATCCACGCACTTGTGCGACTTCTTGTTATTCCCTGATTCCTGCACAGTTGCAGCGAATCGATCGACGGAAAAGTGAATGCGGTGAGTATGCTCCGTGCGGCACGCTTTGAGAAACAGTATTTTCCATTGTTAACCGCTAATGATTTCGTGCTTCGAGACGAATCAGGATCGGGCTTGAGCGTTACGGAATCCCAAAGAGTTACTCACTCGCCGTCGTAGAGTTGCCTCGCTCCCGAGCTTTCCTCCACTCGCATGTTATTGTTTCGAGGCTGCAACAACCGAGACAGAGCGAGGAGCTTTCCAGTCGCGCGCACACAGTCTCCTCCCGGGTGCAATTACGACGGGGCGGGGGTGTGAGTTTGTTGCTGCAGCGTTTGGATAATTGCGATGCCACTTAATACATTATAATTATTTCGGACAGTTGAGCAATTAGAGTCAAGTCTGTGCACTTCCAAAGAGCACATTTTTCAGGAGTTTTCATCAGATGCCAGCAGCTACTTCGAGTTCCCTTCGGTCACTTTTCCACTATTGTCATTCTCCTCAATTTTCACACACGCACACACACACACACACACACACACACACCCACGAAATCACATTTCTAGGGTTTAAAGCGCTCGCTCACCGACGACGAATCGTCACGAAACGTCGCAGCACTAATTGGCTTCCGGGGATCCTGCTCCGGAACCTCATTCACTTACCTTTCCTAACTCGCTTAAGGCTAACTCGATTTAATAGGGAATTTGCACACAATCGCGCATTCGGTATTAGCAGAATCTGCAGGCCATCAAATCGGATTCGTCAGAGCGAGCCAGTAATTCAATGCAAACGTAAACTCGCGCGCTCATTCATCCCCGCGCAACTCTCCGAATAGGAGATTAATTCTTCTAAGAATCGCCCACGTGCTGCGAGCTCTCAAACGCCCTCCGCGCGGCCAAGTAATTCATAAATTTCGGCACAGCAATTGCGGATAGCCGCGTCGCCAGGGATGCCCGCCCTGAGGAAAGGGATCCGTAACGCGCGAGTGCTGCCCCTGGCTCACTTGGAAGTTGCAATTAAACAGCAACAATTACACGGGGTAACTTTAGACTGTAATAACACGGAATAAAGGGTTGTCGCGCGGCGCTCCCATCGAGGGGGTTATCTCACAGACTCGCGACCAAAGTCTGCCCTTCCTCTCGAACTCCTCGAGCCGAGCCTCACCCTCCGAACTCTCAATGTATTCTCTCTGTGTATAGAATTCCCGGGCCCCTCTCCCCGCTCCTCGCCGCCCTTCTCGCGCGCCCTTTCTCCTCCTCGCTATTGCCGCGTTGGTTACCGGATGATTTACCGATCCAATTAGCTCTCCGCGGGGGCAAACTCTCCTAAAAAGACGTCCGGTCTAATTTAACGGGCGTCCAATTAAAGAGTAACCCTACGATCCGCGGACTCTTCTCGCACGTGATTACGCCTCTGTCTATAGACATGGAGATGCTGCCGGCGGAGCTTTATCTCGACTGCCTTATTACTTTCGGCCACTACGACGAGACCTTTCGACTTTTTTGTCCGGCCATGATGTCGAGAAAACAAACTAAAACGCGCAGCCAACTTTGCGGAGATTAATCACCGATTGTCTGGCGTTGCGGACGAGGAACTTTCGCGATTTTTGTTACCGCGCGCTCGTGGAATGTACAGGGATGCAGATTCTCTGCTGGGATTCCTTTCATACGCCGATTGTGCTCGATGCGATACTTGGCTGTCTCTAACGAGACAACTTCTGCTCGGAAAAGGAGCTCGATTTTTTAGGGAATCAAGAGGGGATTGTGAGGAAAAATTGGACGAAATTTATGGGAATTTATAAAAATCGTTTTCCTCGGGAGAATTTTTAAAGACGCTTGCAATAAGCGTCTCATTAGAGTTGCCAACTTCGATTCGATTGTCATTCGTGCCGCTCGAGTTTAAACGTTCGGAGAAAGTTTCCGCGGGGATTTTAGTTGCGGAGCTCCCCCGCTCGAAACGTCGATCGATCATGCTGGGCTGGGAATCGGGAAAAGGGAAAATCCGTAGTAAAAGGCAGCGCCGCCGGGGCGAATTAATGTTTTGGGGAAACACGCCAAGTGGATCGAGGGAAAAAGGAGCCGGAGAGATACACGGTGACCATTCGACTGTCTCCTTCGCAGACCGAGAGAAGAGAGGCTCCGAAATATATTGGCTGTTTGTGGAGGAGAAGCAGTAAAGCGGCCCTAATAGGGTCGCGCATCGGAGTTGCTCTATTCCAATTATTTATTCAGAGGCTCGCCTCTCGCGTTCGGCAGTCAATCGTTTTCTCGAGTCGAGCGACGCGACAAATGTAGACAGCTTTGCTCTCCGTTCCGCTCGGTCCTTATACATCTGCAAAGTTCGTCCATAGAATAAGGGACTTTCGTGATAGCGGAAGTGCTGGAGAAAAGGGGAAACGGTCATTAAAGATTCAAGCAAGTTATCTGAGCGCGGCCAGATTGAAATTTTCCATGCAGAGCGAGTGGCCTGTTGAGGAAAGTGCTGGACCAGCTTGTACTCGCCTGCGCTACTGTGCAACACTTCCTGCCCGCTCTGCCTCCCCCTGCTTCCTCTATGTATATGAGGATAGTCCCCAGCGCGATTCTCTTCCGACGTTGCGCTTTTCGCCGGCATCGCAAACGTTAATATTTCAAAAGAGTCACGTCGTAAGCTCCACGACTTTGTGTCGTGTCTCTCGTGACGCTTTTTCTCAAGACCATCTGGATCTTTCCGTTATTCTTCCTATTATATAAATAATGGAGAAGGTACAAATGCCGGCGTCTTTTCTGCCCGTTTCGCGACGCCCCGTATTTTTTCTTACCTGCGAATAAAGTACGTTCACTATATATTTATGAAATAGAGACTTAGGAGAATCAATTAATGCTGCAGGTCCGTGGATTTACATTCTCAACTTTCGAGAATCCCGGGCAATCTCAATTCTTTCAAAGACTCAATCCATCGGATTATGAATGCTCTGAATTTTCAGCTGCACCAGGACAACAATAAATTGTCCAGTCCCTTCGTAGCAAGGTTTTTTACGCTTCGTAATCAGGAGCTCGAAAATAAAGCGACTTCCGGGAGTTTACCGAGGATTTGCCGAATTTTAGCGACCCCCTCGTTGTTTACGGGGGACAATCGAGCTCGGAGTCTCTCGTGAAACATTGACGCGGTATCGGGTCGTCGCAGGACCGCGAGGCAGCCTCGCGACCAGGACGATATCGGCGACGAGTTGGCCGGAGTGTCGAGCCGTCCGCGGGGGTTCGAGGGCAGCCACCAAATCCCGAGGACCGCACTGCCGACGCTCCGCCGGTTCGTGAAGAGAGAAAGAGCGAAAGATAAATTCGCATAATGCTGTCGAGAGAAGCAGCGAGAGCTCCGAATGAGCTACGCGCAATGCGATTATTCTATTTGCCAGGAGCGATTATGAATATCTACCCCGTGCCAGACCGTATGCTCTCTGGCCGGTGTCTCTTTCCCAAAAGCTTCTCGGTTTGTCGCATCCCTCAACGAACGAGAGAGAAGGATAAAAAGGAGGGAAAACGCGGCCGATGTATGCGTGCGAATTATAACGTAACGTTCTGCGTTCGCCTGCACACTCGGAGAAATCCTGATAATTATTATTTGCCCGGCACACTGCGATGCGCTCCGCTTCAGTGCCAATGAAAGCAGCACTCGCTCCACTCTCCAGCCATCATTAGCTCCGCGCCCCTCTCCCTTCTCGTTCTTCTTTCACGTATGCTTTCGTCAATAATAACTAATTGTTTGCAAATGCCATGCAAACTGGGACTTTCTCTCCCACTTCGAGCCTGCGGACTCGATTGAGATACCAAAGAATGGGAGAGCAGGCGGAGATTCAGGAAAGATTGAGATTAAAAAATCAATGAGCGTTTTTATGCGTAACGCAGTGGCTGTACAGCGCCTGGACTAAAATCACGCAGAAATATTAAAAATTGAAGGATTTGGCGCTTTGAAACATTTTTGAAAACTGACATTTTGGGCTTCGGAGCGCGAGAATTTTTCAATTTTCGATTAAGGGGTCATCTTGGTTGAATTCGACGGTGGAGAAATTTCTATACTTACTCCCTCGACATTTCCCCCGGAGCACGCTTCCAATTTCTTCGGGGGAGCGACTCATTTTTATGTCTAAATCAAATGTTTTATAACGGAGCTAATAAAAGTTTGAAAAGTTTGTACTAAAAGTGTATATATTCTCGGGGGGAAAACATCGCAGCTCTGCTGTGATTGTAAATAGGTCGTTATCACTATCGCACGCGAGACTCGGTATTATTATCGTTGGGGATGCTCTTAGCCTCTCTCACTCGCTTTCTATTATCGTGAGTTTCATGCTGGACGCTGCACGCAGATGCTTGCGGATGCAATAAGAGCTCGACGACAACGGCAAGCCCCCCGGTTCAATTCACGTATACATTTGTGAAGGGCATTTCGGTACAGCCTACAGCTACGTTCAAAAGTCTCTACGAATAAAAGAATTTTGTTTTTTACTGTCACTTTTCATTCTGCAATCAAGTTAAAATACGAAAACCATGAAATTAGGGGCTCGCTGGAAACGAATCCGAATCACTAATTCGAAACACTGAATCCAAAAATATAAGCTCAGTTTTCATTTCGTTCATTTTGCTAACGATTTTTCAGAAACCAAAATTCTGTAATCTCTTTATGTTAGTTAAAAAGTGATGAAGTTGATTTTCTTCACAGATTAGTACGAAATGATTGTTCCTTGCATATTCAAAACGTAATAAGTGTCGTCACGGAGTTATGAAATTCTCATTGGTATTTGTCGAGGAAAAAAAGTTGGAGGAAACGTTACTTTTGGGAGGGACTGTAGACGTTAAGTATCACTAACTGGCTCGTTATTGCTGTTTTTATTCTTCCCTTTTTCTCTCGGGGTATTCTGCTTGGGTCTTGCTATAACGAACATTATAATCCTCTTTGATATGCGTATATATGTATAAGAATTGAGCGTTGTTCCCGATGCTCGGGAGCGTACTCGAGATTCATCTTTTCGTCTTTTGTGTGATTTTGAAGGTTTTGCGTCGGGGACCGTTTCTACCTTTGCGAGAACAAGATTCTGTGCGAATACGACTACGAGGAGAGGCTCGTATTCGCGAACATGGCCCTTAATGCACCAGCGTCGCTTGCTCACATAAAGAGACAGCTACCGCCGACACCGACGCCACCCGGTGGCACAGCCACCGCCGGTGGAGGAGGACCGCCCAATTTATCGCAGCAGCATCACGCTCATAATCAGATTCAACATCAGGGGCAGTTACAGTCGCAGGCTATCAATCAGCAAATGGGCCAACACAATCACTTATCGAACGTAAGAAACATTATTGCTTCAATAATTTTATACTTTTTTCGAGAACATTACTTTGGGAACAAACCGAAACGATTGCGAATGGTTCGACGATGAATTTCGAGGATTCGAACCTTGAAGAGGGAAACTAAACGTTCGAATATTCGATTTTTCGTCCTGGGAGCAAACGCCAATTTTTCTCGTCTCGTTTCGATCGAACGAATTTTTCGATTGCTCAGGGGAGAATAAAAATTGCTAAAAAAGTGTTTCGAGAATGAAATCTGAGGAGAGCTGATCGTTCACTGTTGCAGGGTCAAATATCCGGAGGGACGCCAACGGTGAACGGCAACATGGGGCCGCGGGGAGGTCCCGGTGACATGAACAACAACGGGCTAGCGGGACCTGGGATCGGGCCGGTGAAACCGCCGCCGATGTCGATGCCAGCGCCGACGAGCTGAGACGAGGCCCCGCCACCTATGAAGAAGTTACGTTGTCTGGACGGTTATTGAAGAAACGTCAGTTTTTTAAGTACCGGGACGATTGAATAGGTGGGAAAAGATGGTGACAAAAAAGATTAATTTGAGGGGGACGATCGAGACGAAAAGGTGCTTCGAAGGGTAAAACGACGAAAACGAGAGACTTCGGGGTAGGAAGCCGAAGAGAAAAGCGCAAAAAATTCATAAACAAATAAATAAAGAAAGGAGAAGAAGATAAATAAAATAAAATAAAATAAAATCACTGTGATTACGTGGGGAATCGGACAAAGTGACAATTACAACGCGTACGTATAGGCCAGAGATAAATCTGTATAAACAGGAGGTTGACGAATTAACTGTAACCATCAAATGGCTTTATGTAAGATATATTTATAGTTTAACGACGATTTCGAGTCGACGTACCAGACGAATTGTAAATACAATTGGTTTAAGGAGATAAAAGGTTTAACGATAAACACAAAAGTCGTCGAGATGAACGAAGCGAATGAAAGAAAGATATTAAAAGCGTGTGCGACTGTTGTGAGAGCGAGTGAAGAATCTGAGCGCGAATGTACGAGTGGATCGCGAGTGCGTATGAAAGTGCGAGCTTAGAACGCATAGTCGGTTCCATACAGCTCATACCAAAGACATAAAATGTAAGATAAAGAAGATCGTCGGAGCGCAGCATCCGGCGTCAATATTCCTATTTGTTTCGCCTTCATTTATCATTAATTATCACGTTGATTTATACACAATCGTAATAAGCCATTTCGTTGGATCCTCCACCCTCGTCGTTCGAATTCTCCTCGTCGTTCTTCCATTCGAAAACTTTACGATACCAAATCAACAGCTTTATCTTACCATACCAAAAAATGCGCGAAAAACCAGCTAATTAATATATGAAACGACTTGAAGGGAGCACGTCGCTTACCAAAATACGAAGAATGGATTGTACCGCGAGCGAGGCGAGCGACCTACGACCCCGAGGGTTGCACACGAGCGAGCACATTTACAGTACATGACTCCGAGTATGATCGAGTACAAAAAGCGATTTATGTATAAAGAAAACGATAAAAAAAACAACTGCGAAGAATACTGAAGAGAGTGAGAGTGAGGGAGTCGGAGGTGCGAAGTTTGTGTTGAAATTGTGGGAGAGAGCGAGAGAGAGAGAGAGAGAGAGAGAGAGCGAGACCGAGAAAAAGGATATTATTGTTGTACGTTTATTTAGTTTTTGATAGCGAGGTGTAACGAATAAATGTAACGCCTTCGCAGCACTCTTTGTTAATAATCATTGTACATAAAGTCATTTATTAGCGCACTATTAATAACTAAATATTGGCGATCGCGATAGGGATTCTCCATAACTACCGGAAGAGATGAAAAAAGGCGAAAATATACATTCTTATTAATAACGAATACACGTTCTGGATTTACTGTTTTTTCTTATTTATTTTTTATTTTTTTCGTTTTTTTTTCTTTCCCTAAGTTATTCATTCTCGATCAAAATTGTCTTTTCCCTTCCCTTCCCCCCCCCCCCCCAACCCTCCCCCCCACTTCACTCCTCGGATCCTCCGTCATCTAACAAAAGCGCTTTTCATTTGGTCGTTTGGCGGAAAATCTAAGGGGATGAGATATCAATGACGCCCCTTTCTCCCTATATAAGACAAATTCGATCTTCTCGAATCGGGAATCGCTCGCATTCGCGCGATTCGTGATCGTGCGGTCCTCTCACGTTTTTCGCATTTCTGGCATACTAACCCGTAATCTACAGATTCAATAACGTCGCGAACACCGGGCTATCGATATCGGAACTCTCACCCCCCCCCCCCCCCGCCCCTCTTTTCCCGTTCGCCCATCGGAATCGAACAAGTCGTGCCATAAGCGTTTCGAAGTTGTTCGATTTCTTATATATCTAAACGTATAAAAAGACGAAAAACATGTATGTTTTTTTCTACACACGGGAGCGGAAGAGAAGAGAGTCGCCGGAGCCACGAGCTCTTTCCTCCTCCCCCCTCTTTGTTTCCTTTCTTTCTTTCTTTCGGTCTCGTTCCACTCTACGATTTGCCTAATGTCTTCCAGCCCACGGGAGCTACGGCTCAACCGGTTTTGTTATTATATTCGGTGAAGACTTTATAATGGGGGGTTGAAACTCCTTAAAACTCGAAACACGACGGGTCCAATGGGCGAGAGCCATATTGCCAACAGCTCCAAATTTATAGAGAAGAGTTTTCCGCGATGAGAGAATCCTGCAGCTTGTCCGCAGGAGAGGGAGAGACTTTTGCACACTCGATACGGTCGCGAGAGGGCGCGCTCGGTACCCCCCCGAAATGCTAATACTCGAGGGTAATATCGAAAAGTTTTGGGACTCGTGGAGAAAAGCACGGGCTCGTTCGATTCGGAGGAAGTGTAATGGAATAAAATGGGAATTGAGTCGCGACGCGTTGGATGTTAACTCACGCAGATTTTTCGACGGAAAATTAAATCTGCGAAAGCCCCGAATTTTATGCTCCCGCATTTAATGCTCGAGTGATCATATTTTATCGCCGGTAATATTCGGAGAAACAAAACCGCGTGCTCGTCCGAGGACGGTAGCACGGACAAAGGTAAGTTTCGTCCAATTAAATGTCGGTATTATTCACTTCGGTGCTGATTTTAATGAAAAAACAAAGCGCCTATACGAAATATTGCGCGTGCTCTTTGTCGCCGAGCACGCTCCCCGCGCCCAACACATTTAATTGGATTCCATCACGGCTGGTTTGATCGCACAGGAAAAGAAGCCCCAGCCCGCTGCGAGCGGGCACGCACATCTCTGTACGCGGCCCGCTCTACAAACCCCCCTCGAAATATCGCATTAATCATGCGAGGGAGAAAAAGAGCGGAGCACACTCGAAGCAGCCACCGATGCTCTCGCTGCTTTCTGTCGTTTATCCCCTTAAAATAATCTGGCCCCTGCGGAATGAAATCAGCAAAGGCAATTTCCAGGAGGAGCGAGTGCGAGGGACCGTCTTTCCTCCCCTTTCCACCCCCGCAGTGCTCGCGGCCCGTACCGCAGGAGCAAACTCTCCCTCCGACGATCTTACGCACGCGTGCTCACTTTCGCTTTCTCATCTGTTTTTCGCTCCCTCTCTCTTTCTCGTCGCTGGATTCGAAGCAGTGCAACGGACAAATGACGTTGCGGTCGCGTTTCACTCTCCCGAGCCCCCCCAGCCCAGCGACCTTTCATCCTCAACCTCCCTCCTTATCATTCTCTTCTCCGATCGGAATTAAAGATCCCGCGCGATAAAAAGTTTCTTCTCTCTCTATCTGTTGGCCTCCCCAGAAATACGTGGCTACACAAACCCCTCGATTTTGGGGGGGCTGAAATAACGTAGCACAAGGGCACGCTAAAACTGCGAAGCGAATTAAACGAACGAGCATCCATTGCCAACGAATACAGCGCTGGGAGTGTGAGCTGAAAATAATTGCGATGCACGAATTATCGACTCCGATGGACTTTCTTCCACGATCTTCCTCTTTTAAAGGCTCGAATTTATCGGAAAAATGGGCAACGAGCTCGGGGGTTTTGCTCAGCAAAATTTTCGTCACCAACCAGTGACGAATGGCAACGAGCTTTTTTTTCATTCGAGATACGATTTTACTTCACCTTTTTTTCCTTCGATGTACTGGCTCGGAAAGGTCTCTATTTTTGAAAGTTGTCGCGAGCCAGCTCGCCGAAGCACTGGTCTGAATGGACGTTATGATCCAAACATCCTCCAATGCACTTTCGTGCTCTGCTTTCCAAGACGGTCTAACCCTCTCGTCCCCCCTCGCGCGCGCGCTCTCATTCTCTCTCTCTCTCGTGTTTCCCACCCAGTTCACTCGTCTCGCATGAGAAACTCGTATTTCAAATTTTATCGTTTGAAAATGTTGAGGGCGAGTTTAACGGCGTCGTCGGTGTATAGAATTCGGCGACAAAGTGTCGACGACGTAACGCAGCTTTCGTACTCCCCATAACTGCGATGAGCGAATAAAAATGATTGTACGTAGAGACGAAAAATGGTTGGGAATTTCTTCGGATTCACTTGGAATTTCGTCGTTTTTATTCCTCGGTAAATTAGTCCAAATTTCCACGAACAAAGACGCGAATTGTCGTCGACTCGTTGCTTCCAAATATCTCCTGACGCTGTGTTCAGACGTGTCGACAAAATGTTCTCTCACTTTTTCGACACTGACGTCGGGCTCTCGAAATGTCCGTGAGCAAAGAACAGGGCGAAGATCCCCCGGGGAGTTTGGGCTCGAGGACGCGATCGCGGATCGAGACGACGGCCAATAAAGCGACGCCGGACGCTCTGACTGTCGAGTTTCAGTATTACGGGTAGGTTATGTCACACGATTAAAAACTTGGAACTATTTTCGGCCGACGGACATTGAATTTCGGTGGCTTCAGAGGCGCCATCCGAAATCTCGCGCTCGCCATCACCGATCCGTCCGAACGAGCTCGAGCAGTTCTCTGGATTAACAAACTTTTCGGGGCCGAATATCACGTCGAAGTTCTCCGGGACAAACGTAACCGCTACTTGGCCGCCCTCACCGTCAGTATGATCAACGACGAACTCATCGGAATTTTCGCCGAGGATCCACCTGTTTGCGCCCTCAGGGATATCACCAAAATGCAGATACTTCCGGCACCCGTCGCAGAGTGGGAAAACGACACCACGTGGGCCGATTTCGTTTCGACTTTACCGGATAATTGTAAAGAGGTTAATTCAATGATTCATACTCAATCGTCGCCTCGAATTCACTTAAAAAACTAAATCGTGTATGCGAATTTAGTTCATCGCGAAAAAACTATTAAGGGGGTTACTCCGCGTGGCAGCCGGATTTTATGGGGTTTTTTCGCGATTTTTTTGTGGCGAGGAAAAAAACATGGGTTTTTGAAATTTGGAGGGTTTATTTGTTGGCATTTCAACTCTATGATAGAATTTTTTAACTCCGATGTCTCGGGTAGATTCGGTGTAAAACTAGTCCACAGGAACCCATATTTTTTTCCATCGTCTTCATCGCTCCGGGGGATTGGTTTGGTTGAGATGAAAAAATCAGAGAGCGTTTTGGTGTGTAAAGCAGTGGGCATCGCCTGGACTAAAGTCATACAGAAATATTGAATATTGAAGGATTTTCGCGCTTCGGAACACAACGTTTCAATTTTCAAAAATGTTTCAAAGCACGAAAATCCTTCGATTTTTAATGTTTCTGTATGATTTTAGTCCAGGCGATAGCCACTGCTTTACACATCGAAAAGCTCTTTGGTTTTTTGACTAAACAATAAATGATCATGAATAAATTAATGTTTCAAATAATTAAAATATTGTAAAATACTTCTATTTCAATTTTAAAAAATATAAATGAAATGATTGAATGCTATTCATAATTTTATAAATTTTTAATTATTCCATTTTCATGGTATTAATATCAATTGTTCCTTGGATTGTTGTGACTCCATTTAAAAATGATTGAAAAAACAAGAAAATAATTTAGCAATCGACGAAAAAATTGTAGATTCCCTGCAGTTTTCACTGCGGTGACGAGATGTGCAAGCAGGCATCGGTGGACATGGGTCAGCAGCTCGACAGCGTAAAGTTGCAAACGTGTTTATCGGGCCCGAAGTCATTGAAGTTTTGAGACTAAAATGATATTTTTTGTGAGCAGGAGTTTTTGTTTCTGCTCTACCAAATGAGACCGTACGCGGCTTTGATGCCTTGTCGCGATTACAAAACGAAAGTTGCCGCTTGGATGCAAACTCTCTGCCGACTGGGATGCATGGGATGCGACAAAATGAGGGCGCTCCGAAACGATTACGCGTATTCGCTCTACGGATACGTTCGAGACTTGAGAGTGGCCGGGCCGTTCCAAGATTTCCCGCCGAAAATGAGCTTGCCTTCTCTCTGTGAAGCCGCCAAGTGAGAAACTTTAAAAAACCACTCGATTTCGTTGACACCCAAAAAAAGCACAATCAATTTGGTTCGCACAATCGATTTTTTCGTTCCTTCGATTTAAATAAACTTGAAAGCTCCCAAAACCATCGAATCCAATCGAAATAATCCCAGAAAAATTCTTCCCCGTGCAGAGCCGCGGCGAAGAAGCACCCGCTGACGTCACCCTTCAGCGAAGAGGCCAATGCCTTTCTGGAAGTCCAACCGAACCTCGAAGACGGTGCGTTTTGTTATTTCGCAATAACCGGAGATTTCGCGAATCCGGATTCGCTCCTCCCGCCTTAAGAATCATGTTCTCAAAAATTGGTCAAAAAATGTCACTCCTTTCTGGCTGTCGACGTGAATTTATTTTCCTCCTCACTTTCCCCTCCGAAACATTCGACAAGCACAAGATTCCCCAAAACGGTCGCTAAAAATGCTCGCGAACTTCGCCCACGACTTCAGCTCTTCTCCCTGGCACTTCTTTCCCGAGATGCTCCGCAGATTGCGTTTTGCCACGAAGAAGAATAAGAGAGAAACCGGAAGCAGTCCGAGCTGTCTTCGCGACCCTGTTCGCGGCTCCGGACGGCGTTGCCGTCGCCAAAATCACTGACAGGCCCCCATCCACGAATGTTTTCTCATCCCCCACGTCCACAAATATTCCCACATGCCAAAGCGACTCAAGAAAGTCGAACGAGCGAGAGCGAAAGAGCGGAGCGTGGATTTTTCCGCGCCTTCATATGATTAATACTGGCGAGCAATGGCGGCAGCAAAGTGGGGCTGAGGAGGAGGGGGAGGTCAGGAGAAGCGAGGTAGAATGTCAGAGGGTTGGCAGGCTGGTCGACTCCCGCAGGCTACGTTATAGTCCACCAACGCGTACAGCAAATCCCCGTCAACCGCATTCAATTACGATGTTATCGCGAATACAGATGACGGTTATTTCCTTCGGTACACCCTACACATAATGCTCGAGAGCTGTGCCAACCTCGATCTCGCGCTTTTGCGTGTCAAGTAAAGGCGCATGATGCCGGCTGGCCGCCCGTGTGATTGTTTTAGGATGTATGCGAGACGATTTCGGGCAATGGGTCTACACACGAGTGGAGTGAGGCGGGACGGAGAGAGAAAGAGAGGGAAGAAACCATGACAATTTTTCTTGAGGGTGAGCAGCTCTCTCAACGCCTCGATAACGTGCGTTGTGGCTTTTATATTTATCCTCGTGCTTCTTACTCACTGAATATACTCCCAGAACCTTTCCATGCGGAAAGCATGGAAATTGGAGTTTAGATGATTGGGAAAGTGAAAAATGGCGTTTTTATGGTACATTAGGATTTTTCGATTCCTAATTTAGAGGCAGATTTTTGAGGGGGTGGTGCACGAGGAGTTTGAGGGAATGTCTTAAGGTAGATCATGCCCGAAGGATCGTATTTTATGGGTGTCTCAATTCGGTGGATTTTTACTTCTTTATTGAAGATATCATCACTTTAAATTAATGTCAGAGTTACTCATTCGGAACTGTAAATACATTTTTTCAACTCATCTACTGGCGAATGAAATTACAAGCCATTTATTAATCGGGGATCCATCACTGACGGAACCCGAAATTTCACTCGTCCCTGGCTAAAATATTTTTATGTAAAATAGTTTTTTATGTAAAAAATCTGTTACTAGTGAGACAATCGTCTCAAATTTTTTCTCAGACTTTCATTATGCACTCCGTTGTTTTTGTGTGCTTTTTTCATAAACTTCGTGAGAAGCGTTCATTCGTTATATGAAAAGATAAACGATTTTTTACGCACAGTTTCTATAACCCTGTGTATTTTTTTTTCATATTTAAAACGAGTTTGTCTCGATAACCAATAAAACGAACGCTTCAATCAAACTCTGAGTAAATTTCAAGACTTTCTTGAAAAAATCGTTTCGCGCATGAACTACCTTAACGTAATGGACGGTAGTTGGAGAGACAGGATTTTCGGAGACTCGAAATTTGGCTGTAAGTGCAGCGGGGATTCTAAATGGCTGTTGGAAAGTTCGAGGAAGGGATTAAAAACATATTAATTCGTGCATTAATGGTACGAAAAGAATAAAAATAATGAAATAATAATGAGTAGAATCCTGGAAAATCTGGAGATTTTGCGCTTGAGCCAGTTCGGCAAAGTCGGATGATCTGGTAGAAGGGCGCGAGCATCCGCGTCGCACTGATGGGAAATACTTGTTTTGCGACAGCCGTCACCGAAACTTTATTTGCGTTAATGGAATGACGAGAGAACGGGGGAAAAAAGGGAGGAGGAGGGCGAGAGCGTTCGTCGATGCGTAAACGTGCTAATTCCACAATCCTCAAAGTTGTATAGAAATCAAAGAACGAAATTTTCTGGAAGCTGGTGCGGTGAATAATTCAACGCGCGGTGGAAAAGGATTCGGCTGATTTCGAAATCTCGTGCCTTCGCAGCATCACCGAGCAGTTTTTCAGCGCAATTTCTTTGGCTATTTCCGGAAGTGGATGAAGAGTAAAAAAAAGGTGATGCAGACTCGCGAATGAAGCGCAGCGAATCGAACAGCGGGAATCTCCGTGGAGACGACGCAGATCGTAAGCTCCGAGTGCATTCGTTCGAGAGGCCGAGCCAACTGTCAAAGCCAAGCGATGGAGCTTTTGCCACACCAACTCGCGAGTATGTACCTGCGATTTCCCAGTCTGTCCGTACTGATTAGTCGCCACGAATATAAACAAATAGAAAGGCAGGAAAGGAGAGTTGGGAATACGCGTGAGCGTATTTCCGCGAAGTGTCATTGCCAAACGAGCCAATATTTCAGCGATCAGTTACAGTTTCCCGGGTGCACGAAGCGTGGGCGCGTTCGGTGAGCTTTTATTTCGCGTGTACGCCGCATCACGCGAACTGCACAATTGGCAGGGCGACTGGAGCGAGCACTGAGGGGCAAAGGTGAGGGGTCGCGGGCGGGCGGGCCGGAGAGAGCGGAATCTGACCCTCGGGCATCGTCGAATTATCGAGATTCCCGGCCGCCACGTTTCCAAATCGATCGTTATTCTCTCCCAATTTAAATATGCGGGCATCTCGCGAGAGCTCGGAAAATAAAAGCGCAACGGAGGTGATGGCTCGTTCGCAGTCGTTTCCACTTTCCTAAAACGCCCATTTCGGAGCTTTTTCTCCTCATGAAAACAGAAAGGAATTAAGGTAGTTCTTTCGCATGAATTTATTTTTTGGAGGCGCTAATTGGGCACTCGAAAATTCAATCGATTCTTAACCTCTGCTACTTCTGCTATTTTTCCAACTTTCATCGTTAATGTATCTTTCAAGGATTTGGAAACACTTTATTTTTGTCGTCGCTACGAATTCCTTATTTTTTTTTCTATCTGCGAGACAGTTTGTGTCAGGAATTTAGAATAATTGAATATAAATGTGGCGACGATGCGGAACCTCTATAAGCTCCCGTATAAATTTTACGATTTTTGAGGTTTTAGTTCTTCATTAAATGCTCGACAACCTGACCTGAAATTTCGCCAACCTATTCCCCTGCACCGTAGAATATTCGGGTTCGTGAAAGGAATAGCTTCTTAAATCGTTCTCGTCGATAACTCATTACCGGGCCGAATCAACGTCCGTTCGGCGATTCCCGAAAATAAAAGTTGCAACGAAATGCTACACTTTGACTCGGAAATTCGCATTCCCGGGCTCCGCTTCCTGCTTTTTCTGTTTTGTGCTCATACGCGAGTGATGGGAATGTCAAAACGAGGACTCGACGTTCCGTGTATACAGTTACGGGATAAGTAGTTATGGTCCGCCGCTTATCTCCACTTAGGGTCTAACCGTTTACCCTTCTCGTAACGACTTTACACCAGCTCGAGTGGGACTGCGAGCGTGTCTCACACGCTTTAAGCTTAATTCTGCATCGCTCTCGCTCTCCTCGGCTCTCTCTCGCTCTCTCCTTTTCTCGGTCTCTTACGTGATAGTGTTATACCTCGGAGTTCTCGACCTTATTATACATATAACCTAAAACCTCGGAAAGCTCGTCGTTTCAGCCGAGCTCCACTGCCAGATGCAACGTGAGGGTGAACTAACAAGTTCCTCGTGACGCTTTCACACAAATTACCTTTGATAAAACTGCTTTTATTTTCGCTCTGCGTTTGCACACAGCGATTCGATTCAGGGGGAAAAACAGTTGAGAAAGTTCATTGGGACGATTCGAATAACGGTTCGTCATGCAATCGTCTCGTTTATTCCCAACTTATAAAATCATGTCTGACTGCCTCGAGATAATTAGTGGCATCGACACTGGAAGAACGTGCGTAGAGGTTATGCAAAATCCAAAGATTTCAGTGCTTCACTACCCACGAAAGTGTCGATTGAATTTAGCGCCGCGCTTCCTGGTGCCCGGTGCAATTTTTTCGAAGTAAATTTAAAAAGCCTGTCCCCCAAATTCATCCTGCTAAAACGAGTGAAAATTTTCCAAATGAAAAAAAAAGCAGGTGCGAAATGTGTGAAAAAATACTTGTTAAATTTTATTTCACAGAGCATGACGTAAATTTTATTGTGCTGACGGGGGAGAAACTTTGAGCTCGGGTCTTACGGTGCAGGCTGCAAAAAGATTAACATCGCTCTTCAACTTTTTTACGACAGAGTTGAAAAAGCTGGGCAATTAGTAATAAAGGGAATTTGTGAAGTTGTCATGACGCTGAGCATCCGGGAGGGAATCGGGCTCAAAGTCTCTCCGCTTTGTGCATCATCGGGCTCGATTAACTCGCCGGGTGAGTCTGAAATTCACGTAATGCTTGGCCACTTCGAAGGAAGATTGTTAAAAGTGCATCGGCGAAAAGTCACTTCCTAGAGAGGCGTGGGGGTGGGGGGGGGGGATACAAGGCTTTTCGTAAACGTACAAGGTTATCACCTGGTCATATATTGAGCTAAAACCAATGGCGTGACTGTATATAGAAAAAGTAATGGGAGACGTTTGCAGTGCAACTGCTCTTTGCTATACATACAACGGCACTTACGGTTGTTGAGCCATAAAGCAGGGCGCAAAGTTAAAGAAATCGGGAGCACGTAGAGGGCGTTAAAATTAACGACGCAGTAACAAAGTATTGTATGACTTTGCTCGATGCTCTTGGCGTCGAAAGATGGACGGGGTCCGTAGAGCGGAAGTGACCTCTGGCGGGTCCTTTCGAAGTGCGAGGGTCGGTAAGTTTTTTTCTTCCATAAGAGAAACACGTGAACGTTGACTCTGGCTATCTTTCTCGCTCTTTGGGCACGAGTAAAAGTCTCAAACTCGTAACACTTTTTGTGCTAAATCATGCGAGTTACGACCTTTTGTTGAGCAACGATCGGAGGCTCTGTCTCGGCTGTGCGGGGGAGTAACATAAAGAGGCTAAAGGAGGAGTGAAGTGCGGGTGGTGCTGGTGAAGCAGTAAGTACAGGGGGGAGTCGAAATTGCTAGCTGCAAAAGCCTGTAATCAAATACTTAAAACACCGATGCCCATGCCGGTACATGCGTCTAGCCCGTGTTATAAAGACCCGAGGACGAAGAACCGGTAATAGACTTTGTCCGAGATCCTGCTTTCTTTTTCCGCGTCCTGGGAGCTCGCGAGTAGTAAAAAAGCGTTTGGTCCTTTTCCTGCTGCCGGTTCCCCGGTGGCTCCTTTCAGTTTTTTCTTCAAAGATAGTCTTCTTGCGCGTCGAGATGGAAGAGAAGCGAAAAACGAGAAGGGACGGAGGGAGGAGAAACGAGGGAGGAAAGAAGAAAGGAAAATGAGAGTGCGCCGAGTCTGGAGTGAGTTGGAGCGGGGAACGCGCTTTTCTTATTATTTCCCGTGCGCGCCAAGTTTTTGGGGGGGGGAGAAAAATAAAGGTGGAACTGGAGCTACACCTCTCGGCGTATCTTCCAGTCGGCGGTGAAGAGGATTGGAGGAGGCGAGTGTCGGTCCAGGAATCTGAGAAGGACCAAGCGGGAGGAGATGGAAGAAAGTGCGAAAAGATAAAAGTTTAACCGGCTGTTAGGATCGTAATACGGCGTAACACCCGCTACTTAGCGGAGTATAAATAAGCGTTAAATCCGTGCTTAGGAGGCTTAATCTGTACTTTTTCCCACTTATTTCTTCCTCTTTCTTCGGCGAGAAATATCCGTAGGCGTAGAACGCCGAGTCCAGAATATATTATGAGGGCGAGTACACCGCGGGCGAGGCTCTTTATCGCGGACGACGGGGAGCAGAGGGCCAGAGAGAAAGAGCGCGATAATGTCCCCGGTCGAATCCTTTTTTCGAGGTGCTTCGTCCTGGCCGGGACCACGAGGATGCCAGAGTGGAAAAGCTCGTTGTGGCGATAGATAACGAAGCACGTACTTGACGCCTGTTTAATGAGGGAGGAAGGGGGCACTGGGATCGAGCTGTTTCCCACTTTTCAGACCGTACAGTGGTTAATTTAGGTTGATCGAATAGCAAGAGAAGGAAGCGAGCCCCGTTTCGTAGATAAAAGGCCGAGGGGAGGAAACCTGGAAGGAATATAAGCAAACCCTAATCTTACCTAATCCTTTGGTCATACGAATTAATGTTACGATGTTGGGCTCCGTGGGCGGGACGACTCGATGGCCCATCCGGGAGGGAGTCGCAAGTCCGATTTCGGTTTCTCCAATTGCCCTTTCCTCAGCACATTCCTGTCACATTATATACGTGTGGGGAACGACTTTACAGATATACGCGCCTCGCCGCCGCACTAGACGGCACTGAACTCGCAAACTATTATCCGCACCCCTTGAATTCTAACGGTCTGGTGCGGCATTCGCGCGAGAAGTATCCGTCGCCGGTAGAACTTACTGGAGGAATAGTCTGTTCAGAGGAGCGAACGCACAGCGAGCAGGGAACAGAGGAAAGACGAAGCGTCCTACTGGCGAGCCCGATCGTATATACTTCGCGATCGTTACCGTTGCGAGCAAGGGAGAATTTAAGCAAAGACAAGAGGTACGACGAGAGAGAGACCCCGAGGACGAAGGGTGGCTGCTAACGACCTTCGCCAGACCAGCAGGGCTGTTAACTGCTCGCTCCGCTTCTCCGAACCTTACACATGTACTGTACGTGTGTACATATAAGTTTATGTATCCCTCTCTGGCTCTCTCTCTCTCTCTCTCTCTCTCTCTCTCTCTCGGGCACAGAGCAACGTACGCGAGCAAAAGCTCCGAAGGGGCTGCTATATTCTCTCCACCGCACCCTTACCCTGCCACTTGTTCGTACTAGTGAGAAAGAGAAACGACCTACGAGGAAGAAGCGACTCTCTCCCGAGCTCACACAACCTGACGACCACCACCAGCTCCAGCCCCTGCACAAGACTTCGCACATAGTCCTTTCAGACACTATACCTACGCCGAATGGCTAAGCTATTGGGAACAATGTCTTGTTAGGTGGTTTGCTTTGCGGTAATCGTTCGAACGAGCTCGACAGACTTCCACGCCATCAGACACCGAAGTCGTTATGCCATCGGACCCTCACACCTAAACTTGCCTCTCCCTCTCTCTCTCTCTCCTTCTCTTTCTTCATTCTCCGTCGCTCTTCCTCTGCGAGGCTCCTTTCGACCAAAGAATAATTGCACTTCCTGTACTCGGCGATATCTTAACGCACCCCGAGCGCTCGTTCCGAGCATTTTAACTCCAAAGTGCAACCTCAGACTCGACTTTGCTGATCCTCATTTTGTAGGCGTGTTATTATGCGCGGTGAAATTCGAGCGGGATCTTCAGTCCGGAGCTTCCGGAGGCTCGACGTCGATCCTCCTCCGAGGGAGCTCCTTCGACGAAAATTTTCCTTCGAGCCTTTTCTTTTACCCGCTCGATAAGCGGGATCGCGCGATGACTGATGCGCGGCAACGGGGAAAATCACCGCCACAATAATCTTCGGGATCCGAGCGTAATCGGCGAGAGATGATCGCCTATCTTACGACTTGATTGGTACTCATTAAAGGAAATGCGTTCACGGGGCTCCTGGGAGCCAGCGCGGGCCTCTCCCGCTCACCACCGACTTTCCAGCTCCGCCGAATTAATACGAGGCTCTCTCGAGAGACGGAGGAAAATGTTTGTAACCTTGTACAAACCTAGAGAAGTTGAAATCTGCGGGGATCCCGATGAGCACCCACCCTCGGAGAAAAAGAGCAGGAGCGACGCCGAGCGCTCGCCGAGTTTCGGAATCTTCGGCATCGACCTCCCGCCAGATAATGCCTGACAAATTATAAGCACGAGTTGCGAATACGTAATTCGAGGTTTCCTCTCTATCGGGGGCGAAAGGGACCTCGCAGACCGAAGAAACTCCGGTTAATCACAAGAACAATAAAGGGAGAAAGCTCGAGATTTTGGCAGGATTGAATACCCGTTTTGATGAAAGGAAAAGTAAGCAAAACGATTCTTCAGTAGAAATAGAATAAAAAATAAATGAAGATAATAGCTGGCGAGTGTGTAAGAGGAAGCAGCAATCCAAAATGTTTGAAACGAACTAAATGGGGAAAGAGAGAGTTTTGGCGAACAAAAGTTAGATTCCAGGCGGCTTAACGCGCTCCTTTTTCAACCGAAGGCTTCGGGCTTGTTATTTTATTTTTATTTTCGTATATACGGCGAGGAGCAAGCCACCAAAGGATAGAGAGTGCAGAATAAAGTTGTGTTGGGGATCGAAGTAAAATAGGCCTCGAGGGTCCGGCCAGCCCATAGGCAGGGAAAGCTATCAAAGCTTTACTGTGGCTACAGGCGCGCTGCTTTGCTCTCGCTCACTCTTTTCGTCTGGCTATCGTCGAAACACGCTCGAGGGAGAGGTGGCCGGTGCGTTACTCTCTGCCATGTCAGGTCCACGGAGTGAAGTTAAAAGGTGGTTTGAAGGGTTATGACCGGCCATCCTGGGTTATGGGTGGCGATTGCCACTGATAGAATCAGCGTTCTGCACCCGTGCTTTTCCTCATAATCACTTTTGGATTAATTAAATTTTACGCCCGAGCGTCGATAAACGTTAAATTTAACGGTGCACAACGATGCTGATGCTTGCGGGGTCCCGGTCATTCCGCGAGCGCGAGCCCGTCCTCGTACGTGTGTTTCTCTGTAAATATCCTGCCCCCGGATGCCCACGCATTTATAAAAGTCTTTCCGTGTGTTGTAGAACGCACCGTCCGGTGCTCGCCGCTGTGTGCACTCCAAATCAAACGGACATTGCTCGGACAGAGCCGCGAGTATCGAGAGGAACGCGGACGTTCCGAGCCCACTGTGCCACCCCTTTTCAACCCTTTCACGAGTCCTACCGCCCAGCTCGATCGGATTTCAGTCTCCAAATAATGGGCTCTCATTTTCCTCGATGCGGCAAAACCGCGCGCGTATATACACAACCTGATCTGGCCATTCGGGAGCAGCATTCAAGCCGAAAGATACCGAAACTGGAGGTCGCGCTGGGGCAAAACAAAAGACCAATGAAAATGGAGCCACGCATCCTGCTGGCTGCCGTCTCCACATGTTAATCTTCATCCAATTTATACGAAATATTGAATTAAAGAATTGCTAACGGAGTAAGTAGGATAATCCGATAGGATCCAATGCTATGGAAAAGGGAGAAAGGCCTCTGCGAGAATGAGGTAGAGAAAAAATCCGAGCCACGGATGAGCAGCCTCGCTAGATACTGCTGTGCTGCTGCTGCTGCTGCTTCTGCTGCTACTGGTAATTAAATTAATTAGCCGTCTCCCATTGCCGCCCTCGCGTATACACTCTCATTCTTTCTCTTTCCATTTCGCTTGTTCCTTCCCTCTCTAGACTCTCTTTCCACAAGCGTCTTAATTATCAGGCAACTTCGCGGATGTTCTTCCCTGTCTCTGCTACCAACAGTTCCTCGTTTTCTATATCGTTATTCGGTGCGCACCACTCGTCTTACTCTTTTGTTCATTTTCCTCTCTTCCTCGCTCGCTCACTTTATTTTTTCTTCGTTTCGTCGTTTCGCTCTCGTTTTCCCAGCTATTTATTAGGTTTTTACTGAATCCTTGGAAACGCGGAACAATCGGTGCTTAGCCCACGAAGACCCAATGATTAATTCGTTGTTGGATTCCAAAGGTATTTATACGAGGGACCTTTCGTGTAAA
Organism: Venturia canescens; assembly: GCF_019457755.1. Taxonomy (NCBI): domain Eukaryota; kingdom Metazoa; phylum Arthropoda; class Insecta; order Hymenoptera; family Ichneumonidae; genus Venturia; species Venturia canescens. Next base: position 16,193,823 of record NC_057430.1, read on the forward strand.
CGATCGTCGTTTCTGACTTGACGTTGAGGGGCCTGTTCGTCATTTTGACGTGAGCACGAAAGTTTGGCGGAAGGGGGGGGGGGGGAGATCAATTGACAGGGATCACGAATACGACTTTTGAGATTTTTTACTCCGGGGATGATCAGTGGGGAAGAGATGGAATGAAATAAATAAGAAATTGGACGATTTGCATTTCAGATTTTTCTTCGACGGAGCAATTAAATCACGAGGCGATAGAACCTCGAATGAATATTTTTCATTTTTAGTATTCACCTCGCTTTTTCTTCCAACGATTTCATGTTAAATAACCCGTACATGAAAAAAATAAGACTTTGGTGGTTTCGTCTTCGTCGTTGTTTGAGACGTTTTGCCAGTAGTCCGCCCCTCCCCTCCCCCTTTCTCCGCCTGCCTCGCTCGCCCTCTCACTCATTCCCTCTTAGGAAACGGAAGAGCCCGAGCACTCCGGGTAATTAGAAGCGGAATTATATTCACCGAGCTGTTTCGCTTTACAAACAAGGATCTCCCTCTCGCTTTATATATTTCCCGTGCCTTTTCCCCTCCGCCCTCTCCTTGTCGCGTTAAATGAAGTCACACAAGAATGGAGATGAAAACGATTCTGTTCTTTAATGTCGCGATTTACCGGTAGCCGAAAGAAGCTTGCCGGCTGCAATTTTCGGACGTTAAACCTGCGAGAACGTTTCAGGTATGCAACGAGAAGTGAGCTCAATCACTTCGAAGAGCACCGTTACAGCGACGATCATGACGAAAGTTCGAGTTAGTTTATTCCTCGAATTATCCACGAGGACGATCAGCTCTGTATAAAGCAAGAGTATCTTCGTAAGATAATTATTCGAAGAGCAAATGCGAAAGGGCGAGAGACGATACGCAACCCTTTGCGATTCTTCTACGTGCCTGCTCGTCGAGAAGGAAGTTCCCACTCGTAAAGCCCCCTGCAGAGCGAGGGAGACGCGCCATCAACTTTTCAGGAGACTCCTCGAGGGCCTCATCCTCGTGTTGGATCCTCACACACATAAGGATTTCCTCCCTTCGTTCCACTGCCTTAATTAACGTGGATTACGTCCTTCTGGCTCCTGGTATCGTCGCTATACAAAACACTATACACAAAATAAGTGCGTCTAAAGGTCTTTCTCTCTCGCACAGCTTAGTTTTTAATGATTATTGCGCGACCGAGCGCTACCAACGAATGAGTACGAACCCAAGGAACTTCAGGCAGGTATTACCGCTCCGTGAATTCTCTCTTGCTTTCGTGCTCCGAGCCGCCCTACGCAGCATTTGCATATCTTTCCACCCTTTAGAATGGCCCTGGCTCTGCTCGCTTCTTCTCTCTTGTTCTTTCCCACTCGACGTTTCCCTCCGCACCGACGCGGCCGCCTGCCCTCGCTTTTTCCTTTGCCCCTTTCTCGCCCTGCATCCGTTACGTTCTTACCTTCCAAGGCGTTTTCCTTTTTCTCTCTCATTCTGCATTTCGTCCGCACATATAAAAATACGCGGGATAAAAGTTCGTCGGACAGAAAAAGCGAGCTGCGAAATCGTCCCTCGCACTTTATTTCTCCCAGTGGCCAACGCTCCCCCTCCCCCCCCCCCCCCCCCGGCCCTTCCCGAGTCCCTCAAGTAATCCTCTCGATCACTACCTTAATTAACGTTTCTTCGAGTCTCGCATTGAGCCGATTTTTCAAATTACTCGTCAAGTTCGGGGACCCCTCGAGCCCCTTTTCGCGACGTTTTTCTTCCTCCGGTGAGCTATAAAAACATGCACACTTTTGAACTCGATACTAATTCCCGAATGGAAATTAATACCGCAAAATATCTCGGGGAACTTCGATAATTGCTTCTGGCAGAAAAACCGTTCGAGACAAAACAAGAAAATTTACGATTCCGTGTATTGCGCGGGGCTCTGCGTTTTATGGGATTAATCGCCCACCGGCAAAGCCGTATCAATTCGAGCGGCAATTTAACGGGAATCGATGCCGATCCCGTACGAACCTTGCTTATGAAACTCACCCCACCAACTAATCAGAAACGCTCAACAAAACTATACGTACTTGAATACACGTTACTCCCCAGTATACATGCACCTTATCTCGAATCAGCGGTTGAGAACGACGAGGCTCCCGGTTCATAACCTTCCCGTATCGGGAGAAACGTACGTGCGGTTTGCACGTTGTTTAGTGAGCTTTCCCCTTGTCCGCGCAGTATTATTGTCCCGTAAACTTTCCATCGTGGAAAGAAAAAGCAGCGATTTAACGTTAATGAGGATACTCTGGCTGCGGAATAAAAAAATATCGAGAGAGAGAGAGAGAGAGATTCGAGTGCAAGAGTTTTGAAGTAAAATGCCACGAATTATTGTCAGCGAGGATGATTTGATTTGGCTTTTCGTAATCGCTCTGGCTCGACTGATAATCGGCCGTCTGAAAGAAGAGCAAACGAAATTGGTGAGGAGAGAGTTGAGGTCGTTTGGGATCGAAGCACATGAAAAAGGGCGACGCGAAGATGATGCGTTGCCCGTGATGGTTTCATGAAGTGCGTCCCTCGCGCGAACGAGAGGAGGATATCAAGAGAGAAAAGCAGCACGTCCGGGCGAGTGAACAGCGTTAGAAGACCATCATCAGAGATGAGAAATCTCAACAAAGATATTTCGCTCCGCGCCAAGGGTTCTCGTGATTCTGTGTGCGCTAAAGGAGCGAATAATATTCTCTCAGTGAGCGTTACGGAGGTTGCTTATGTGTGGGAGAAGAGCGTGAGTAAAGGACAACAAATTTGTAGGCGGGGTGCGGAAAATGGTTGAATCGCGGGCGAGGGAAGCGGCGGGCGAAGGGGCCGCTTGTGTATAGAGATCCTATCTGTATTTCATTAACATTATTCTCAGCTGCGGTAAACTTGGCCACCCTTTGCAGAGACCACCGTTCTAGAAACTGTAACCATCGCCGTCGTCGTCGTTTCATGCTATACCATCAAAAACTACCCTCCTCGCCCGACCAACTCGTACCTACTTCCACGACGCTCAATTGTGCGCTACGAAGCACCACAAGAATCCTCCTTCCCAACGAGAATAAAGAGACACGAAGAGAGAGAGAGAGACCGACGCGTTTACAGGCCTTCGAACTCCTGGGAGCAACAGCGAAGAAATTACGAGACACAGAGACGAGCACACAAGTAGCCGATTAGACGCAGGAAATTTCTTACTCACTCGCACTCACTCACCCCCCCTGCGAGTACCAACTCCCTCAAGTTTGTTTGGGCTCCTCAATGCACCTCAAATGAGCCTAATCCAAGCCAACTAAATCCAATCAGATCCTGACGATACATCGAGCACGTGCCTTATCAAGCTCATGGCTGGACCAACATTCATCAACGTCGCCACCAAAATAACTCTACCAAAGTCTAGCAAAAGCTGGAGTCTTTTCCGACTGGAAAAAATGAAAAATGAAAAGAGGGAAAAAGATGGATTTTTGGAGTTTGGAGGGTTTATTTTCTGGTACTTCAACTCTGTGATAGAATTTTTTAACTCTGATATCTCGGGTAGATTCGGCGTAAAACTACTACTTTATGGGAACCCATATGGTTTCTTCATGGTCTCCATGATTACGGGGGAGTGCTTCATCTGAGAGGAAAAAATCAATGAGCGTTTTGATTTGTAAAACAGTGGCTATCGCCTGAACTCAAATTATAAATAAACCCTTGAAATTTCAAAAGTCTATCTTTTAATAAAAATCTTAACTTTTTACATATGTAAATTAGAACTAATCGCCAATCGACTTTCCGATCCAGCACTGATTTGGAGGGTGAAATTCGTATAAAAATGATTGCTGGTTCCAGGTCGAAGGACTTCAAGTTGGAAATGAAAAAATTTGTTATCGAGCTGTCATACGCTGAAAATAAAAGAAATTCGATAAAATAATTCGTTCACGATATTTTTCCTCATTAACGTCGTCGATGAATAACAATTTTTCGTAATAAAAGTTCTATAAAGCCCATTGTGGGTATACATTTAATGCCACACTTGGCAATAAAAATGAGTGAAAATCGAGTCGTAATTAAATTCGAACGGACTTTTGCGTTATAAATAAATAAGGAGGGCGCAGCACAGTGCTCGTGTAACTTTTCCATATCGCCATTAATGAACGAAGTTAAACTTTTCGTAGAGTACGATAGACTTTCGTACAATTTTCATGATAATATTTGCGTTATATGTTGAAAAATATGACGAAGAATTTCGTGTCGGTGCTTCGTTCGTCGGGATTTCAAGGTAATTACTCAACCCGGTTGGATTCTGTTGGGTTAATACGAGGGTGTGAATAATACAAGTTATTATATCGGAGCAGGCAAGTTTATTCTTTCTCGGCGTGTCCGGAGGTGAATTCAATAGCAACAAACTCGACGGTATTATACGCCAGTAAAATTTTATTTGGCTAACATTTATTCGCGAGCCTTGGAAAAGGCCGTGCGAGCATAGGTTTGCCGGTGGCTTTGCCGAGGGTCAGATCCCCGGCTGGTGGGCTGGGGCGAGTGGAAAAACTGGCCTGAAAAAGCCCTCGGCGACGAGGCCAGAAACCGGAATGGAGAACGCGCTCCGCACACGTTACACTCGCGATATAACGACAAATTATTGTTACGAGAAAAAAAATAGCGTCAAATCCCGCGGCTTCGATTCGCTCCTGTAACGCCGAACGGCCTCCGCGTCGATACGCTTTTGTCCTCGAGTATATTCTCCCGGTGTCGGTTGAGCTAATCTCTCGATATTTTCACGGGTTTATACCAATGTGCTCGCTCGCTTTTTGCCCCTTTTTCTTCGCCAGGCGCGAGGCGCCTCGTTCTCAAAATCGAAATATAACGAAGCACGAGACTTTTGGGAGCTTGCAGGAAACACGAATGTCACTGCAGTCATAGAAGTTCGAAGGAACCCCGAGCGCCGCGATCCAACAGACCTTCTTCCACGAGGAAAAGAAATTCCTGAAGAATTAACGCGAAGCTGAAACGAACAGGACGCACGAATTCGTATGAGATTAATAACCGCCGGTAGAAAGTTGCGAAAGAGTTGGAAGACCGAAGCAACGGTTTGTTGGTTCATCGTCAAGCTCTGGAGAGTAGAAGAGAAAAAAACGAGTGCAAAGTTACCGTTGGAGGGAAGCCTCGCAGTTTCGAATCCGGCCGACTGGTACACGCGTTCCCGGAATACGCGTTTCGCGTTACACACGCGAGACGGTCACACACACCTGGTCCTCGTTTCTGGCTAAATTGACGACATAATCCGCCATAAATCAGGATTACTAAAAGTTCGATGCGCGCGTTACCCGAGCCCCTATGCACAGCGGCTTTCCGCGTGTGTGCTCTTCCCCTGTAAATAACACTCTAAAACAAAATAAGTTGGAACAAATAGTAACGAACATCCTCCGTGGAAAGAAGAGCGATGAAGATTTTCAGCTCACCATCAAAAGCTATGTCTACGAGGAAAGAAGAAGCTCGAAAAAAAACGAGGCAAACTCCTTCGACTATCTCATCTTTTACCTACCGCATGTGTGTCTGCTATCTTCGTGAAGATCATTGCACCCCTGTGAGCCTCTTACGTACAGTAAAGAAAAGGGAATGCTTCTGCCATACTTTGTCTTATTGTTAACAACGACTCCTGCGAGAGGGAAACGAGGGGCGACCGCGGAGGAGGCCGAGAGAAAAGGAACGAAGGAAATGGGCGAGCCAAGACTTCGCTCTTGGCGTTTATGACACGGAGCCACGGGACTCGAGATATCTTCACTTCTCTTCGCTTTAATATGGATATGTATATGCTTAAGCATCACGTTAATATATACATAAATATGAGACCCGAGGGATGAAACGCTGAATTGGGGAAGAAAAAGAAGAGCGTTACAGTCACTGTAGGCAAATACATAATTCTAACTGCGGCGTTACGCGGGAGAGCTAGGGACCCACGAGCAATAAATACAGCTTCGCGAATCCACTCTTAAAAGCATCAGACACATGAATCGAAAAAAATCCTTAGTGCAAACGCACCGGTGACTCTCTGCAATTCAGGCGGATTCGAGTTTCGGGATAACGAAAGGAGAATGTGGGAAAAAGGGAATTTGGAGTTTTTGTTAGGGAAGATCGTGCGTTACTTGCATGGGATTCGAAAAAGCAAATGAACGTTTTGCTCTTTTCATGATCGAAGAAACGATTAAAATTTACTCTCCCAATCGTTCAAATTATGTGTAATTCGTTTCTTGAGATTTATAAATTTTTAATATAACGACGCAGCGGTTAAAAGACTTTCGTAGGAAAATCGTCAAGCAAAATGTGACAACAGCTATTTTCTATTCATATGCGTATGCATATCTGTATTTTAAACCAGCTGCCTCATGGTGTTGTCAAACCTTCCACCGTTTGTGTCGTTATTACTCGTTAACCTCAAATAAAAGTGTTTTTCCTTTTCCCTTCCCAAGTGATTTTTACCGGTAACAAGGTTTTCTCAATACATCATCGATGTGTGAAAACATTTTCTTATTCTCGTTTTTGGCTCTTTAAGTTGGGAGGATCCTGTTTCATGAAATCAAAATCGTCGAACAGGAAGTGTGTGTAACCCTTCAAAAAGTGGGATTTTCGTTAATTTTTTTCTCGAAAACTATACGGTAGATTCTATAATAATTCCGGGAATATATGCACGCTGTATATTTCTAGCATATTTCCAAATTTCAACTGTTAAAGTTGGAATTTTCGATTTCCATTAGATTCGCGTGAATTTCCTTAATATTTTCGAAATTGGAGTCTGAGAGGAGCCTGAAAAGTCGATGACGTGGGGACTTTTAATAGAAATTTGAAACCGCACGTGTTGCAGGACGGGGGATGAAAAGTAGAGCGACGATGAGTGTTCGAGGGATGTGGGAAGATCGGAAATTTGGAATTTTCAATTTTGAAGAATGGAAAGAAGAAACAAACTGAGGCAGGAAGGTGAAAACTTTCGGGCAGGAAATAACCTGGGAAGAAGTCCCGGCTCCAGGAACTTGAGGATGCTGCAATTAAGTGGGAAACGTTGACGGCATAAAACGCGATCCGGTGGAGCCGGACTTGATTGGGGTTCGGGGTGAAAAGGTTGAAGATTAAGAAGGATCGTTGACCCAACGAATCTGAAAAAGTGCACGAGGATGTTAGTCGATATCGAGAGCGGCAAGTGGAAGAAAAGGAGGAGAAGAAAAAGGGGGAAAATGGCGGAATTACAGTGGTCTGTGTCTGTCGGCGAATGGTGCGCCGAAGGAAAAGTTTATCGTCGCCGAAACGGGATGGATAAGTGGCACTTTGGTGCATAACGAGGGGACCGTTTCTACTGTCGAATTACCGCGAGCTCTCTCTCTCCCTTTCTCTCTTTTTCGTGTGTGTCTCTGACGTCGAGAAGAAGCGGAGAGAAATGACGTCATTTTGTCGCGTTCACCACAAAGATATCTTCTTATAAAGTACTCGCGTGTATACGCGTATATCCGTCGTTGTACGTCGCTCTTCCATTCTTATACTAAAGTTTCAACGATGCTGCTTTGAATCACTATCTCATAGAGCTCGTTTCACGACTAATAAACTTGTGTGCCTCCTCGCAGCATTGTTTTGTCATTCCATTAGGTTGTTCGAATCACTACGAGAATAAGATTTCCATGGAAGTTGAACGTACGTGCGAGGGCCCAAGTGTTTTCCCTCGACCCCACTGGATCCTCCCACTGGAGCTGAAAAATCTCGAGCCCTAAACACACGTCGACTAACTCGATGTGGAAATAACGAAAGCGACGCTTAATGGAGCTTCGGCCAATTTGATCCGGAGGGGAAGCCGTTCGCAACTTTCCTATTCATAGCTCGCAGTACACACTCACATTTTTCCAATCGATTGATCGAGGTTATAGTTGCTCCTTAAGTTTTGTTGGAATATATAAAGAATGCGGTCGCCGCGCCCGGCGGCGGGGAGTGTCGTCGGTGCTTTCATTGGGAGGCTACAAACTGGAATGAAGAAGCTTGTTATTACGAAGCGATTCTTCTCCTTTGTAATATTAGTCTCGTTTATTCCGCAAAATGTTAAAATTCCTTGAGAGGAGAGAGAGAGTGAGAGGGACTTTTGAAAAGGAACAAGCGACGAGCTTCGATGACAAAGTTTTCTCGTTTGGAGGGTAGTGTGCCCGGGCTATTATTCCAGGAGGCACGTCATGCGCGATCTAAGATAGAGCGAGAGAAAGAGGGGGGAGAAGGAGCGAGAGGGAAAGAGAGAAAGCTCTGTGTGTCGCGAGAGGGAGTTTCTCCCCGAGCAACCCTGTGCTCTCGGTATGTTAATTAACAGTATAAGCGTTTCACAGAAAGGGGACGATATAAGAGACGCGCGAGAGAACGACGAAAAGGGTTGTAGCGCGCATGAAACGGAGAAAGAGAAGGAAGAGGAATGAAAGAGGGAGAGAGAGGGATCTCGTATAGCTGTATAACTAATTAGCAGAGTCGAGTATTCCAACAATGTTTTTTGTTGTTTTAATTTTCTTTAAATTCCTCTACCTTTGAAATTTCCTCACGAATATATTGCTCGCCAATATAACGGGCTCGTATTAAAATCGCTTTTCCGCACTGGCTCCGAGTTCAATTATTTTTGACAATCCCAGCCGCTCCAGCATGAATAACGATAACGCCTGACAATGCAATTTGACAAATGCAACAAGAGACCTCAGCAAAATGTGACCTCATTGCTCCCTCCGTGTATCGACAGGCCCGACTTCCATACGAATATTCTCCACTGAAACGAGATGGATGAGCTCCCTCGCCACCGATCACCCACTGATATCGACTTATGATTGATTTCACACTGATTACAGCCGAACATCAGCCTCCGGGAATGAAACGCTGCAAATTCATTAGCGCCCCTCGCCCGGTGCGGGCTACGGTGCGACCTCGATTTTTGGAAGCTCGACGGCTCGGACTCCGCATCGCACTCGTTATCATAAAAGCCTGCGCACGCTCAGTCTCTCGGTTTCTACGCACGAGACGTTTCGCGAGGCTTCCGACAAGCGTGGTCGCAGTTTTGACAAGTGTTGTTGCACTTGGATCTACGCGCAAAAACCTCCGGCTGTATACGCACGAGAAATAGACGACGGGAATTATAAAAGGCCCGCGTCGATTCAATCACACTTCGAGCTCCCCCCTCGCGCCACGCTCCCCTCCCCGCGAGCGGTTCCAAGTGCCCACTTGCGAGTCCCATAATAATTTCGTTTCTGTCTTCCGAAGCTTCGATATCAGGCTCCAAATCCACTCCGGCAAATATGGCTGCGATAAAATCGCGAGCGTAAAAGCTCCTCGTAATTCCCAAAGCGCGAACGACTCTCGCTGAAGGAGCGTTGCGAGACACGCTGGGTTTCTTCAATCTCGCGCGAAATTTCGAGCAACCTTTTACATCCATCTTCCCCGCGATCACTCCGAATCCTCGCGTCCCCATCTCCGGAGAAAGTATCATAGTTAAGTTGAGATTCGAAGGATAACGGAGCCCGGAATTTAGTGGCTTGGCAAATGCGAATATCATTTTATAGGAATCGACGCGAGCGGCGACGGTCTCGGCGATTGCTCCGCGACCGTTTTTCCAGCGTCCACTAATTTTCGTCCTCCGCAAGTGTGCCGTCATCCGAAGTCTTCCAGCGAGAAATCGCAGCGATCTTCCTCCCTCGCAGGTCAAACTGCCAGTTTCCTCATCCCCAATTTCCCGGCGCAGCTTCTTCACCCCGAGCTTCCCATTAATCGAGAGAAACTCGACCCCCGTATTTCCCGAATTCCGGAAGCTGCGTGCGTTCAGGGCACCGAAACAGCCACGAAAGTGCTCCAGGAATATAATACACTCGAGGAAGATCGGCGGGGGCCAGGACTGCACACAATTTTTAATTTATCGATTGAGACGCCGGCGTTCTTGGGTCGGAAGTAGCGAGCAGAAGACGAGAAGAGAAAGGGGAGACGAGATGGCGCAGATCTCGTTTGCGGTAGCGCGCCAAGCTCTGGTTCATTAGACGCTCTTAATTAACTTCGCGGGCTAGCACGCGACTTTACACAATAGAATATTCTCTGTGCAAGCTTACTCCATTCAATTACACGTTAATAATATACGACAGGAACGTCATACCGGGGATCTGAGTATATAGATATGGAGATATCCATTTTCCTGGCGCGCATCCTCGCTCCGTGCGCCCTTACCAGGCTCGCGGTCCTCTGTTTTGAGTGAATATAATCGACTAATACATATGCCCTGTGACAAACCATAATCGAACGTCAGTCTGTATTGTTTGGCGAGCTGATCAAACTGCCAACTAATTAACACTCAAGATCAATATTACAGAGAGCGAAATCGAGCAAAGCTCGATGCGTTAATAACGCGCTTTAAAAGTCAATATTAAGCTGGCAGATTATCGGTTTATTTCATCGAATTCGCCGTGCTGCTCCGAGAGGCCTTATTTTTCGAGCGTTTTTCGTTTGGGAGAATGACGAGTTGAGGTCAGAGCGAGTGATTAGCGAGTGAATAATTGAAAAATTCGTGGCCACACGCGTTAGTGGGGCATTCTTGTTGCTTAATAAAGTGGTTGAGGGAGTGGTGCATTTAACGATGCGAATGTGGGTCAACGAGGAGTGTAACTCTTTGGAAGGTGGGTATAGCTCGCGACGGGAAAACCGAGTGGAACGAACGATTTGAAAGCGTTCGAAAGGGTTGTGGGCTCCGGCCGAGAATCCGGTTGCATAAATAATATGGTGTTTGCGAGTGTATTCTTCGGGAGCCAGAAAAGCTGCAACGTTCTTACCGCGCGGGGGCGGAGAGAAAAGTGCTTTATTTCGTTGTAAAATTCTGCTTCGAAGTGCTCGCTCGACTCGCGACGAGGAGCCGCGTCGCGTCCACAACTTGACCCGGGTGCGCGGTGCTCCGATATTAAAACGCCGTTAATTCATCAGTGGCGCATTATCGATGGATCTAATCGCGGGTGTTTGAACGAGAGCCAGTCGCCGGATAAATCATGACGCGTTCTCCTTTACCCGGCTCTTTTGTGCGCCCATATTTACCGGGGAATAATTAACGAGGCTGCCTAGCAAAAGGGGCGCGCGAGGAGCCGGCGGGGAGGGAGCTTAACCGTCGCGTCTCTCTTTCTCTCGTTTTCCCGGTGGAATTAGCGCTTCCCAGGCGCCCAGTCAACGCCGCGGTAACCTGTCCAGCTCTCTGTTATTTCCTGGATTGACACTGGGATAATTGAGCGTACTGCGGCGCTGCCTGCGCCCATCCACGAACGAAAATCGAGCCCGCTCTTCCGGCCTTTCTAATCATTGTGCGCCAACGAAAAAGAACGAGAGGCACAAACGGCGCGGGGGGTGGAGCCAAAAAAGGAGAAATCTCTTATGCGGCTAATTACTCGAAATTACGGCGAGCGCGCTCACGCACGAGAGTGTCTCCACAGGTTTGCGCACACGTTTCAATGCATAAATATACTTAGATATATATTCGTGTAATAGGATGTCGGAGGGAAGTGGGCGCTGCGTTTAGTACACCAAATAGTGGCAACATATGCTCAGACACAGGAGAAAACACAGAGCGCCAATAACCTACAGATATATTCGGTGCTCATTCTCGCTGCAGATATTTATAGGGTGGACGCCAGGGGTGGAAATCTGCGAGCGAGGGCCGCTGCAGCGATGTACAGCTCGCATATATTAGAGAAGAACAGCCCGGAGAGAGCGGGGCTAACGGTTTTCCGGCGGTCCGGTTAACCGCACTCGTTAACCGCGCCGCAACACGTTAAACCTCTCCCTCCGGGGCTCGAGGACGCTTTTCTCTGTGCGCGTCACGGGGAGTCTGCGGAGGCTGCGTTCCCGTCGCGGCAAGTAGTGCGAGGCTCGTCCTGCTTTTCGCTACTTTTTTTCACTTCTTTTCCGCTTTACTTGCGAGCTCACGCTGCGCTAACGAGGACAACTTGTCCAGGGCTCCCGTTATCCGATCAGTTCGCAGGAGCAAAGGGATCTGCGATGCGCTTTTTTCAACTTTGATGTCTCACTGCTGAATGACGCTCCTCTGAATGCCTTCTTCGAACGAGCAACTCTTAAGAAGCTTCAGAGAAAACATTCGCGCGAGACGCGTGCTCGCGAGCTGCCAGACTCTCCCGGAGGAGCTCACGCCCCCGCACCCCGGCGAATCTTTTTTCGTTTGTATGCTCCAATATCGAGAAAAGTGGGGAAAAAAACGCGTCTAAGCTCCCAGGAAAAGTTTGTCGAACACGCGCCTTCGCGCGACATCCTGCCACGATGGCCCTCGTAAGTTAAGACTCTCCCTGCCCGTGTATACACTCCCCGAGGTTATGAACCTTGCACCCTCCCCGTATTTTCTCCCGGAACACCTTGTACCCACCAGCTATAAGTGTAAAGTCGAGCGACGCCCGCGTAACATCCACTCAAAGGAAACCCCCGACCTGCTACTCCCTCCTTTGTACCCCGCACGGACTCCCAACGAGCGGGAAATTTATTGCCGAAGCAATATCGACAAATATCTATATCGGGAGATAAAATATGTTCGGGTACACTCGCACACCGGAGAGGCTGGAATTCACGACTTTTGGGGGCAAAGAAATCGAATGGAGCTAATTGAAAGCGACGATGCGACGTGCCATCTTTTCTGGCTTCATTGACAAGTCAAAATGGAATTAAACGAGGCTTTCCGACGTTCGACCGGAAAAATAACGTTTTTGAAGCCACTTTGTTGATCGCGTGAAATCTATGCGAAATCTGCAACGCCAAATGCTCACGGAATTTTTCGTCAATATTCTTTGACCGGTTTGAAAAACTTTTGGACATTTACGTTGTTTGCGAGTTAGATTGCGCTTTGAACGATAGAAAAATCAAGCTTTCGGGACCCTCAATCCAAATTTGGGTCATTTTGATTTGATTATGCGTCAAATTATATGCGAAATTTACTCATTCGATCAATTGTTCTTTATTGCGATTTATAATATTATCAAGAATATGAAATTTGCGAGAAATTCAGGGCTTCGGGACCGGAGGCATCGACTGTCCGATCCTCTAGTTCGAAATCCAACGCCATCTACGGACTTGTTCTCACCAAAGTCATGCAGCAAGTGGTCTTGACTGGAAGGAGAATATCGACATTAGTTAATTGGCCATTACGAATTCGGGAATTGGGCAACAAAATAAAATCATTTGGAGCGTCCCTAATCGAATTTGACGGTTATGACACTTACGATTTGAGTTCGGTGTCACGAAATATTTATCTTTTCAACTGTGTCGGCGACGGAATTATTGGCCAGGACATCAAATAAAGATTTCTTGTCGTTCACCTCTTGAACTATGGGAGCGAAGAAATGATTGAGTGTTCCTTTTGTCTGAGAAGTAAATAAAAACGTAAGTGAAATTTTAATCGTAGTTAACTCTCGGTCAGTGCGTTAGGTGATGAATTCATATTCATAAGACAAACTTGTCAATTAGAAAAAGAACTGGATTTAGAATAGTTCGAATTGGGATCAGCATCATTGCTGGCAAGCGCTTACCCGTTCAATGATGTACGCGAGCAAATTGGGCGACGAGTTTGCCTGAGGATTTAAAAAGCATGTCGTTAGTTTTAATCGCATTTTCGGTTCACTTTTCGTAACGAATAAACGCTTAAAAAATGTACGTTGCTCAGTACCCTTCACGAGCTGTGAATTGGAACGAAACGATCATGAATTTTGTTGACAGTTTTAGTACTCTTTTTAGGTTCGTTGCATAGCGGATATTTGAGTTTTTAAAATTCAGGAAATTTATATTACGTGTAGCGTCTAAAAAAATTCTTAATTTTGGGCCTTTTTTAGTTGCCCTTAAAAGAAAAACCAGACGTCATAAGGTTTGTCAAACCGTTCCCACGGATAAACTGTTGCAGTTAAAAATCTGAAAATTACCAGCTCGTGCAGCATTTGCTTAAAAATAATTGAGGAACTCTACCAATGATATTAAGCGGAGATTTCAATGTCCACTTCTCCAGGCCCAAAAGCCAATCTCTCGTTGACTTTTTAGCTAAAGAATTAAATTTAAAAATGATCAATGATGTTAATATCCTAACTACCAGAGGCTTCGTGCGAGACACTGTTTACATTTGGCCAGCGTGACCAAAATGCGAAGAAATAAGAGCGCTCAGATTTTAACATTGAGCACGAAATATTACGCGCGTTAATATAGTTTTTATATTAAAGTTCGAACAACCAGGTTGGGTGCAAAAATTAATGTTGTATTTGCTAGAAATTTGGAACGTAATCAATCGCAAACGTTTATCTCGTATTTCAGCTATCATAAGTCAATTATCTGTATGATAGATACTGTCGATAATCGTTCTTAAAAAATTAAAAAACTAATTACCATAATCTATTTATGTTTTTCCAAATAAATGATTCTGATGTTCTTCCGAAAAATCATTCGGTGTCTAACTTATATTGAGTAACATTGCGAAAGAGAAACTCTACGAAGAAGTATGTCGTAGGAAAGAAAAATAAATAAAAAATTCCTTCCCCGTTCACAACAGTTTTCTTATTTTTCGTAATTTATTATTACTCACTCTTTCCGAAAGTTCTCGTCTTTCCCTGGAAAGTGACGGGCTGGCCTGTCGGAGCGAAATTCAATTGTATGGTTACAATCTTAAAAAATTGAATAAACTGACAACCGTGCACGGTGCGTTCAGTAAAAAAACAAAGAAACTCACGTGAGTGAGCACAGCGCCCAGAAAAACGACCAAACAAATTTTTGCAATCATGTTGACGAACCGAGACTATGCTAAACTGCAAACCAATTGAGACGATCACCAAACGAACTGATCACTTTGAATGTTTGGAAGTGATAACGCAGGCTTCTTTTATACTGATTTCGACAGTTGACGACAGGAGGGAACAGTTGTTGAGTTTCTTTTCACCTGTGTTTGTCGAGCTGCTATAGTATATCTATTGTCCATTGAAAATAGTTGACAGATGCTGAAGTCCATTTTCAGAAGATAAGAAATACGGGAAAAGTGATAAGAACAGCGAATATTTTCAAATTCTAATATTAATCGTTCTATTTCATTCTATCGTTCACCTCAAGCACGTGAAAAATTTCAGAACAAAAACGTAGCATATCAATTTCAAGTTTTATCTTCGGGTGATTATTTTCTTGCTCGCTTTTCGTTACTTGTGACCTTCTAATTTTTGAGACGCATATCAGGAGACGCGGCAGCGGCTCGAAATTTTCTGCGTTCGATTACACGACGCTACAAAAAAATAGTATATTACACACCTAGGGCAGGAAAATAAGGAAAGTCTTTTTTCTGCCCGAGGTGTGTATACGATTTTTCTGTCCGATGTAGGCGGAATGCGGCAACTTCGGCCCGGAGGGCAGAAAAATTAGTTGTTTGTCCTAAAGTTCATTTCATGAATTTGTGGTTAATTATGCACAAAAACGAAGAAAAAATACCCTTATTTCATATAAATTTTGCTTTTGTGATAGTCATAATAATACTCATTTTCATGTTTTCATAAGAATTTTCATTAATTTTGGTACATCGAAAGTACCCTGGGATGGGTTCTTACAATCAGTTAAAATGAATCAAAATAATATGCATCTATATTTGTATGTTGAAGTTTAGAACGTTCGAGTCTAATGGAATAAACGAAAATAACATTTGTAATTCACCAATTTTTTATTTATTCACGAATCATTGATGTAGACTGAGTAACTATGAATTTCGAATGAGGCAAGTAATAGAATTGAATAATTACTGGAATTGTTGGAGAGCTTTTTCAGATCATTTCGTTGGACTCCAACCTTGCAAACTTTAGTGTCATGATTTTATAAAATAAACATTGAAATCATTTATCTTCAAACGTATATCGTTCAAACGATCTCCTGGATACAAAAGCAAACTTTTTCATGCCATGTAATTTTTTTTCGTTCAAATATCATCCAATCTACCAAAATTTCATACTTAAATGTCAACGTCGAAAAACAAAATATCAAAAATATGCCACGCGTACATCAGGCTCGGCCTGTATGTGGCGGACTAGCTCCGAGGCACACGAAAATGATAAAAAACCGAAAAGCTTATAGAAAAAAGTATTTTAGCTATAAAACCTCTGAGAGCACGAATTCTGGAAGAAATATAACGCTTTGATAACACGAATCAACACAACGAGCAACGAATTGCCCCCGAACCTAATCCGGTATGTTACAGATCTAGCTTGTAAACACGTGGCAAAATTATTTTTGAAAATCTTTTTCATCGTCAGCCAACGGCTCAGCCGAGAATTTTGACGTGTATAAACAGTTGTCATGTCGATCGAAGCGAGAATAATTAACTTCTTTGCTCATGGAATATTTTTGCCCAGATCACTATTTCCCTCATAAATTTTATTTTTGAAGAGGCTTTTTTACTTTTTACGGTTACATACCTTCCCAGAACTCGAACTTGGACGATTCTTTCTTGTCATCTTTGTTGAGAATTTATTACAAAAACTAAATAAAAAAAGAATGAAATTTCAGGCGAAAAAATCTCGCCCTTCCTCAAGAAACATCGTTCCCAGTATTCCCCTCACTCCTCAGCCTCAAAAACGCTCCTCTGAAGATCTTGGATATTCATCAGAAAAAGGGATTTCCTAGAAAGCAGGGGGGCCGCGATTTATAGACGGCCCTGGTTTGAATACACGTACACAGACAACGGTGTGGGTTGCTGTGGGGTTGGCGCAATTAGGGGTATTAATTAGCGGGTACTTCATGCTTCCATCGTCCACCCCACCGCCGCTCAGTCACCGTCTCTCTTTACCTTTGGCGGATACATGTTCGCACACATAAAACTATTATGCGGATATACGTGTGTGTCTATGTGTGTATAAAATGGAGGTATATACGTATAGAAATGCACATAACGAAGCTTCCCTCTGTATATCCTCAGTGAGCTCGAATCTCTCGCTCGTAGCTCGAAAGTGCACGCCGAGAGCGGACCGCACTGACAGGGCAATACGGACAAGGGGTGTATAGCTAATTACACGGTTTTATGTTGCTGCTATAACTAAAGCCAGAGAGGGGGCGAGGGAGGGGAAAAGAGAGCTGAAAATTCTACACGCAGCAAAAAGTCAAGGGAGCGATATTCAAGAGTCAAGAGCGTGTATACGTGCAACACACATATTCGGAGGAGTTTACATACACATCTATCTACCTAATGAATATTTTATATCTATAAGAATTCCACACGGAGTGGCTTTTTTAATAAAATGTATATAACAAAGCGAAATTTTCTCGCTACCCCATTTCTGCATTAATGAAATTATTCTCCCTTCGAGAAAGAATCCTTCATTTTTCTAGTAAGTGGGTCTCTATACGACGAGGCTTTTGTGTTCGAGCATTCGCTACTTCGTCAGCTGGAAAAATGATGTCTTGGGAGCGGTCATTTCGCTGATCGACGTCTCCTTGGCAATGTTTCCTTATCGATCGTCGTGCTTCTTTCGATTGTTCGAATTTTGTTAGTTTAGAAAGTTTGGGGCTTTGGTAGAATTGGGGATGTCTAACCGACCAGGTTTTCGTATCGTGATGACTTTTCGGAGTTAAGTTTTCCGGGGGCAGTTAATAGCGAGATGAATATCTTATTGTGGCATGATGGTAAACAGTTTGTGAAGGAAGAGAGGCGGAATAGAACGGATCGGAATGGGTCACGATTGATTAACTAATCCGACGAGAGATCCGGAGCTTTCGGTGCTTTTTCTCTTCACGAGACGTCGAGAGACGAAGAGAGGAAACTGGGGGAAGAAAGAGGGAGGAAATCGCGATATCGTCGTCGACTGATCGTGTCACGCCATCGGCAGTCTCCCGGGGGTGCAGGGGGTTAGATATTCATGTATTTAAATTTATTTATTGGCAGGATTTTTTTCCTCCGATGCGACGAGAGCAAGCTGCCTCCTTCCCAAGCCTGCGGATCGGGAGGCTTCGAGGCGACAACCCCTTCCGGGTAATTTTCTCGCTTAAAGAGATCTCGGCCAATTACACGGGGCGTCCACGGGCGCTGAATTTTAATTGGAAAAGAAAGAAGTACAAATCCCCGAGAATAGCGCGACGGAGACTGTGGTAAAAACAGCTCAAGCCCTGCTGCTATATCTTCACCCCTTTTCTTCTTAGAACCTCTCCCATGACTAAAATACCCCCTCCTTAATGAAACACCATTTTTCCCCTTCGAGTTTCGATACCCCTCGCATCCTTTCCATCCACTCGCTCCTCCCCGTGACTCCTCGAGCACCGAAGAACATCTCAGAGAAAAGAAACATTCTTCGGTTCGCTCTAATTACTCGCCCCGCATCGATATACAAGTTAAAACGAAGCCTTTTTTTCTTACGATTTTTCAAACTCGTAGGATATCGGTACTACCAATATAAAACATACTGAAACAATTATCTTCGAGGTATAAACGTTTGTACACAGTCCTCTTTTGATCTCAACGACTCGTTCTCAGCTCTCGAAATCGCTGCGAACTCGAACAATTTATCTCCGTGTTGCCAGGCTGATGAAGATCTTCGAACGTCCGCGGAGCATAAGCTCAGTACAATCGATTTTCGAGCCTCAAAATTCGCCAAAAATTTGTCGACTGTTTCGACCTCGATTTGAGAAAGCCGAAAATCAGCGAATCTTGAAATCCCTCCTCTCCCTGGGTTTTCTGTTTCAAGAAATTTTCCCACGAATTCTCAATTTTTAATTGCGACTGTACGGCTGGAGGATTTCTCCAAAGTTTCGTCGATTAATCGCAGTGCATCTCTCGAGCAAATCGTTTCTGGTATTTCGCCTATTCAGAGTTATTACATCGGCGAAGAAGAGAGCGAGGGCAATTTTACCAGCCCTTGGACAAGAAGGTGGGCTGGGTGAGTGCGGGGAATAAAAGAGACGAGAGAAAGAGCTTGAACACACAGATATACAGGACACTAAATTCGCAGCGACAAGGACTCTCTGTACAGCGCCGGAGAGAAGAGCGAGAGAAAAGAACACGTGCCTCGCAGGAGAGAGAGACTTGCCGAAATTCAGCGAAGCTCGAGGACAATAAATGGGCCATCCTTATACTTAATTGGGTTAATCTATAGAGATTAATTAACGTGAAGCATTCTGAATGGAGAATTAGCCTCGTTTTCGTGGCGCATGGGAATCCACTTATATTCCACTGGAAAGCAGGAAAGAGGGCGAGAGAGAGGGAGGGAGAGCGTATGCTTTGCTCCGCAGATTTCACCCTCGAAATATGAGAGAGAACGAAGGCTGGTCGAGATTCCTCACTAATTGCCACTGCTTCAATGTACAGCTTTATGAAACGTCGATGAGTTTCTATTCGTCGTTGGAAAAAAAGAGAAAAAAATTGCATAATTTAAATCTCAGCTTCCGTCATTTGTGCATCGATATGTTTGCGTGGGCGCGAGTACTTTTCCATCATCCCCAACGCGAGAGCTCGAATGTTTATTCGGGATATTTAATTTGAAAAAATCGCGAATAATCACGTTTTTGGTGGAGTTCATTTGCTTGACAAATTATTTTTATTCCATCGAAATTTGACTGGATTACAACTGGGGAGAAAAATGCTGTATGAATAATTCCGTCTGGATGTAATTGCAAGCTTTGAAAAAGCAGTGGAAAAAATGGAGCTTTTCGCAATCACTGCGCAGACTGCGGGGAAACTCGAATAACAGAATTTCAGTGGAGTACCAAAATACTGAAATGAAATTTAATAATATTATTGCAGAGCAATGATAATCGAAGGTTTCTATTCCGCTCAACGTGACACGAGGATCCGGTCGACGTTGCAATTTTTAGTGATTTTCGCCCGATTTTTGTCCGCCATCCGGCACCCTGAAAACTGCTGTTTTCGGGGTTGAAACATCGAAAATGAGCTTCGAAACGCGCCGGATTTACTGGCACGAGTGTGCGGGGCTGAAAATATTAGGAGACAGAAAAATATCGTCTCAAAATGGAGGGTGAAAAAAAGGTTGAAAAACGAATGTGCCTTTCGAAACGAGAATCGTGCTTGGTGTGTCCGGGGTATGGAGAGACGAAGCGCCAGATTCAAGGGTAGTTTCGAGGCACTGGTGACGCCACGTTGCGGCAAAGTCGTAAACTATCTAGAGACTTCTCGCCACCCTCGCCCGCCACCCCCACCCCCACCCGGCCCGTTGTACGGAGTGTAAAACAATTGGTACGAATTTGAACCCCGGTACGCACGCAATTTCTATATTTTTTCGCTCGACGTAATTGACTATAAATACATAAATCAATGGTTCAATTGAATTCCAGCGACGGTAGCGCGCTCGTCCAGATTTTTTAATCACGCGTGCATCACGCTCTCGCCATTTTTCA
Organism: Venturia canescens; assembly: GCF_019457755.1. Lineage (NCBI taxonomy): Eukaryota > Metazoa > Arthropoda > Insecta > Hymenoptera > Ichneumonidae > Venturia > Venturia canescens. Next base: position 16,214,190 of record NC_057430.1, read on the forward strand.
TCAAATCATATTTCCCCTTTGTGCTAAAATTCCGGAATTTTTAATTTTTCAGACAAAATGAAATATTTATTTGATGAAAACTCCGAGCGAATCGCACCGGAATATTCATGCATTTTTTTCAATCAATTTTTCAAAAGAGCGACTCACCCTTCTACAGAATTCAATTCACCAATTTCGTAATATTTCCATCCCTCCCCGTGTCTGTGAACATTTCGTCAAAAAAAAAGCGAGTTCAATGCTCAATCAGCTACGAAGAAAATCATCTTTTTGAACGAGAATCCCGGTCGGAGGTAAACTGAGAAAAAAATGCTGTTCGTCCAACAAAATTTAAGCGCATTCGGACCGAAATGCCGTCGATTCGACTACATTTTTAATCGAAATAGCAAATAATTGAGTCAATCGAACAAAAGAATCGCTCGACCGACCGTATTTCGTCCTCCGCAATGGATTTTTTCGTCATTTTTTACATTTTTCATTTTCACTCTACAGCCATAAATATTATCAAGACTGTTGAATAGCACGTAGACATTGCCAAACTTTACAACCGCGCCCGGATCGCAAAAACGTTTTTTTCCAATCCCCCGAGTCCTTAAACAGCGTGTTATACGGTGGCGTTGCTCTTTTTCTTCCCTCGAAAACGTGTCCCATACTCGCGCAGGAGAGTGCGAGGACGTTAAAGAGTTAATAAGTACAGTGAAAAAGCGATTACGAGGACAAAAGTTTGTGAAAAGTAACACGTGTGGAGAAAAAAGGCTGGGAAAGTTGCGCCCCGATCGCAGGCGTGCCGAGAGTCGATGCTTTCTCTCGTTTTTTCATCGTCGCGCGAGTAGTAGCAGTTCGTAAAAAACAAATTATCCATAGGTCCGTGGGCGCGGGAACAAAGAGGAAAGAAAAGAGGAGCTTTGGATAGATGGGAAAACGGGAGAGCGGAGAGAAACAAAAATATGGCGGCGTGTACTTTATGAACAGACCTCACATAAATTGTCGTCAACTCGAGCGAGCGAGCGCGTGAGGCTCTTTAAGAAATTGCAGAGGCTCACCCCGAGCTTCGTGTGCGGAGTACGTATCTCGCTGTTTCCATGTGTGTAAGTGCGTACGAGAGAAACAGCTTGACTCGAGTGCACCAAGTTTTTGTTTCTCTCGAGAGTGTGAGAGTTTAAGGTGGAAGAAAAGACCGTGCGGAAAAAAAAACAATGGGAGGGGGAAAAGTGACTGAAACATAAAAAAGAAAATGTTCCGCAGGACGTGCGAGACTGTCAAATTGTCGCGGGGCATAAAAGCGAGAAAGACACGGTGTTTAATATGGAGATAGATTCGAATGTCATTTATCTTGATTGATGAAGACTATTTATGGTTCTTTCATCCGAATATATTTAAATTCAAGTTATTTGTGTGTTAAAAGTAAAAACAGTACTCTCGATAAATAGTTGTTTATTTCAAAGAAATCGTGACAACGATTTTTGGGATTACAAATCCAACGAGGATAATCACAAAATCGACAGATAAACTCAAACTAGAATTTTGTAAGATGACTAACATGAACGTAATAACCTTATATGTCATCAAATTTAATGAGTGAAATTATTTCACCGTGAAATATTCATTTATACTGTCAAATCAATGATAAAAAAATTGATCTCAAAACCAACGGTTTAAGGTAGTTCCTTCACGAGACAGTTAAATTAGGAAATTATTTAAATTTGGCATACGTATTGTTTAACATATGAACAACACCTCTATAAAATTTTAACAAGTTTCACCATCCCGAACCCGAGATATATGTAATTTAAGTTGACTCAATTAACACGTAACATATGGACCGTGCATAAGCAAACGGCACATTATTAATTCTACCGCTAGTACTAAAATTAGGAAGTTTATAAAAAACGAGGAGGAGATAGAGCAGGATATCACAGATATTGTGAAAAAAATCAAGGTGATTGACCATCTAGTTTGACAGATATAGCCTCGGGAAGTACGAAGGTTTAGGCTGCATACGATATATTTTGCAAGCGAACAAGCGAATGTCGTCTGTATAGACAACCTTTTCTGTGTGTTGAAGCGTAACCTGGATAGTTCCGTCAAAAAATTTACTCACGATGTCGGATCAAAAATACTTTTAGAATAAATTTTACGAACGCAAATGATATTTGTACTATATCTGCTGGCACCGAGTACGTATACAGGGTCTTTACAAAGTTATTGATTACGATCCGAACGAATTATCAAGCCTTTTAATATGCAGACAGTACATAACTTTTGGTTGGGGCTGTCGCAGAGGATCAACCTTAATAGCTTGATATCGTGATCTTATTTCGTCGAGATTTGTTGACAGAATAAATATCGAGCAACCAAACAAAAGCCGCATCAAAACTATTTTTCATTCATTTCTAGTTTCTTATGTTTTAGTAAATCATTAATTATAAACTGGCTACATTCACATTGAAGGACTGAAAATAGGATTTTTAATTATGCGGGGATAAAAGTACTTCGAAAATTACCGTTTTCAAATATTTTTTTTCAGGATTTAAACTTTTGATGCTCGCCACAAAATTTGCGCGAAAATTCGCAAAATCAATGCCAAAAATAGTCGGACACGACAAAGTTTCTTACCCGTAGCGAATGAAAGTTTGGTAAATTTGAGTGCAGGATTCGAGTGCGAATGAAATGAAAATTTGAAAAATGACTCGTCAGGCAATTAGAACAACGAGGGAGTCGGATTCTGGATGGAAAGATCAAAGAAATGAAATAAAATTTGTGCCGATGATTGCTTCTTTTTTGCAATAAATTCATGGGCCACGGATGCTCGAGTTCGAAGGTCAAAATAATGACAAATATGCATTGAGAGGTGCGGAAGGATGGAGGCAAAAGTATGGGACCGAAAGCACGACTCTCTGGCGATGCACACGATCGGATCGCCAATATTTGGCAATTACGAAATATGAGTTTACATTTAATAATTGCGGTAAACATTGGCCGGATGCGCGGTCGTGGCGAGTGGTAAACGCTGCGGCTGTTTCTCTGTTCGTTGGAACACGCTCGTGCGAAAATGGCTCTTCTCGTACGGGCCCGCTTTTTCCCGCGGTTTGTGAAAACGAAAGAGACAAAAAGAGAGCGAGAGAGAGAGAGCAGCGATCATCCCCTTCGATAAATGTTGGGCAATACGAGGACTATTGCCATTTTATTTTCCAGCTGATTCACTCCGTCCGTTGAGGGTGAATAAAAAATCGATACGTTTCGAAAATGCAGTAATATTGATTGCAATCTATATCCGAAACGTATGGCGCATCGCTTGGATTAACGTTCAATATTTGTGGACTCTTTATTTGCATGGTTATGTCGTCCTCTCTCCCTCGCTTTTCTTTTAATCCTTCGAAATTGGGCTATAATTATAATCCCTTAATAAGCTTTCACAACTCGGTTCTCGGTTGGATTGAACGTTCCGAGTTTCTGGGGAGTCGAACTGCGAGGGGGAACACAACGATGAAAAATACTCGAAAAATCAACTTTTCGATGGAGTTTCAAAGATCGATGAGTTTCGAGTACTTTTTTCAGGCTTCCAATCCCGAAAGCATTGAAACCTGTTAAGTATGAAAAGGGAAAAAATAGCTCGAGTTTGGTTTGATTGCAACGACGAGGCCACGTCAAACCGAGGGTTCGGAAAGCGAAACCTGTAAATGTCGAGCAGCCGGAGCGCCGCGATTGCTTCTAATTAATATCAATCAATGAATATTTGCATGAGATTACGAGCCGGTCAGCTAACGAAACGACGGGGCTTCAAACGCTATTCTCTCGCACATCAACGAAGCTTTCGGCCACTTGTACCTCGTGCTATTTCCACTGGCCGGTGTAGTTTCTCTTTCGCTCTGAGCCACCGATTATTTGACGCTCCGGACAAAGCGCCGGAGAGAGAAAGAGCGCAGCCACTATTTGTGAGCTTTGCTTGACCTGCGAGAGAGAAAGGAGCAGCGAGAGAGAGAGAGAGAGAGAAGGAGGGGCCAAAACGGATTGAACGAAATTAGCCAACGTAATCGAGTCCCTCGAATCGTTCTCTGCCACTCGGCCTCGACCCATACATATATACGCCACGAATTAGACCATTTGCGTCTCTACACCAACGATTTTACGAATTCAATTTGCCCAACGTTATCTCCATGTGTCCTCTTCGCCTGACTCTCCTCCCCTTCACAAGCTTCAATTTGTCACGATAGAAAAACGCACGATAAAAGAGAGAAATAGAGATTACGAAGCTTCTCTTCGCCCCCTCTCCCTCGATTGTGGAATATCGATTACGAGACTAACCATTTGCCTGACGAATGACAAACTCGAATATTTTCATTATTCCCTCACGCTCGATGTCTCCTGGTTCGACAACTTTATTTTCCAACGATGCGAGCTTATCGTTCAGGGATCGATAGCTTTTTACGGATTTTTGCATTTTACGGTCCAGAAAAGCGAGATTAAAATAAGAAAATCTTTTGGATTCCGTGCAAGCGTTCGTGACACGAAAAACGATCATTTTTCCTCCCTTTTTTGGTCTTTACTCGAGAAAAGTTATTTTATAATTTCTCCCAAAGTTTCGCTCAGCCCACTCGCGTAAGGACGTGTGGCTCAAGGTATTCGTGTCCCGAGGGAGCCTCCGGAAACTCCCGTAAATATGTGCCCCATTAATGACGATATGATCGATATTAAGCGAATATTTCCCGCGGGATGTTTACAGAGAAGTTCGTCGAGGACGATAACGCATCCGTCGAACGATATCCGAGTGTTTATCGTACGCGCCTGACATTTATTCAAATGTAATATCTTGTCTGGCGAAGATTACGTTCTCAGGGAAATCGCTCCCATCGGCTTTCGTCTCTTCTATCGTCGCGTCTCTGCCCCCCTCCGCCTCTTTCTCGAACCACATCGATGCCTGTTTCTTCCGGTGAGTCGAGATGAAACTTCGAAGCTTCGGAAAAAACGCTTTTTCACAAAATCGTATCGATCTCGCAAAGAAAGATCGTCGCGATAATCAATTGATGTTTGTAATTAAGGAGCAGCGGGTACCGAAAGTGGGAGCCAAAAAGTGTTGCGACAAAGCATTGAATCGATTCGTAGAATACGAATTCGTAAAAAACCTTTTTCAGATTATGTTTCCAGCAATGATGAAAGTTTTACTCGAAACTGTTTTCTCGTGTCTGCGAATTTTTTTATACGAACGATAACCACGAAAAGGTATCAGAAACCGTATCGAATTTGGGAATTTTCTTTTATTAAGGTACTACATGCTAATCGAATGGGTGCTAAATTTTCAAAACGCTTTCAGACCGAGTTTAACGTACCGATTAAACGCAGCGTTAGTCGTTTTGTATTAGAGCATATCTTATTAACATTTTAAAATATTGAAAACGATAGTTTTGCAAAACCATTAACTGATAAATGCGAACTTTCATGATGACACATTTTCACGGGTATTTTTCAAAGAATTATCTGCGTTTTTTAACCGATTTCATTGCAAGTCTCATTTTTTTCCTTAACTGTTCGAATTCACCGTGCAGTTTTTTCTAACTGAATCGTTTCACTGTCGCAGCTAATTGTTGCAATAACGTCGGTTAAAAAATACAGATAATTCTTCGAAAAGTCCCAGTGAAAATGTGTCGTCGTGGAAATTTGCATTCATCAGTCGCGATGGTTTTGCAAACCTATCATTTTGAATATTTTTTCAAGTTAATAAAGCGTTTTGAAAATTTAGCACTAACTTGACTAGCACGCGGTACAGGACTTAGCTTAATTTTCCTCGAACACAGTATCAAGAAGCATAGGAAAAAAGTCGATCGAGATCGACGAGTTTTCAACGATTCCTCAGACTCGAAGGTTGGTCCGGTTTCGGTGGAAAGTTGTCGACTCGAATCAACAATGACCGGAGAAGGGCGGAAGGGTTTTGTTGATGCAAGGGAGGCAGGCTGCGTGCAACTATCGGTAATTAATGAGAAATCGTCGCCGCATACCGTGCTGGGATGGAGTTTGAGGGAGAATTTAGTCAAGAAATGGCCGGATACGAGGGAGGCTAGTTAACCAGTGACGTCACGCCCGTGGTAACAGCTGGCTGGCCACTAGAACCGTAGCGTGGCGAGCGTGCACACGCAGACGGCCACACGTACGCGTAGAAAAACATACACGTTGGGATGGACCGTGTCCATGGCGAATATGGCTCGGACACCCGTGACCAAAGAGATTCCCATCTCTCTCGATCTCTCGCTAAATACCGAATGAAAATTAGCCTTCCCTTCAGCATGAAAGGTGTACCGGCTGCTCTTAATTAATTCCGTCGTAACAGAGCTTGTTTTGCTTTCGTCTTCGTTATGGCGGCTCTTCTCTCCTTCCCAAAGACCGACCAGGCTCCCTCGTGAGTGAAATTCGACCCCGAAGACTGCCAACTCAACCAACAATTCCAGGGTCTTTTCGTTTTTTGCATAAAATCTCAACGATCCTTTCGAAAATTCCATTTTTTAGTGATTTTTTTTAATAATTTCGGGAGTTCGAAACCACAGACAGTCGTGAGGATCCCCGTACACGCGGAAAAACGAGGCCAAAAATTCTACAGGAAAGTACTAGGAATATTGTATTTCAGGGACAGTATACACGTACTGAGCAGTAATAAGAATTGCTCTATCGACCATAGTAAAAAGACCCATACCTTTTATCTTTTTTTCAAAAGACTGAAGAATCTTTTTCTCTATGAGAATAGTAAAAAAAATCTTTTCGGTCACTTCAAATGTTTAAATTGTAAAGCATGCTCGAGCAAGCTTAAAAAAAACTATACGTATGGTAAAATGTCACACGTATTCGGTGTACATTCGTGCATTTATCATAGAATTTACTGTGCTGACAGTGAAAATTGGTGATTTACAATAAATTTCCACTTATCAGTAGGCGCTGATCTGACACGATGAATAACACTCGACAACAAAACGAAATATAGTTCTCACGTGCATCACTTTGCTGTCAACACGAAGTTGTTTAGAATTAAAGAGACGAAAAATTGAAAAATTCAAAAAATACTAAACTGTATGTAATCGGTGTCCAAATACTTTGAAGTTTCTTGAAAAATAATATGTTCCTCGCCATACGAAACGAATCCGTTTTCTCCGTGCAGGAGAAGAGTTAGCAATTGGGAAAAAATTGAATAGTTCGTGTGGTTTTGGAGATGAAAAACATGTTGAAATTATAAATTTGTTGCCTTGATTCGACGATTGAACTTTCGAAAGTCCCGTCGAGAAACGAGCCCCCCAAAAGCAAGAAATCTCTTGCCAAAAATGGAGGCAATTCATGGCCAATGGTCCGTGGAGATTGTCCAGTCTGTGGCAAATATTCATGCTGTGCGTTTTAATCCCTCTGGTTGATATACAAACGGAGCCGGATGCAGGAAGCGAGTGGGTAGTTCCCTATCGATAGGGGTTCAATTAAATTTTGTTTATTCGAGTCGATAGTTGAAATTGATTTACAATATCCGTATTCTGGCTGGCGGGAGGGGCGGGTGGTTCGTTAATTTTTATTGGAGAGTTTCGCGGTTGTGGTTTTTTTAATCGCTCTCTCCGTGCGGTGCGCATCGATATAGAAACTTTTTTCTTCTTTTTCATCAACATTTTTCATCCTTCTTCCCTCTGCCTGTCTCCCTCCCTTTCCATTCCCCCCCGCTCTCGCCCTCTTTCCCTCCTGCTCCGGGTGCGTTTCGTTAGGAATTACGAGCGGGTGGTCAGCCAGGATTAGAGGCTGATTCGGGTGATCCAATTTAATTGAGCGATTAACGGCTAAAGGCCCACCGATTCAACCCTTCCATTTTTCCTCCCTCTCCCTCGCCCTCCCTCTTTCGCTCTCCCGCCCCCTTCGGCTCTCTCATTTACGATGACTCTGAATCCTCCGACGTTGTTGCATCCCCTGCGGTCAAATTCTCGTTTGAAATATAATAATTCAACGATATTTATGGCCTCCGGGATTAACGCACAAATTGCCTGTCTAATGTCATCCGTTTGTTACACATTTTCGTTAGTCCACACCATAAATACATGTATATTCGGAGCTGAGTGATCGACCGAATACCCTTCGATACGCCGCTCTTCTTTCTCCAGCCAAACCGCTGGGATCTCCGCTCTCGAAGGACTGTAAATTTAAACAGGGATTCTAACCGAGCAAAGGATTAGCTCCAGATTTATGGCGAGCGGAACAAACTCCAAAAAATCTCCTCCAGGCCTTCACTGATTCCGTTTTTTACGCGGCTGAACTCTCGCTTACCTTTTCTACTGCGACGCCACACAGTGGTCAGGGTCGATACGCGTTACGGCAACGCCAACGATGAGCTCAAATTTTTGACTGCTCCGTAGGAAGGGTTAAAAAAATAACGCGATCAAAAATATTATATTATGTATAAAAAAAGGGAGAAAAACAATAGAAACTTTTCTTTTTGTAATAAGAAAAAAACATATAAAAGTTCAGTTAGCATCGAGATATCGTTCATTGCACACGTCACATTCTCTAGTTGACAAAAAGTTTGGAAAAACTTTTTTATTAATATCCGTTTGGAATATCATCTATTGTGTTTAATTCTAATATTAATACAAATAAAATAATAATTTAAAAATAAATAATATTCAAACACGGCAGCGATCGGTCTGGCCAAACGATCCGAAACCCGAGATCTGACCATGACAAAAGAAACTACAGTCCAAGTCAATTCTGAATGAAAAATTTTCAATTGCGTATTTTGCTGTGACAAAGGTTTAAACTGTGCTATTTTTTCCTAACATAGTTCACCAAGGAAACGTTGTAAAAATTATGTTGACTCGATGATGAACTGTCAAGTAGAATTATTATGCCGTTTTGCTATACTTAGTACTGTTTTCAAAATTAAAATTTATAATTGAACATAGTAAAATTTGAGGAGCTCGAACACAAGCATCGATCATACGCCAAAGTGTTTAGAAATTTACTATGGTAAATAACAGAATTTCATTCGCGATTGTACGATAATATGCTCGTATACGTGTGTACCGATGTATTTATTTTGACATCGCTCATTAATTTTCATCGATAGTCGCTTCACAAAGAATTACTATGAATGTTCGTAAAAATTAATAAATATTACCGATATAGAACCCTACTTCTATGGCAGCATAGTAGTTTTTAGTGAAATTTTCTCTCCGTGGCACGAGTTGATAAGAATTTCCTCCGAATTATCATGAACTACTCATCACATAATTATTCATATTCTTTTAAATTCGTTAATTCTTTTTATATTTCAACTGGTTTGAGTAAATTGGGTTTTTTATGCCTTTTAAAGGCTTTCCCCCAAACCTTGACTTCATTATCTCATTTAATTGAATTCATAAAACTCAACTTTGTGAAGCAAACATCGAGAGTTCTCGCGGGTACAGAAATTGATCGAACGTTGTTTCACGACCCAGAAAACTGCAGGGAGGCACTATATATTCCAAGTTTATGCGAAACTAGGGAATTCGAAGTTCCCCAGCTCAGGATTTTGAACGAAAATTTTTCAATGGCTGCTGGAAATGAACGAATTTCTCGCTGATATTCTCTCTCAGACTGCAATGAACAGGGAATTGAATTTTTCGGGGGACAAGTGAAAAGACGAGCAGTGAAAAATATGCTCAAATATTAGTGAAAATGCCGTTCGAGCGTAACGATTATTAATACAAAAGGGAAGGTTCGAATTAACGTGAAAGTTTCATCTCCTCCCGTTGAAACACGCGTTTTTAATGAATTACATATCGGCTTTCCGTCTGTTTGATCGCGGCTCCGATCTCTCATCGTTCTATTTATTTTCGTCGTTTTTTTTCTTCCTCGTTTTTGTGCGGAATTCGAAACGCACATCGTTAAATTGTTTTATCATACCGCTCTCGAGAACCGTTGCTACATGGAGTTAAAAGCTGCTATTCAATATTTCGGGGTATTTCGAATGGGAGTCGTGTAAGAATAATAATTAATTAAAAGCTCGCTTTGCGGATGCCGCAGGAGAATTAATTACTGATCCAACCGCTCGATCCAACACCGGGCGAAGCTTTCGTCGATGCAAAGTTACGAATAATTATTCGTTGGGATATTGTGTATCCTGTTTTTAGTCGGGATCAAAATGGGCATTGAGCGGGTAAAACAGGAAAAAAATTCAATTCGAACATTTCAATCCCCATTCATAATGAATTCCGTTGCAATTTTTATTCGCCCGCTGCTGTGCTCTCAAGCCTCGATTTTCACTGAAGCGTTTTTAACGGTGATATATGTCTCACTTCGTTATTCCCGAATTCATTGGTGGAAAAGACTTTTCATCATCGATCATTCCAGCCTCCCGTGAAAAAAACTTTTTGAAAAATTCTCGCTCCACTTCCAACCTAAAAAGGGCCGCGCTTCGAGCACGGTGATTGCGAATCATTTCGAATCATCCCCATAACCGCGCATACATCAATAATCAAAAAATTACTTTGAAGCAGAAAAAAATGGCGGATCGCTCGATGCTGAAGAGCCACTCTTATTCTCATCGAACTTTATCGAGCGACCTGGCAAACTCGGACGGTGAAGGAAGGTCGAGACTCCGCGTCCTGAATAATTGAAAGATTTCGAGTAGAAATAGGGCAAAATCTTAGTATAAATTCTGCACATTTAGACCCCGCTAACGAGGCATGAATAATTATATTCTCTGACGAATCGAGACTCGGAGATCTGGAATATCGAGGAAATTCGTGCCACCGACAAATCGAGTTTGCCCGAGGAAACGAATAATTGAATCACACGATCTCGAAGATTCTTGTATCGAGTAAACAGAAAAGGAGCAATTTGTGCTCGGAGATTTTCCGAATCGAATCATCCATTTGCATCCATCGATTCGTGCCGATGGAATCAGCAGTTTTTTTTCAAATCGATGACTTTCGAGATCCGAATCAACGTGAAAATGAAAAATTTATTAAAATTCAAGGAGCCGCACGAACCGATTTTTCCCAACTCTTTAACAACGGAGTTTCCTCGCCGGATGAGCGCGCAGGAAAATCTTTCTGCTCCAACGATTCCAAAGTCTTCCACCGAGTTTCCCAGGGACCGAGGAAACGTGGCGTCAACCAAACTTTGACTCGTCACCCCGCCGCACCTTTTCTATCCGTTGGTTCCGCAAAAAGTCAGTTTGCAACTTCGTTGCACGATTTGTTACCGTCAAGGGAACGCGCGGAGCTGGGGGGGGGGGGGGGGGGGGACAGAACGAGAAAAAGGTGAAAACAGTGCGAGTCAAGCATTCCGGGGCGTGCTGGAGGCGCGCGAGGGTGGCGCGAGAAACTCGAGTGGGTGGCGAGCTACGAGAGGCCACAGGAGGTGTGAGAAAATCCAAGCTCCGAATACTATTTGTAGGTGGCTTATATACGTAGCGAGAATCTCGTGCGAAATTGGACCCTCCTCCTTCGAAATTAGTGCACTCGCTTCAACTTTCGTCAATCAATTTTCTCAGAATCGGTGATCCAGTCACCGTGCTCGGTCCATGGTAAGAAAAATCTAGTGCGAAAAGATCGGAAAATTCGGAAATCACGTTTGGGACCGAGAAAATAATTTCTGCTTCGAATTTCTTCAGGATACGAATCCACGGACCTTGCAATCCTTTCGAAAATAATTGAACCCTTATTTTCCTTCTCTTTGGCAACTTTTATCCAACTGTCAAATCGCACGCCGTCCAATTATGATTTTTTTAACTTCTCGTGACACGAAATCAGGAAAAATTCGACGGTTCCTCCGTTTTTTTGTTCCTTGCAAAATTCAATTCTTCTGCAAACCCTCACTTTTTTTTCCGTTTTTGTCATTTTTTGCACGAATATTCAGCAATATTAGTTCGCACCGGAATTGCTGGGATCGTGACCTTTCGTTGTCATCAAATACTGCAGACCTTGACTCAGTTGTCTAAAAAAATGGTCCCAGAAATCGGCTGAATATTGATATTGGCAACGAACCTGTACACATGAAATTGCCGATAGAAAAACTGGAGAATCTCAAAATTTTGGCTTCCACATCATCGCAGATCGACGAAGGCTGCCGCGTCAATGGGGGCTGTGACGTTGATTTAAAATTTTGAATAATCCTCCAATTGGCGTCGAATTCGATCATTTATTTTTATGCAATCGATCTGAAATATTTCCTGAGAATATTTTACGATTCTGCATCATTGTGGGGCGAAAGGCCGAGGAAAAGATCGGTACCGGATCCACAAGGGAAAAACTGAAAAAGTGACTTCAGGAATTCGGTCGTTGGAATGAAAAAACGTTGAGCTTGTTTTGGACTGGAAAGGGATGCAGATATCGGTGAAAAAACTGGGGCAACTGTTCCAAATTTGCACCAATCGGTAAGCGGAGTCATATATTTTCTGTGGAAGGTGACCAAACCCCCAAGACGGTCTCAACCCCCGTGATAAAGGGGCAACCTATCGTCGTTCCTTGAAACTTCCATATCGAAAGCTCGGTGCCCGCCCAGCAGCGTGCGCACGGACACACCTACCGACCAATCACCGTACGCGCAGAATCGTGCCTTCCCCGGTCCGCCCGCGCCGCCGCCGAGCTTTTCCATGTCCCCGAGCCACGCGAAATCCTGACAAACACCACGTGCCGCGCGACCGGTTCGCACGTGTTGCCGGAGACCGGAGCTTACTCGCGTCAGACGACAAAAACAATCGACGTTCGCCGGAAAATTGGCGGCGAGCAGGGAATGAGAGCGCTCGAATTCCAATTTTCTTCCAAAGGTCCTCCCAAAGTTGATAAAAATTCTGGAGAACGTCAGGAAATCGAGGACAGGAAGCTCGGAGGAAAATCGTGTAAGAAAATCTCCAGCACGTTTCCTGCTTAAAGGAGCTTGGAATCGGTACGACAGCAAGGTTCCCGGAGACCGGCAAGTAGAAACGGTGAGTACTCAACGAGCATAAGTTTTCCGACCAGCAGCCTCGAGAATTCGACGATTTTTCTTCCCCAAAGTGAATATTTACTCTGACTCTTGACCTTTCGATGCCTTTTCGCCTCATTTTGTGGGATTTTGATGTTTTGGTGTGCCCGCCACGCGAATTGCCCAAACCGCAGCTCCGCTGGAACCGTTCGAGAGTTGAAATTCGCGGGGATCGATACGTCGAGGTTTTTTACCCTCGCGCCGGAAACACTCGTCACGGTCGAGGCCGATATTCAACAGTTGGTCCTTCTTTTATCTTGGCGAAAAGCTCTCGCGGCGTACCGAGGGGTGAGAAGGGCCGGGGGTGAGGCAGCCGAGGGGGTAGAGCGAGCATTACCCTCGTAGTACGACACCCCTCGAGTCTCTCGGCGACGAGAGCACGAGTCAAAACCCTTGAAAGTCAGCCTACCAATGCATCACGAACCCTCGAAACTCGAAACTTTATTAGCTCTTATGTTAAAAAAAGAATTCCCTTGGCTGTCCCGCTCGCACCCCTTTGGAGCTTGAGCTATTCGAGATCCCGTGCTTTGCTTCGTACACGAGTGTTGATTCCGTGCCTCGTTAAGGAGAAAGGACTCGGTTATGAAAACGCTAATTCTCGTACAATAACCTCGTTATTTCATCCCCGAATAAAACGAAAAAACCCAGCGAAGAGAATTTCAAAAAATTATCAAGAAAATGAGCGTTTGGATGATTCGAAAATTTTCCCTTGCGTTCTGCGTACAAAAATTAAAATTTCCTGCATTCGGTCCTGTTCCTGGCATCCAATTTTTTCAATTGCAATTCTCCGACACCGTGATTCCAACCTCGTTAAAAAAATTCGACTTTATAAATCGAATCCTCGTTATTTACCAGACTCGAGTAACCGATTATTCAATTACACCAAATAATATTTGTGCCGAGGATTAATCTCTGTATTTGACATGCCTCGTTACCGACGTTTTCGCGTCAATATGAAACAAAAATTAAGCCCTCAAAGCCTTTTGCTTATTCGCCATCGCCCAGCGAAACCACGAAACGTCATTTCCAATCCGACCAATCAATCAACTCCCCTTCGTCGTTGCAGCGAACAAAAAGCTCGAAAATTTCAGACAAAAAATCATTGCAAAAGTGACCTCAGTGCATGAGCCAAAATCCCGATTGATCGTCGTCCCCAAACGAGGATCAACTGCCCCGAAAAGCACTTACTCAAAACCCCCATTTCTCAAAAAACATCAAATCTTTGACAAGTCCCAATAAAAACTGATCCAACTCCACACCGTCCCAAGCCCCACTTCCAGTGATTTCGCATTCCAAACACCCAAGATCCCCCCCCCCCCCCCTTGACGATCGAACCCCCATCAATCCAAAGTCCCACAAAATGTTGCTTCACTAACGAAAAGTACGAAACGTTTATCAGCCCACGAGTTTCCATGTAAACTAAAATCAGTAGTAGCTACATGAACCGGATAAAGAGAGAAAATAAAATAGAGAATGAGCGGGAAGCGAGTGGACGGTGGGGGGATGAAACAAAAAAGAGATTTAGGGTCTCGGTTCCGGGCGATAGGTGGTGTACGAATAAAAACGTTTTTTCACACCCTCACTCGTTGCTCTTGTCAGAGTATATACGCCGCTACCGAACATACATCCTCGCGCGACTATACGCAGAGAGAGCCGCACACATTGGGGGGGTGTACGTGTAACATATTTATGTTGTGAACCGGCCGAGTGCGGGCAATAAATAGCGGTCGCCGGGGGCCGGTTGGTCGACTAGAGCGAGCAGTTTGGCGGCGGGAAGGGGTTTTGGGTGCTTGGCGTATTCGGAGAGAGAGAGAGAGAGAGTTAAACTGGAAGAGAGCCACCGGCTGGGTCAGTCCCGACGCGTGTGCTGGGACTGCAGGAGCGATTACGCCACGGTACTTTCCCTCCCATTCGTTTGTGCGATTCGCCCGTTCCACGTCGTTCTACATCCTACTCACTCTCGGACAGAGAATTCGCACACGCTCAGATTTTTACGTACGAGGGTGTGCGCGCATGAAACACTGAACAACGAATTAACGCGATGCGTACTTGAATTCTGTACGGGCCACTAGGCGATTGATGGTGTTGGGGGAATGCGACTAAATTCGCTCCGTTCGTTTTTTCTGCTTTCGTTTGTTCTCGTAGTGCACACGAGGCATACCGCGATTGCGAGAAATTCTTCTCGTGCATCAATCCATTCGCGGCACGCGACACGTTTTTCTAGGCTCAGGCCCCCGACTGTCAACTCGGAGGGACTCGACGATGCTCGCTACTTTTTCGACCTTTTTTTTCTTCGGGAAATCACGAACTGCTTTGGAGTTAAGTCCACATGCCTCGTGGGGTTAAAAAAACTCCTGTTGACTCGAGTGCCACCAAAGAAAAGACTGACCAAGACCGAATCGATATGGCCGAATTCGAATTTCCAATTTCATAAAAGTTGAGCACGGCCGAGGTTCGGAAAAAGGCTTGAAGAAACGAGGCCGAGTTCTAAGGTATGAGGGATTCCAACGTTGGGAATCGATAGCTCTCGTCATGAAGTGATTGAATAACGCGCTCGCAGATAGGCAGAGATATATCGAGATGCGTATGCAGGAAGAGGGATGCTGGGGAAGAGGAAGAGCGAGAGAGACCAGGAGGGCGAGAGGAAGAGAGGGAGTGATGTGGAATTCGGAAAATTCTGGGATCGGAGGAGGACCCTTTCGCATACCTCGTCACTCCGATACAGAGAAGCACGAGCAGTCTGAGCCTATCTGCCCTGCCTAATGATGCATATCTCCGTCTGTTATGTCTTGAATGTCTCGAACGTGCAATCGGCTTCGGATAACATGCTGTCGGTGAAGGGAAAGGGTGAGAGTGCATCGCCATAACTGCTGATGCTCGCAAAGCGTCCCAATCAAGAGAGATAGAGATGGAGACAGAAATAGAAGTGCTGAGAGAGAGAGAGAGAGAGAGAGAGAGAGAGAGAGAGAGAGAGAGAGAGAGAGGAAGATGCATAATCGCAACGAGGTTGAGAGCTTGTGGCCAGATACCAGAACAGGCTTCTCTAGGTATGATGACCCATGTCTGGAGCATCACGTATCCATCATCGCGTGCTCACGGATGCTGCGTATTTCTCGTTCAGTTCCCGAGATACGGGAGCCTGGCAGGCCTACTTCCGAGGCGAATTTGAGTTCCTCCGTTTCGATGACAGAATTTGTGTTATTCATCGAGTCGTCATGCCATCGATGAGGGATCGAGTCTCAATTAGTGGAGTCTCGCAGATTAGTGGAATAGCATGAGGATCGCCGATTCTTCGCTATTCCATCATTCGACTTTGGCTCATTCCTTCTTCGACTTTTCCCATTGAGTTGGTTAAAATCACTTCCAGTTTGGGAGCTGCTGGTCGGAGCGAGCGTTAACATTTGGCGTGTGCGAACGTCCAATTCCAGTGAAGCTTTGATTCCCACTAGCGAATTCCCGAGCAGAGAGCCAACGGCGCGTACGATTAGGGGAAAAGAAGGCGAGCGAAGGACCTGCGAGGGGAACAACTAATTCGAGGTATTTCATTGAATTGTGTAAAAGCTTGAAATAGAACGGATTGCAGATGGGAATCAAAGAGCTCTAGGCCTAATAAGCACCTCTGGGACGTCGATCCCCCAGTCGACTGGCGTATCTCTCTCGCCGGGCGATCCCACAGGAAGAATTTAGGTATGCAAGCCGAGTATTTTATTGCTGTCAAACATGAATTATTCGAGTGAAAAGCAACGAGAGAATGGGAGAGAAAGCGAGATATTTAACCGCTCGCATTCGCGTATAAACGCGTTATATTATTCGAGTTTACTCTGCCATTCATCCAATATACTCAATCGATCGAATTCCACATGTACGAAGCCTCGTGACACACACACTGACGTGAATTTAAACACCGTTGTACGGATATAGACATAGAATGAAAGTTTCATGTGTAACGTCGAGCTACCAGCATCGAAGAGTCTAAATTATTTCGTGATGTAAACACCTAAGTATACGAAGGGAGCTTGTAAACACGTACGTAAAGGGAGCGAGAGAGAGAGCGAGGGAAAGCTCACAGGAGAGCTGAGAGGGAGAGGGTCTGCGTTGAGACAAGGGATAGTTTACGTGGTTCGCAGAGAGGCCAGAGGAGTGGGGCTTTGCTTGTGGAACGGTAAAAGGGAAGAGAGTGCGTTTTGCTCACTGCGGAGTATTCGCGTCGTTTGGAAACCGTAGTAGCGCGATCATGGGACCGTTTGCCTCCGCTCTCTCTCTCCGCTTTCGTCTCTTTCTGTCCAACGTCCAGTCGTCGCAGTGGGGCAGGGGTCGGTTAGGTAATTAATAGCAAACCCGTATAAATCAGAGACAGACTGGATGTTACGTTGGGATACGAGAGCGTGTGGCAACGAAGCGAGATTATGCCCAGAGGGCCGGTTACCACTCGCCCTCCCCGCTCTTCTTGCCTTTCCACCCTTCGTTCACCTTTTCGCTATAGAATCCCTCTTCCAAACACCCCACCAGGGGATTCGCGTACGAAGCTGCGTATGGAGTCGCGGCCGCGAGGCCGGACTCCTCGATATTTTCCACGTGAAACAACATTTATATCCGCTTTCCCGTATCGCACTTAACGTCCCTCCAAGTACACACGTACCTTCGTTCCAACTGGTATTTGAGCTCGCGGTGCTAATTTTTCAAACGCTCCGCCATTATGGTCCCGGCTAATTACTGATTTTTATCTGCGACCGCCGCTATCCCGCACGGCGCAGGGGCCAAAACTCACAAACGCCTGCACACGTGTCTCTCCAACGAGCTTGTTTCGCACTCGGACTCCCGAGGATTCGGCATGCCGCGCCAAAATCCTCCGCTCTATCCTCCCCCTCGCCCTCTCAATCCTTGCCAACTGCGCCGAGGGATCGCAATTATTAACCCGCATGCCATTCGCCAACTAACGCTCCCGATCCGACTGCCCGATTTCACCTTTTTTTCACTCCTCCGCACGAGCCTCCTAGTGATATTTTTAGAGCCTCGCCACCGATGAGATTCGCATTCGCTGATTACCGAAGAGCCGCAGTGTCTGCTCTCGATAAACAAATTGAGTCGAATCCCTGCTTAAACCTCCGCAGAAATCGACGATTCGCTCGCTTCAGCGTGCCTCTGGAACGTCCCTTTCGACGGACAATCACAATTTTCCATCAGCATTTACTCAGCCATCCTCACCAACCCGTTTATACTCCCAAGTGCTTTTTTCACCTTCTTACTTTCCACTCGCTTGCGTATAGATCCTCCAGAAATTATAACGAGGCAAGCGAGACTGCATAATTTAACAATAACTGGCTCTGTTAACCAGAAACACCACCGAAAGTTTGCTCTCCCCCGCTCCCTTCGAGTCCGAACTTCTTATCGATTCTCCCTCCCACTCTCTCTCTCTCTCTCAACTCGCAAATGTCTCCAGCAGAGACTGCACTCGTCGCTACATCTATATTCGAGTGTCTGCGCGCACAGGAACGAGCGTTCTGTACGAACGTGATTATAATAACGTGTAGAAGCAGTCGAGCTGATAGGGGACCTAAAGGCGTTGTTCTGGCTCGATGGAAACAGCCAACTACCCTCTGCCCCCTAGACACCGATGTACTTAACATAACCCATGTAAGCTCACGCTCCAACAAATTCAAAAGCCCCTGGCCCTTCTCCGTTGCCAAAAAGTCTTGCCTCGCGCTCCTCGAAGACCGACGACAGAAAAGCTCCGACTCTCTCGCTCTCATTTCCGAGCTGCTTTATACCCACGTGGATCGAGCTCCCTAATTCGCTCGTACTTCTAACCATGTTATGAAGTTGTGTTGAACTTTTGGGGAAAGTACAGCTTGCCGGATACCTTCACCTTGGTCGAACACCGCAGGGACTCGCTTTTGGGGGGGGACCGAGAGGAAGGGTTCGAATTTTGGGCCCTTACGAAAGGGTCCGAAATTCTCGGGGTCTCCGCTCCTCTCTTTGAGCTCTTCGGGCCTGGGGACACACAAGCCCTTGCAGTTGTTTCAACCGGCCCCTTCGGATGATGCTCTCGAAGCGGTGGAACGATGCGTTTGTCATACGCACTCGTTAGGTATAAAAATAAAAATTGATCGAGAGACAATTATCCCTCAATTTGAGGGGTTTGCCGCGATGGCTTGGATCGCGCGAGTAACCTGTGTTTCGATAACGAAACGCGTGTGTAAACGCGGCTCAACTGTAGTATCAATAAAATCTGTTACAGCGAGAGGCCTTCGTGAGAGAATTCGCGGCCGGGAATGTGCTCGCTGGAACTAAAAAATATACGGACTCGTGCACACGGACGTAACGTATTCGTGTGTCTGGATGGAGCGCAATAAAGAGCGCGCGTACACGCAGTTATTTCGTGGCAAGGGCCGGCCCGACGGGGGGGGGGGGGGGCGGTTGAAGAGCGCGTTCGCAGTTCTGGCAATTGCGAGAGAGTCCGACGTAGCCGTCCGTGAGAGGGCTTTTAATACTCTCGTTACACAAACCGGAAAATTGTTTCGTAATTCCGCGACGGTACACGAGATTTGCGCAATTTCGAATAAATTCGCAAAGGGCTGCGAGGGGGCGGGGGTTGAGTCACCCAAAACGCTTTGACGCGGGACAGGAGCGAATGACCGCCGGCCGCACACGCCGCGACTCTTTTCATACGCGTGTGCGTCCCCAGAAAACCGCACCGAATGCTTTTCTGCATTCGGTGAATTTTTTTACTCCCGCCGATATGTTTACAAGCTCTATTCTTTTCTAGCCGGATTTTCTGTGCCGGATTACGTATCGCGAGTGAATTCCTGCTCCAGGCAGTCCGGAGGACGCCGATTTTGCAAAGTCGAACGTTCGCCCTCCAAAAGTCGACAAACCCACGTCTGAGCGAGTCTAGCCAAAATTTCTGACTGCAAGCTCCGCTCGAGTGACACTAAATGCGCTAATAAACGTCGTCAAAAACGTCAAGACCTCGAGCCACTTCGAATACGACGATAGAAACTTATGGAGACAAGTTTCAGGCCCCCGCACACACTCTGCTCCGGGAAGAGAGTGAAAGAGGCTCCGCAAGGGGAACGAGCTCGTTGGTAACAACATTATGACGTTATTAGATTTACCACAAGCACGTACCCTTGAGGCTTTCCCAGCTCCGACACACCGTACCCACTCTCCTCCCTCGTCGCTCCCGCGTTCTTCCCAGCGAATTGCGCACCGGGCCACAGCCTTCGTACCACATGCATCGAGTAAGTTAAACCGTCGCGCCTCGCCGCCACGTTATGCACACGTTTCGTGAGCAACGATGCAAACGCACAGACACACCCGCGCGTCCAGCCACCTGCCCATTCATTCGAGCTATCCGGAGCTTTTCAGGGCCAAGTTTTCCAGATAATTGCTCAAGAAATTAAGATACCGGAGGACACGCTTGTTCGAGGAGCTCGCTCGAGGCAGGACTCGAGGAAAAATGTTGCGGGGAGAAAAAAAGGTCGGGAGAGCTATTGAGTGGCCACCACCCCCGAGATAAGGGTCGCCACCCCGTTCCTCATACGTTTCCCCTATCTCAACGCTAAACGGCTCCCTCTCTCCCGTTCCTCTGCGCTCCTAACCACCAGCCGACTTCCTATACATTATTTCGTATACACACATACGCACCGAGCGTGCAGCAAAGCGGCAAGGCCACCTCCATTCTACAGCCCACATAATACGAGCCAGCACATTACTGTCGAAACCCTCCCGAGATAACGTGAATTTAGAATGGCGAGACTGAATTTTTGCCCCCGCGAACAATGTGCTCGGGAAAATGTTCGAGCTTCTCTGCCCCCAACGAAAGGCATGTAAGAAACTATCTCTTTTTTACTTTCACGCTGACTAATAGACCTACCGATGAAGATTACACTATCGGAGCTCATCTCACCACGAGGAATTTTCCTTCAGACTATAGTTTTCGGTTAACTTTGTCCATTGAATTTTTTACGGCTCGTGCGCAATCGAGCTCGGTCCGATGGAAATAAAGATGATGCGATTCTATACTTGAGCATTTTACTGATTTCAAGATTTCTTTTGAACTGGTACTTTCTCGAGAAGGATTTTCAACCGTGGCAGGAACTATTCGTAGGTTTTGAGGCGACTCGAGAAAATGTATTTCGAAGAACTGTTTGGATCTGCGACGAATTGTCCGGCAGGGAAATCAGTTTTGATGACTTTCGATTTCCATGGACGTCGGTGTGGATTTGGGAACGATGCTCAGTCCCGGGCTCGTGCTCGAGTCTGATTTTCAGGGTCGGAGGAGTTGGAAAGTTTCCTACAGAAACTTTCGTTTTCATTGCGTTTTGAAAGGAGGGCAAAATCGTTCAATAACGAGAGGAATCATTATGGAGGAAATGGCCCAAAATTCAAAGTCAAATTTGAAAAACTATGCGTTGCTGTGGACCGTGAATAATCTATTCGCATCAAAGCGCTGCTGGGGTGTTTATTCCCTTTTTTCGTCTTATTACGTTATCCCGAGGTATTCACGAGTTGATTGAATGATCAAAAGGAAGGTCCGACAACAATGGGTACGAGATATTCTCGAAGCGTTGCAGGAGCAACGAGAGGAAGGGAGACGAAGATAGAGCGAGTATATCTTGCGGCAGCTTCGGGGATTCCCTGGGCGAGCGGTGTGGCTCCTCATTTGTGGCTAACTGTCCACAACAGGGGGTGCAAACTGCCCTTATCTGCGGAGCGTTTATGCCCGGAGAGCCTTATCTTTGGCCCTGGAAGTCACACGACCGTTTCGTGTTTCTATACACGTTTCTCGCCGTCTCTTTCCTCCGTGGGTTCTTGACTCTTACGAGAGCTGTTTTCTGTAGCTGCGTAAGATATACAAGGGTGGCAAGAGAATTTCCAGGACTCCACCTTTTGGGTGACCCTTTGGGCATGAGCGAGTGGCAAAGTTTTACGTGCACCGTGCGTCCTCGAGCGTTCTTTTCTCCCGCGATAACAATAAGTTTATCTGCATCGTCGTCTCTCCGTCGCCGAGAGCAATGATGCCTCGATTCCTTCGATCGTTTCGATTCCACCCCTTTCCCGCGAGCTCGACTTATCTGTCGTGCAAAATCCAAGCAAATTTTCCATTACGAGGCTGCTTCCTGGGCAACGGCGAAAGATAATCTATTAAGGAAAATCGAGCAAGATTTCTCGGATACAGTGCGACAACCGCACACAAAAAATGGGATCGCTATTTTAAGGAGGAATCGTGGCTGCTTATCTCCAGTGGCTTTTCCTCTCGAAATCTTTATTGTTTAACGCTCACATGTAGCCTGCGTAGATAAATACATCGACGTAAGTATCTCGCCGGGCGAGGAAGGACCGCGGTGAAAACAAGGACGTAACTCGCCCCGCTTATCTCGTTTTCCTCCCGCAGTAATAAAACAGTGTACGCGTCTTCGATTCCGGCGGTTTTACGAGCAGCATCCCACGCAGAAAGAGAGCCAAGGATGCGGGAGTAAAATCGAGTGAGATCGACTCGATACGCACTTGCATTATCGAGCATCGATCCAAGCGAGTTTCTCGTTATCGTCATTCGATTTTCCGGCCCACGCAGCCTCCCGCGGGCTTCGAGTTCATCTCGTTTACTTTTTCCTCTCCAGCAGCCCCAGCCCAGCTGCCGAGCAGGCTCGCAGCTCCCCGAGCCACCCTCGCGGCTCTTCCTTCGTCTCTGCGTCCGGCGCATCGAGCTAATTGTAAGTCGTAATGGCACTCGAGTACCGCGACATGTGTGCCTCTCAGTGACGAAGAGGCTGAGAGAAAGGGACAGGAAATCGTGGCCAAGAACCTAATCAGCATGAACGATCATGCTTAGTCGAACAAACCGTCAACGATCCGTTTCCCTCTCTCTGTCTCGCTCGTCACATCGAACGCGATTTGCAATCGCTCCTGACTTCTGAATGCACGATATTGGTTTTCCTCCTCTCCCCCCCCCCCCCCCCGCCCTTTCCCGCTTGCTCTCTCGCCCAGTTTCCTCTGTCAGTCGCTCGCCCGCGCACCCGGCAACACACGTTTGCCTGTTCTCGAAGCCACCCCGTGCTTTCCTTGCCACAAACCCCTTCGCCCAAACCCCCTCGATGGCGAATCAACAAACGGGGTACCGTGATGTGATTTCATTCATTAATTCCGCGCGACTTCACTCGGGAGTTGATTTCCCTGCTGCGTCCCCGTCGCCCTCGTCTTTACACACGCACGCTCTCTAGTCTCACAGCTCCGATGATAGACACTCCCATGCACCGTCTCCAATCGTCTATGTGGGGGCCTCGACACATTTAATCGATTTATGAATGAAAAAATAATCATTCGAGACGAGGACGCTTCGCTCAATAGTCTCCTCATGAATTTTCCATGGACTTTATGAGATTATCAATCGGGCATGCTAATTTTTCGGGTCGCAATTAAACTCCCGCTGGGAGTTGGATTCTTCATAAGAATTTCGCGAATTAATGAAATCGTGCAAAATCAGTTTTAATTACATCTGTTTTGGGGATTGAAAATACGATTCTTTCGGTCTCACTGCCGCAGCTTTCATGGAAATCATTTTTGTTTGCTCAATGAAGAACGATTATGAGTTTGTAATTAATATACCGATGGGAAATATTGTTGAGTTTGTATATTTACGAGTGGATTCATTCGATGGTAAACAAGGATCTCGTTGCATGGAACATTAATCAAATCGATTTGGAATCCGACAAACATCAAATTCATTTATTCCTGCATGATTCGTTGCTTCTCGGTTGATTTTCCTACTGAATATGCGTAAATAAATATTTTCGTATTTTCGTTCCTTGGGACGATAACGAAATTCGCTGCTGCTTTCTTCGATTTTCATTCAGTGCACAATCTTGTCAATTTTCCTGTTGAAAGATCACCGCGCCGGATGGAAAATAAAAAGAGATTGGGATTCGTGAATTCGCAGTAAAAGCAGCGCACTTTTGCACACACTTGCCGCAGGCTTGTATCATTGACGTTCTGTCATACGGCCCTTCTGATTTAATATAAAAATGTACAAAGCGACATGTGCTTTGAGACGGCGGAACATAAAATATTCCTTCTTCGAAAATACATGCGAAGTTTCCGCATTTCAGGGCGCACCACTGGACGAGACTTTGCGACCAAGTGGCCTTGACGTTTCTCTCAATCGTGCACATTCTTCAGACACTCTCACGGCGTATTTCTCCTTCGATTTTCCTCCCGGAACTGCACGGAGTTCCAGTTTTTTATCTTCGCGTTACTCTTCGATTGAAGGAAAATTGGCACGAGGAAAAAAATCATCAGGTCGCCTCAGCCGGAGGAATTTCAGTCGTCACCTTTTGCTCGTACGTAAAAAAATGGAGTTTCAGTAAAGAAAATATTTTCTCGTACAAGAGAGAGCTCCGTCGTACAATATCCGTTTCAGGGTCTTCCGCCCGCTTTGATCCTTTATTACATTTTTACAAACGATTACATTGTCCACCCGCTGGCGATTTTCCTTCGTCTGAGACGCGTCCGTGTAGCTCGAGACACGAATGTACATTGGGAAAGGCGCGTTATAACATTTTCCTGGAGGTCGACGAGTCGCGTCGTTGAGCACGGTGAGGGTCGCGAGGGGTTCGGATCTCTATAAACATGAAGAAGCTTCGGAGAGGCTACGGCTAACAAAGTTGTCGGCAAAGTTGTGCTACGAGCGAAAACATTGTTCTTATTTGTAGCGGATTCGAGTCGGGCGTCCTGTGGCCCGGGGGTGTTCGGCTCTCGTCTTGCTTTTCTCGAAGGTTAATTAGGTTTGTGGTATTATGGAATGTTCTGCGAGATAAATTGGACAAGGATATTGGGAAGCTGGGGATTGTCGAAGCGGTATTTCTCGATACGTTTAAAAAGCCCGTATCCGCATTAGCACGTAAACAAGTTATGGAGGAAGCGTAGGAAGCATCGCGTCGAAGTGGCGGGAGGCCGGGGGGGGGGGGGGGGAGCGTGTATTTGTTTCCTCGATTCGATTTGAGGCAACGTTGGAGAACGGAACAAATGAAATAATCTTTTTCCACTCGATCGGTGCTCTCGAAATCTCATAACCTCGATACAGAAAAGAGTTCAACCTGTTTCTGGCCTCGGAGAGCATACGTTTTCATGCGCTCCGCGTGTATGTGCAACTCCTCGAGTTTTTTCCCCCTCCCCCCAAATCGATCGATCATCTCTCGCGCGATCGAGTACAGCAGCATTTCGAAATCAGTTCGCCCCTCGCGCGCTCGACGTACAAGAGAAACGCTTACCCCTTTTCTCGTTGCGTTTGGCGAGTGTTTAATAACCCGGGCTAACAGTGGTCGCAAGCATATATAATATGGAGACTGTTCGAGCGAGGGGCCAGGGGAGCGAGGCTTTAGGAAGCCGAGGGGGCTCGCGGGGTGAACAGGAAGCAGGGAAGGCACGGGGATGCGTATGAGCGATCGCCACACACACGCGCGCGCTCGCACACTTGCACAAACACCATGATGTGTGGCGAACGGCATTTACGTTAATTAAATTTTCCCACACCATCCCCGCGGATGGCCACCCCTCTCGGCCGCCCCCGCAAGCCGACTCTCCTTTTCCCTCCCCGCGAGATCCGTGCTAACCCCTTTCGTCGCGTTCCTCGTACCCCTACCACGTGGGACAACATCAATCATTGCTCGCTTCCAACTAATATGTTTATATACACTCGCTTTCACGTGTGAGCCTTCTCCTGTTACGCGGCTCTATGGCTGTGTGTCAGTTGCAAAATCCACCGAGCGAAAGCCCCCTGAAAATTGAGCAAACGGCGAAAAAGCTGCGGAGGTTCGCCCCGGAAATTCGGCGTGACGAGTTTCTTGCGTAAGTTCCTCGGATCGCGACATTTTTGACGTGCGAAATGCCGAGCAGCTTTCGAATTTTATAAAACTTCATTTCTTTAGTCAATAAAAATGAGAGAAGTCGTTGCGACTGGGCGATTCGTTGTTTCTTCGCGAGCATTTCCGGATCGTTTTGTCCGCGAGTCTGAGGCCGTCGAGAACTTTTGTGGGGATCCGATTGAATGAACGTTTTTGGGGATGCGAATGTCCGAGCGAGACGTCAAAATCCGTCGAACGCGGCCACGACGACTCGATCCCCTTCGATCTTATCGAAAGTTCGTTATTACTCGATTGTGGTATAGAGAAAAGTGGCGAATGAAAGCGAAGGCTGGAGCCGGGGCGAGCAGGAGGGAACAACGGAAATTCGATCGCCTTGGTAAAATCCGCAGTTCCTATAATAATTGAATCGGGAGAGTGGTGTCCGCGGTGAGTGCAGAGAGAGTATACAATTCGCCGCAAATTGACCGAAACGACGGCAGAATATAGAATATACGTATAGAAGGGTGGGCAGCAGTGCGAGTGTGTGCGGGGGTGTGCACGTGGGTGAGCTGAAAAAAGAGGCATGCGACGAGGGCCGCACGCGTTCGCGGGGGCAAAAGCGAGGAGGGGGCGAGGGAAAAAAGTAGAAGAAAAAAGACAAAGCTTTTGGGAATCAGTGAGGCGAGGCGAAGCTCTCTCTTTTCACTGGCGTCTCTCGCGCGATGACGGGGCGTTTTTAGTGTTGAAATTCACCGGAGCCGGGAGCCCGGACCGAAGCCTGGGGCGGGAGGAGCAGAAAACAAACGCGTCATTTTTCAATAAAATCGATGGGAATCGATGGCGTCGAGGGGGGGATGAATTTCGGCGAAGCTTCCTGAAGCCTCGCTTGTCAAAGCTGTAATTAGTAATTAGTTTCGCGCGGTATACACGTCCGGATACATAGACAGAGAGACGCGGGCGTTCGATCCTCGAGAAAAGAGCGTGACGATGGGTTTGTGCTGGGCGCGGATAGAGGCGAGGGTCGTGCTGCCGCTGTGTTACGCTGGACGCGAGGCTCCCGCGCGCGGATGAGAGAAGGACTCGTCCCACGACCGTTTCTCCCTTCGTCGCACACAAACATTCGTTTCCACGTGTTCTCTATCCCTCCGCGTATGTATGCTTGCCATTCGAGAGGCTGCGCTCCGCTGCATCGGTCGCCCCTTTATTAAATACCTTCGAAATTAAAATTATAATTGCATTCACTACCCATCGCCCGACACTGAATCGCTTTCATGTTCTATCCCTGAACACGGTATATGCAAAAATGATATTTACGAGCGGAACAAAATGACGGGCTCCGTTGAATGATCGCTGGGAAAACTGAGCTTTAAATCCTCTGGACTGCAGAGCGCTGCACTCCCAACTTTCCGATGTCTTCCCCAATGATTTTTTCTCCGAAAACCTCTCATTTGTTCCTCCCCCAGTGCTGAAATTCCAGCATTCGTGGGGAGCGAGGGCCTCCCCATGCTTCCCGGAAGTGTTGAGTCGAAATGGACCCGGCCCAAAGGCAAACGTTCAAAGTTCCGTCTCTCCGGAAGGACATAAAACCAGGCCTGAGAACAAATACTCGAAAGAGCTTGTCAAAAATGAACGAAGCATCGCAACTCCGGGGGCAAACACTCAGTGGAATTAGCCAGCTTTCTGCTCCCTCCCTCTCGCTCCTGCCCTCATCCCTGCACCGTTTCATCATCTAAGCAAATAGGGAGCTATCATCGAGAACGTGAACGCAGGTTCCGTTGGTTCTCGCAAACTGCCAACACCGCTTTGCTTTCTGGCCATTCCTCATTCGCCTCTCACTCGCATCAGCTCTCCTGCTCCTCCCCCCCTAGCACCGGATCTCGCTCTCTCTCTCCGGCTTTGAGATCACCGCGATCGAGACAGAGCGATGAGGTCGTGGGCCACTGCAGAGCGATACTCGGCTTAACCATCAGGTGGTAATTCTAATTAGCGAACATATAGCATTCGAGCTTGGCCTCTCAACTCGCTCTCTCTCTCTCTCTCTCTCTCTCCCGCTTCCTCTATCTCTTGTTCCGCCTGGTATAGATTGGTAGCTATGGAGAGAAGCTTCTCGCGCGATCCTGCGGAGAATCAGTCACGGTTGGGCCAAGTGGCGTTTAAGCGTTGGTCATTAAGCGTTAGATGCCTTGATATACGCTCCTATATACGGGCACGTATACATGACGAGTACTATTACCGGCTAACTCGTACGTTTGCTATATACAAGCATCGTATATACGCCGCATATCGTCTGCGTTATGCCGCGCTGTACTCTCGCTCTCTCTCTCTCTCTCTCTCTCTCGCTCTTTCTCTCTCGCTCTTTCTCTCTTTCCGTCTCACTCTGGCTCGCTCCGTCAGCCACTGTGCCACTGACGGCTCGCTAATTGCTCGACCGACCCTGTTTCAACCCTTCAAATCCAAATGCATATCCCTTCGTTCCTCCCGCTCGCATACGCTTACGCGTCCGTGTCTCTAGCCCCGTCCATGTGTTTTCGAGCACTTGTGTACGTACGAACGTACACGAGGCGCGCTCCAGAGCAGCCGGGAGAGCTTCTCAACCCCCAAATCCTCTCTCGAAGCTCTTTACCCACGATAGAGGCAGCCCAGGAAATGCGGAGGGGGAGAGAACACTGGCAGGTTACTAGCAGTCCACATCGCTTATACGACATGCCCCGCGCGCTATTACTGACGAGGAAACTCGACCGTTCAACAGCCACAGTGTTCTCTGTACCCGATCCACCGCCGCCGCCGCCCTCTGCACCGAGACCGATCTCACCAATTCGCAAAACCCAAGCTGCCCTCCTGCTTTTAGACACTCTGGCATAATTGCCATGATTATACGAAAGGTAATTACTCCCAACGCTCTCTGCGTTTCGAGATCGATCACTAAATGCCCTCCGTTTCATTTCCGTCTGCCGCTGCATCCCCTGACGTCATTCGGAGGATTTTTCTCTCGCGAGTCAGACTCTCCCTGGCTTGGATCGAAACCTCCTGCGACACTCGATCAAACCGACGATCACTTTTAGCCTCAAACTAAATTTAACCTCTTTCTGGGGAAAAGGAAATTCGAGGAATTGCCTCAAATATTTGTACTCGAACACAGCTCGGATCGCTTCAAGAGATCCTTGGAAATATCGAGCAATACTCGTGTAAATATCGCATATCCTGGCAAATTCTGTTTTCATCACTCACCCACCACGCAGGCACTTCGTTCCACCGAATAATATACCGTGAGAATAAAAAATATTCCATCGTCCGAGCAACCCCCCACGCGATATATTCCCATCGTATTTTTTCATATTTGTGTATTCCGCAGTCGAAGAGGATATTAAAAAGTGGGATATTAGAGACGGAAGAGAGGCCAGGGAGGGGCAATACAAACAGATGAGAATGTGGTGTAGAGAGGATAATAATTGAACAGACAGTTTCCAGAAGAGTGAATCGTGTGTTGGCTATGAACGTGGACGGAGGGGGGGGGGGGGGGGGGAGGACGCAGGGGATTTATCACGGTAGCGTCCACTCCATTAAACCGAATATATTCGACTCGCTTTTTTCCTCCTCTCTCTCTCTCTCTCTCTCTCTCTCGCTCTCTCTCTCTCGATATACGTTTCCTGGAAAGTTCACGTGTGTTGTTTAATCACGTTCTCGTTTTATTTATTCGTAGGGTTGCCGGAGTTGCAGCCTGCTGCACTGGTTGAAAATTTAATGAAAAAGCCTGTTTTTTTCACGTCGTCGGATCGACAAATGAGGCCAGTTCTTAGAGGGACGTCAAAATGTTGGAAAGCTCGAGGATTTCGGGAGTAAATAAATTCCTCGAAATCCCTTTCCCTCTCTGGGTGCAATAATGTCGATGGGAAAAATGAAAATCGAGACTCGTCGAGCGGTTTAAAATGATTAATCACTCGATTATTCTCTTCTACATTAATATCGGTTTTTCTGAGGGGATGCGCCGCCTCCTCCTCCCCCTGCCTGGTTACAATCCCATGCTTTAATCCGAAATTTAATTCGATATTATTGACAGAGAGAAAATTAAATGTCGACGGTACAAATTTGAGCGTTGCAAGATGAAAATCACTCGCTATTCGTTTCGTATCAATCCAGACGATTCTAAATATCCATTACTAATAACAAGCATAATATTGCCCCTTTCCACAGAAATTTGTACTCCGAAAATACAACGAAATATTCGGAAAAAAATATGCCAAGTTTTTCCCATTCAATCTTCCATTACCCGAGCATACATTAAGCTGCTTCGTTGGAAGAGTTTGAAGTTTACGTGATTCGGATCCAATATTTCCCCCCTTCTTTTTAATATTCTCTTTCATAAATAAAAGAACGGAATTTTACCAATCACTCTGCAGCCTCCCAACCTGCAACCCAGAACTCGAGCCACTTTAATATTACCCACAAAATTCCTGAAATCAGGCAGCCAATTCATTCCAAAAACTGCAAAGCGTTTTTACTCCCTCGACTCCCGATCTCCAGAAACTCGTCGACGTTGCCCGGTCCAGGATCATCAGCATCCCAGTCAAAATATCCTGAGACACAATATCTTCAACAATTTTATTTAATAATTACTTGTTTTTTCATTGTTTTTATTTATTCATGCCAGGCAGATAAAACACACGCAAAGAAAAATACACCCGCACATTGAAACATGGTTCCAACATAGTTTCGTTGGTAACGATAATAGCGATTTTCTTGATTTTAATACCGATAAAAAGACCCAAGACTTTCAGTCTCACAAGTTTAGGATATTTTCAAATCGAGGATATTACGTAATTAGAATATTTTGTCCCAAGAATGTTTCGTCCGAGGATTTTCCTCAGGATCTTTGGACCTAACACCTCCGCAGCCCTGTTTCCCAAAACCTTAGAAAACTGAGGATCGATCGACGGGTCTGCGGCTCGCATTTTTAGATGGAGAGTCTACCTCGGCTGAAGCGGTGTTCAAAATTTGCACGAAGCTTGTTCCAGCGTGGTCGCATAAATAGGGGTGCGTGCGTGGCGCCAGGCCGCGCGCGGAGGGCTGAGGAGGAAGAGGCGAGAGGGATCGCCAGCTCGCGAATTAATCGAGCATATAATCGATGCTCTCCATCGGCTTGGCCCTCTCAATGTATATTATGTGTCGGTCGGCGTTCTGTGCGAAGAGCAGGGAGGGGACTCGTGCGTATCGCGAGAGCGAATGTTGTGGCTGGAGTGTTCGAACCCACCAAATAAATCGACTCAATATACACGCAGGTGCGGGTGTGCTGTATCGGGGGTACATGGATGTCGATTAGGAGGCGAGAGATAAAGGAAGGGCCGCGACGGGGCCGAGGCGACTCGAGGATCGGACTGGTTTGCGCCCTTGTTCGAAGCAGCGATCGATACACGCAGGGGCAAACGCATATAATGCATATGTAAAGAGATATAAATGGCGAGTTGTGCGAACCGCGGACAAGCCCGTCGATCTCTCGATCAACGATCCTCTTGTAATACTAATTTCTCGTTCGGTCATTGTGTCCTAACTAGTTCACACTGATTCGTGGGATAGGGCGATGCTGGGAGGAGGGAGGCTGTGATTTTTTGGGCAATTCGTCCGGGGATATGAGATCAATTGTTTAATGGCGGTGCATAATTGATGGAGCTCGATCGTGCATTATTTATCGGGTGGTACGAACGATCGAATGAGGGGCGCGAAGCAATCAGGAATCTTCCTCGTTCGAACTTCAATTTATTCTGGTTTGTATAATAAAGAAAATAATAATAGCTCAGCAGCGAGCGTGCGGCCCGAAAGAAGGGAAAAAGGCTGACGTGTTCACGGGGAATCTTCAATTAAGGACGCGGGGAATGAAATAAAAATTTATTTGCCACGTAATCAGCGATGGGAATGGGAATTGCTCCGCGAGGACCGAGATACGGACTGACGAAGACAGCTTTTTTAAAGCCCCGCGCGCTCTCTCCTGCGCGTCAGATTGTATTATATTTTTACGTTTCATTTAGCCGAGACGTAAAATTAATTAAACATCCGATACACGTATACGCGTGATGGCGGTTTCGAAGAGCGACGAGGGAAAACGCGTGTAGACCGAGGGTGAGTTCGTATGTTCGTTAAGCTTCAACGCCTCCGGCTCTCTCGCTTCCTCTCTTTCTCTCTTTCTCTCTTTGCTCTGCAGCTTTGGACCGAGAGTCCGAGAGCTGTCGCCGTATCAGTTTGGCGAAGGGAAACGAACGCTCTTTCGCTTCCCTTCGGAGAAGCAACACGCTGCTCTCAATGCTTTATAACACGGACACCTTTTATTGTGGCCCGAACACTCGACTATTCGGAATCCGAATTCCCGATTCTTTCCGTCGTGATAACGAACGGAGTTTTTGAACGAGCGGGATTATTCTGTTTTGCTATTAATATCAATTTGCTCGGACAAGCTACTCGCTCGTCAATCGCATCCGCAACTTACGTTGCGATTCAACGAATTAATTATTCCAACTATCCGCGCCACGTTGCCAGAACAATTAGCCTCATAAAACTAATTTATGCCTCGGAGCCAGCACATTGCTTGAAATATTTTTCCCACAAATAGGCACACAAACTTCCAGCCGAAACACATGCCGCACCGCGCACGTTTCCACACTCGTGTTTCCTCCGTTACAAGACCTCTTTGTCCCTTTGCCGGGCCAACTGTCTCGCAATTTAGCTGAATAATTGCCAAACTTAACTCCAGTTTTCAAGCAGACATCTTACTCGCAGAATCCTCTCCAAATGTGTGTTTCGCGCTCCTGCTTTTCACCCCGTTTTCTACTAAACTCGAGCTCGTCCGTCTCTCGATTCCATTGGTGAAAAATTTTCAAACGATTCCTGAAAAACTCTTATCACAAGACTTTTTGCTGATGCTCCTCTCGAGTCTTGATTATCTCAGGAGACGAAAAAATGTAGAGAATGCAACGATGAATCGATCACTGAAAGACTCGTAACGCGAATTCTTGGATTCGGTCATGAAAATCGTGAGTAAAAATCCTGCGATCCTGTGGAGCCCGAGGACCTGGGAAATTCGTGTAAAACGAGGGTCCCCGTGGAGGTTCGAGGGTTGAATAAACGACCGAGATTCGCTCAACTCTTCGGCTCATTTGGCAGGCGAAGACGACGAGAGTGGTAGCGACGTCGTGAATTCCTTTGAATAAAATTATATAAGGCAGCAAAGATATGGCAGTAAAAAGGGCTGACAGTGTGAGCCAGTCTTCCGCGCGTGTATGGAGCGCCCACTGCAAGCTCGTCGACGAAGCTCGTTGAAAGGGTAGCGCGTTGGAGGGTTAGAAAGAGAGCAAGAGCGCGGGGGCCGGGGCTCGGAACCTTCGACGATGCTACGAAGCGAGGGTTCGCAGAGATACCTAGCGAGGTGAAGCCGGCAGAAAGGACGACAAGGGGCGAGAGAGGACACTCCAAGAGGTACGTGTGTTCGTGCGCGGACGTGCATACGCCTCGGCGCGCCTGTATTTGAGCTCGGAATATCCTGGGGGCAGCGCTCCAGAGAGAGAGCCCAACATCCTAAGCCAGCTTGACTAATTGGCAGCGTTATAATCATGGGTGCACGGTTAGGTTGGTATTACCGCGAGTTATAGCTCTTCCTCTCTCTCTCTCTCTCTCTCTCTCTCTCTCTCTCTCTCTCTCTCTCTCTCTCTCTCTCTCTCTCTCACCGCACTCTCGCACATTCAGATCCTCCCACCCATAGATATACGAGCATACGCGCGACTAAAACTCACTCGTATCTCTCGCTCCAGTTATATCGCATGTATATAACACTGAAACAAAACCCTCTTCTGCCCTTTCAAACCATACTTACCATATACACACATGTCGCGCTCACACAAAGTGAAGAGGAACAGGTAACGTTTAATGACACCGCCATTAACGCAAATTTTGCCATTATGAGGGACGCACGGCTTTGCCCGACCGGAACACACTCCGCCCGCTAACCAAAGTGCCATTTTCTAACACGGCTTCCCGCGGCATGTTCGGGAACGGCCACAGAGTCTGCAAGATTGCGGATTTTTCGACTTCAGCGGCCTTTTTTTGGGAGAGGAATTTCGGAATTTTTATTACCGCTGCCAGGGGGCTTTGGTGAATTTTGGAATGCGGGTTTAGACGATCGGAAATTCTGGAGTTATGGAAATTTATTGATGACACCAATCGTATGATGAAATTACAAAATACATTTTCAATCCATTTTCCTTCATATCTTGTTTACGATTTTCGATATAAATTTTGATAAATAGATGAAGAAGAAGACTCGTACTTTCGCTTGTGCAAAACTTTGCGAGCCCACATTTCACACTCGATTCTCATAATCGAGTCTTCGCCGGTGGCGAATTTTCATATCTTTCAAAACAAATATCACTTTTTTGTTTTCACATCGTTTGCTGCTACATTTGTACACTCAATATTATACATCGGTGTGTTCTTTCATGTGTATTTACGACGTTACTGAAATTCGAAAAAATCTATCGATGCGGGGTGACAGCAGGACATCCGGAACTCCCCCAAACAAGCCGTTCGAAGTAACCCCAAACTGCGAGATTTCACAAATTAATGAATGATTAAAAAACAGTAGGGTAAGCCCAAGTTTGAACTGCGTTAATGATTCTTTTATGGAATAAGGATATTAAATGAATTTTTTAATAACATTGAAACCGTTTATCCCGTAGTTTCGTCAATTTAATGTAGCGAAAAGAAATCGCTTCACGCCTCGAACAATGTGATTACACTAAACATCGATAAGGCGATCGCACGAGTTCAAGAGTTCGCGGAGAGAAAGTTTTTCGAGTTTTCTGCATGTCAAAGTCGAAAAAGTTCGCAGCGAAGATATTTTCGGCAACGAAAAATGGGCGACGATCATACCGCAGTGATTTCTCACTCCAGCATTATTTATCTCAGGATAAATGACTGGAATTCCCATCACCTCGAACACGGCTGCGCGCTCCATGATACTGATAATAAAAAATCGCCGGATATAAAATAACTCAAACAAATGCGACGTGTGCACGGGGCTCCCGGAATCCGGGTCCGCTCGGTCTCGAGGCGCGCAGCGAAATCCGCGCTGGTGTTCCCGTGAGCGTACACTCACGTTCTTTTTCGGAGCTATATATCTCCTGGTCCGGAGCTTATCCGCGATGGTCATTCATATGAAAAGGGAGAAAGAGTCGGCGGGGGGAGGGGGGAGGAAAAAGCAGGGAATGGCGCTAGTCGTAATAATGGGACGCGATCAGTAACGTTTAGGAAAGGGGGGAAAAAATGTGCGCGTTTCCTCACACCCGCGAGGCTGCAGTTGCCCGATCTTAAATTCCCGAAAGCTCTCGCAGCCCCAAAAGTGCAATTTTCTGACATTCTTTCGCCAGAAAATCGGGAATATTCAGCACACGATCAAAGTTACGGACTTTCGGACTCCCAAAAAGCAGTTTCGGCAGGCCGTCGACAATGGTAACGAGAAAAGAGCGAGATATCGAGTCGGAGAGAATTAGAAACGTGCTTTGGGGCGCGAGAGCGAGGGAGAGCGAGCGAGCTCGTGTGGTTGAAGCGCGCAACGACCCATCAAGCGATTCCCGGGGGTGTGATCGCCGGTAACTAAACTTGTAAATCTCTCCTCCTCGAGTCATGCCCTCCGCTCCTCTCCCGACTGGCCAGAACGCATTTGTCTGTCTTAAGGGTACCCCTCTGTACATACACAAATAGCCGGATATAAAGGCAGCGTCTGGAAATCGAGCTGGACACGTCGAGAGTCCGGCGAACGAATCAGCCCCTGGAACTTTGCTCCTCCGAACTCGTTCTCGCAGTCTTCCGGGGCGAAGCTGCCCCAAAAGAGAAAAAGAGAGGCCGCTATGAGCACGTAGCACAAGAATATTTAGCATAAATGTAAAGTAACCCGTGGCCAGGATATAAATCGTATTCCCATTAGGAGCTTTCGGGAGCAGAGAATTTCTCCGGTCGCCAGTGCGAGAGTAAATGAGAATAAAAATATGGAGAACCGTGAATTTCAATACTGTCGGATTCAAAATTAAATATTACGTCGACTCGCTCGAGCAGCCAATCGAGATGGCGATTCGGAGCAGCAAGAGGGCTGGAGTCGCGTGACAAACACCGGGAGTCATTAAAAACCTCGGTCCCGAATCGAAGCCTGCGTTCCGAGGGAAGAAGAGAAAAAAGTTGAGCTCCCGTCCGATCGGTCGCAGTCCCTCGTTAAGGAGGGTGGATCGCGACGATGTTGCCATGCTGAACCATGTTAAAAATATTAAGAATTTCAAAATGATAAGTATTTCACAAAATTTGGTAAATGTATTCTTTAAAAATATATGACAACATAAATTTTTTTAGATTTTTCTGCCACACAACTCTCGAGTAATTGAACGCTAAAGTTCACGCGTTTGAGCATAGAGTTTACATACGCAGTTCTAACATACATCTCGTGCATAAGAGCTTCGATTTAACGCTCAATTATTCGATAACCTTGCGGTAAAAAAATTTGAAAAAAATTGTATTTGTATACTCGATGCCAAAGAATGTTATCGCCAAATTTGATGAAATTCTGATTATTTTGATTTCGGGACGCACTGCCCTGAATTTTGGAATTTGAGCGTTTTCTGCGCTCGAAAAAAAGCGAAAACTACGGAAAACAGGGACGCGGTAAAGGGCCCTGCGGGAGGCGTGTAACTCACAATTTCTTCTCGACGTTTCTCAGAATAGATCTTGCAGCATAACATTCTTTCGTGATAACGGTTAACGGGATGGATATTCGTCATATTACCGGGAGACAAAGCGCCCGGGAGATATAACTTACGTCTATGATACAGAGGCAGGCGCACACTCACACCGATCAATTCGCACATTCCCGTAGCGAGAAACGGCCGCGCGGAAAGGCAGGGGCGAGGGAACCGTAACTTCTCGTTTCTCTAGCAAGAAAGAGCTTTTTCGTTTCTAATGCGATTCTCGGCGAGCTAAAATGCGATGCTGCCGCGCGTGTGTGCGCCTCGGCGAGAGCTCGTGGGTGTGTTTTAAGGACGGAGCAGCAGAACGTTAAGCGCAGCTTCCGCGTAGATTCGTGGTACATCAAAGTTTATGGTCTGCAGTGATGTAGTTGTCTCGCTGAACGATCTTGGAGACGGGCGCGAGAGATTTCGGTTAAGAGACTCGGAGAAACGAAGACGGGGCGAATATAACGATAACGCGCTTCAGCCAGAGAAGCGGAAAGATGAGTATAGATTTCTTCGCGTAAACGCCCACACTGTATGTTCCGATCCCTGGGGAGATGATCGAGCGCAATCCCAGCTCGTATATCTATAGACTTGACGAATAAATAGGTGGATTGAGGCTGCCACCAAAGTTGGGGAGCAGCCGCGATGCCGGCGGCTTTTTCCTCTTCATCTTCCCGGATATATTGCGCTCACGTGGTCCGTGCCCCGAGCACGCATTTCCGAAGCCTTATAATTATCTGACGAGATGAAATTTGGTCAACCGTCCAAGCAAGCTTGGCCATCGCCTCGGGTCCGGTCTCCTGACCCACGACGCCCAAACTCGTTTAACTGTTTACCGCTCAATCCTCGCGCCTATTCCTCCGACATCTGCTCGACGGATCGCGACCCCCCCGGGCTCGTCTCCTCTCGCACTTTCCATCATTTTTATCCTCCGATCATCCTTAATTCTCAATTACCGGGTAGTTTACTATTTCGACGAGACATCGCGACGTACAGCTCCGTCGAGCGTGTCCTCAATGCGGGGAAGTTTCGCAGAATTGTTTGTGAATTGTGGAGATTTTTTTTGGAAATTGTATAAATGCAGGCAGCAGGAATTTTCATGGAGCTGCCTCGATCGCACGTTCTTTAAATGCTTGGCGAAATGCTCACATCGATCGCAACTCGCTTGTGGTATTTTCAGACCCCTTTAAGGCCTTGCATACACTCGTGATGGGCGGAAAAATTGAATTTTTTTTCATTAGACATTCTCCAAGTAACAATGTCTCAAGAATATTCTCACGAAATTTCGTAAAGATCGGGGCATTAGATTAGATGCGATATTATACCTCAGAATCGTCTTTTTTGAAAAATATCTTTTCGGTGGAGACGATTACTAAAAAACTATTAATCCGATCCATACCAAATTTATACCACTTATTTGTTACAATAATAGCTAGGGCCCGGACGAAGGATTTCGTATTTTGTTGGGGGAAAAAAATTGTAAGAAAAAAAGAGAAAATTTAGCACCTTGAAAAATGAATTTTTTGTTGAAACTGTCGCCATTTTTGTTCAAATCCATATTTTTACAAATCCTTCATCCAGGCCCGAACTATTAATAAATAAGTGGTATAATTTTGGTATGGATCAGATTAATAGTTTTTTAATTATCATCTCCGCCGCAACTGATGCTCAAAAAAAGGTGCTACTGGAATCAGCTGGAGTTCCGCCATTTTGAGAAATTTTTTGATGAAAAAAATTGTACAGGTACGCGAACCATATGTACTAATAAATGTCGTTCACAATTTTTCAATAAATATTTATCTTGTTGACGAAAAAAAATCGAGACAATCACATTTTCCGCCCGCTTCAATTAAGGCGAATTATTGAGTCGAATCATCGCTTTGTCACTCTTAATCTGCTCTCGAATGTCACAATGACAGTTGGTCGTCTTTCATAAATCCATGAAACCTGAAAATGAAAATTTTACGAAAAAGGCGATTTTTATTTGAACTCAAGTAAGTTATTTGAAGAATGATTTTTTGCGCGTATCATTTTCCTTCTTTTTTGAAGTTTATTCTATTATTTGAAATAACGTTGAGAAGACATTTGACTTTTCCGGAATTTTATTTATTTGTAGCTGTAGAGCGATACTCGCGATGTCGCAGCTCGTCTCCGCCCGCGCCGGCGCGATTTTGTGACGGATCTGTAAAGCTTGAATAAATAATGGTCTCATCTGCTTGGTCCCTTCGTTCATTTCCGCTCGGCTCTGATGGCACGAGCTTAAAAAGCAGTCGGCGAGCGGGGAAAAAAAGATTACAAGGAATAAACACAAAATCTGTGCTCGCTTTTTCCGGTGAGCAGGCTTTATTTTTCACTGGCGCGCACCACTTTCCGAGGACCGCGTTTAATCATTCATCGCCAGAGAGTTTGCTCCGCCTCGTGCATTCAAGTCTCTCTCCCTTTCGGTCTACGGCTCTTTTACACTCCTTGCAGCCCTGCGACTGCTCGGCCGATCGCATCTTCTCTCGAATAAATTGAACACTTTTTTCAAAAAATGAATCATGAACAAAGTTTTACGGAGCTGCTCCCAAAACGTGCTTTCGATTCCTCCAGTTTTCACGAAACGAACGAAACTTTTGGAGGCAAAAATCCAACATTTTTCTGAGCCGATCCAACCTCTTTGGCTTTCAGTTCCAACGACCGTTGGCTCAATTTCAAATAACATTTAATTGAAGCATTCAAGGTCAGCTAAAGTGGCCATCCGAAGGGGAATTCAGCCCCAATCGTGGCAAACCTTCCTCGTCTAATCGATTGAAATTCCTCGGATATGAGATCGGCAGATCGGTCAGTCGAATATTATATTTCTAGAGACTTCCCACCGCTTGGATCTTACCCTTCAATCTCATGTCTAACGAGCCAACGGTTATATCTTTGAATAATTGAAGCTAAACTCGAAACCTCATGTCCGGCTATTACGTACGTGGAATATTAGAGCATGGATCTCTTTGGCTCTCCGTTCCCCTCTCTCCGACTTGCTCTCTCCTGGCACAGCATCGCCTACACTCGCACGGAGCTCGCCTCGCGTCACTCTCTCTGTCCTAGACTGCCCTCGTTAGAGATAAATCGACGTTGAACCGCACAAGCTCTCCTGAATTAATTCGACCGAATTTCGACCCCGATAATTTCTCGAGCTTTGCCTCCTCCCTCCTGCTCCTCTGCTAAATCCTCTCATCTCAATGTGGACGGGTCAAGAATCAATTATTTATTTGACGATGAATACCTCTAATTGACAGGATCGTTGAATAACCGCTTCCATCTCCGTGCTTACCTCTCAACTCATTAAACCACTTTGGGAACTGCCCTCCAAGATTCTTGTCGTCAATATACGATTGGAAGGGAGCAGCGGTTGGATCCTCGGCTCTAAATTTCCGGTCGGACTTCCTCGTGTGTATATCCACGAAATTCACGTCATTTTTTTACTCAATTCATTATCGGGGATACTTTTTTAGTTTGAACGAAAAAAATGTCTGCCTTTGAGGACCGTTGGGAGTTTGAAACCGCCTCAGAAATTGAAGGTGCGATCGATTGAGAGGAGTTGAAGGACCTTTTTCCAATTTTATCGACTGACCGATTTCTCGGAACATTTTTTTCGATAAAATTTCTAAAAGTTCTCACGAGAACCATCGCTCGCAGTAGTCGCGGCCAAGAAACTTATGCAAAAATTTGCTTCCCACTATTAGTTTTTCGATTAATTAATGTCTTTTCCCAAACGCTGCTACTGCGCGTTTGCTGCTTCGTTTCGCTGTTGTACAAACTGGCAATTTGTACGTGTGTAATATGACATTAGTCTTCGGAGGCTTCCACATGCTCCTGTAGTTTAGACCCTCGCTCGGTAATAGTTGAACTGTTATTTACTGTTAACGGCCCACTTGAAGTATCTCTTGGCGTGTGGGGCGCATAAAACAAACTCGGATATTAACTTACTGCTTATAACATTTACTTAGTTACCACGGGGTGTGGGTTTATGGGCGTGGATTGCCTCGAGCTTTCGAACATAAATATACACGTGCCAGAATTCCGTTCGTGTAGCGAGGACCACACAAGCCAAACCCTGGCTCAACCTATTTACTTTGGCCAACTCACGTAACTTCAAATTAAGGCTGTGGCCTCTCAGAGAATGAGAAACGATTCTGCCATTTACCCATTATTTTTCAACCCTTCGATACCACAAATAAAATTACAATATTTCCATTGAAAGTGTAACTCATCAAAATGCCAATTCAATTCTCACCAATCTATGCTGAAACTGCTGCTTTTGGAATGAACGATTTTTCTTCATTT
Organism: Venturia canescens; assembly: GCF_019457755.1. Taxonomy (NCBI): domain Eukaryota; kingdom Metazoa; phylum Arthropoda; class Insecta; order Hymenoptera; family Ichneumonidae; genus Venturia; species Venturia canescens. Next base: position 16,255,066 of record NC_057430.1, read on the forward strand.
AAGAAGAAAATTTATAAAACTCGTTTGCTAAGGAAACTTTAAAAACTCAAAAATTTTCGGGATCATATGCTCGCGCAAGAAATAATTTGAAGGTAAAATAGGTGTACTTTGTACCTGGTGAACAGAAAACCAAAGATTCTTGAATTGCAGCCGATGACTTCTCATCATCAATATCGATTGGTCAATATCTTCAAACAGTTTCTTCTCCAGTCATTTCCAAAGTGAGTTTGCAAGTTAACGAAAAAATATGCGAACGAATAAAAAAATATTTCTAATTTTTGAGTATATGTCCAACGTATTCTTTGTTTTATATTATTTTGACCGACAGTGTGAAAATTACATGACCTAGTTTGTGGCATTTTAAAACGAGTGGTGACCGAAATGAAGATGAAAACAAATTGATAAAATTCTGTGATAACGTTCAATTTATCATAAACCGTGTGGAAGAAAAATCCAAAAGAATGTCTATATTTTCATAATTAGTGCGCAGTTCTCACTAAATTTCATGAAATTCCCAACTTCTTTGAATTCCTTAAGTTTCAGCACGAGTAATTATCATTTCCGGTCCCCACCTTGCTTAAGTGGTACCGAGATTTACTTGAGCTAAATTTTTCCCTACTCTGTTGCACGAATAAGTGAAATCCCCCGAAATCGCACGATTACACGAAAACGCCAAAAAATTCTCATGAAATCGTTTAAAATAAGCGATTTCAAGAAATGATTAAAAATCCTCCGGAGATCAGATGAAATCAGCAATTACAGTGTCACGAAATTTGGCACTGAATACTCGATTTTTCCGTTCGTTGCCACATTTCGATATTAAGGCGAAAACACCGGGAGCGTGATGTCAGAAAAGGCAATTTCCATCAGCATTTGCACTCTTTTGAGCGGAATTTCGAAAAAAGCCACATAAATCGAGAAAAGTCAGGGCAAGCGTTGTATAAGCGTCCATACGAAAGGAAATATCAACGATTTATAAAGAGTTCCAACATTCACTTAATCCCGGAGTGGGGGTGGGCGCGAATATCAGGAGATATCTTGGAGCCAATCAATCACTCGGTGGAGCGGTGTTTTGCCGTATTTACCCCTCTCGCGCGTAATACAGGGCTCGTTGAATCAAACGCTTGCTCACTTGTTCGAGCCGTGCTTGCCATAGCCGGTTGGAACGAGGGCGCTGGCTCTGCACTCGTTCTCTGTGTGCGTGTGTTTCTCGCTCTTTCTGTTAGCAGTGGTTGGTGTTCGCCGGAGCGACTGTTATTCACGCCAAGTCGTATATCATTCCGTTATCATCGACTCTTTATATGCGGTCGCGCTCCATTTTCTGTCTGTTTGCTCCGTTAAACGGCGAGCGGTGGCTTTCTCGTGCGGGGGTGTGCGCCGGTGCAATATACGGGTATAAATATCGGCTTGTATAACAGAGCACACAAAGGACGTATTTCATGGGATCGAAGGGCCTCCGACGCGGCGTCGTGCGCCCTTGCAGAGTCGGCGAGTCGGCACAGTGTATGCATTCCAGCGAGCATTTGACCGAGGCAAGAGCATAAGCACTGATTCAGTCGGCATCGGCCATTAGCCAGATTTCGGTGCTTCGTGCTCTCGCACGAGGCTGGCAGGATGCACGGACAGATCTCTTGCCGCGGGAGAGGGCATCCGTTGCGGCATACGTTTCCAAATGACGTAAACTCGTTATTTAAGGGCCGAACGGATCCGGAGTTCGGAGGGGTGGTTCGACGGGCGCATATGCACGGGGATCGAGGAGCGTTATCGTCGTGATCGACTGGCACACTCTTCGCATTATTCAATATCATGATCCGCCATTTATTTTTCGTATCTCCCGAGCGAGCAGGCAACGAATCGCGCTGATTTCCAGTCACCAAACATCCTCGCGGCTGCGCCTCGAAAATTTTCCCATCGATCATGGCGCGGCCGTCTGATTTTATTCGGTGTTCTTCATCGACTGCGAAAAGACAATTTGCAATAAGCTGGCTCCAATCGAGCTTCCATTCCTCATCGACGTTTCGTACGTTTTTTCCACAATTTTTGTTCTCACTCCGCCTTTATTGCGGTGCCGGGATAGTTTGTCAAAAAGCCCGGTGCATCCGCGAAGCCATCCAGCGCGAGAAAAGTCCTCGGGCAGCTTGCGAAACGGGCGGCCACCCTCCCCCGACCGGCGTCATACGGACAACCTCGTGATTGCGGCCTGTGACCAGCCAACCGGAAACGACTGATAGTGATGCTTCTGATCGACTCTTTTCAATTTGCTCCTCGCATATTGATCGAATTATCGGATAAACAGAGCAACGAGATTGCGCTATCTCCAGCCCGTAATGATGGGCGCTATCACTTTTTTAAATGCGGGCGTTTTCGGGTCGGGTGACACGATTCGAAATGTGCAAGCTCGGGCCGGGTGTTTGGCGATGTCATTCCCGCTACCGTTTTTAACGATTCGTCTTTTCTCTTGCTCTTCGTTTATCGACTCAGCATTTCATCACCGCCGTCGACAATCTTGCGCGATGTTAATTTACAACGATTTCATAGTGGTCCAAAACACACTCGAGATCAGAATAAAAAAGGAGAGGAGATCGAAAGCGCGTATGTGGAAATGAAGAAGAAAAATCGATCAAACTTTTTCCTCGAACATTCATAAAAGCCCCAAGAATCAACGAGTTCGAGAGACCGCGTTCGAAAGTCTTTCATGAATGAGGAAAAAGCGCGATAATCCTAGCGGGGTTTCGCGTATCGCAAAGTGGCGTGGCAATCCCTTTGAAAAAGTGAAATATTCGTTGTCGCAAGGCCAGCACACGCTCCGGTCCCGAGATATTTGTAAAGGCGACCGCGGAAGCGCGAGGCAACGGGATAGATAGAGAAAGGGGAGGAAACCCGAGGACGTCGGTCTTGAGAAAGATGACAGGAAACATTGTGAGGAGCCACAGGAAGAGAGTCTGTGAATAAGATTGCGTGTATGGTGTCGAGCAGGCAACAGTTTCGGCTGCCAAGACGAATTTCACCAATATTATGTCGCTTATATACATATATTTATGTAATATAAATTTATCTATGTGTATAGACGAATATGTAAGCTCGTCACCGTACCGCAGAGCTCGGAGATTGCGTCTTCTCCTCGTTTGTAAATGTGTCGCGAGAGGAGCTCTGCGGGGGGGGAGGTGAAAGGGGAGAATTTGGTTCGTTCACATCAGGCTTGTATTGTGGTGCGTCAATGCTGCGGAAACTAACACCGCAGCCTTCCTGCTCTCTCTCTCTCTCTCTCTCTCTCTCTCTCGGTGGTTTTTTCTCTCTCTTGTTGCACGAAGGGCTCGACCTCCTCCCTAGCATTCTCGTTGACACCCTTGCTCCGCAAGCCCTCGTTCCTTCGTTCGTTATTTCTCTTTTCCTCGCTGCCCCCTCTATCGCTCTCGCGATCGTGCACACTCACACACGCTCGTTCGCGAGCTCTCTGTTCCTGACGTTACAAGGGGCTGCTCCATAATGTACCTGGAGACATATTGGCAGACGAATATAAAATCCTCGATTCTCGTCATTCTCATGACACGAGCGAGCACGAGGTCTTTTTAATTGTCCGGTAAACAAACAAAACGAGAGACACTACTTTTGTTCGTCCCGTCACTTTCGTCTCTCGATGTCACGCGCCGCGATATTTATCTTTTATTCATCTCGATGGAAAGTCCTCACTGGCTTGGACGGACGTGTATTATTGGCGAAACATCGATCGCTCTTTCGACCCTTGTGTAGTATTACACTGGACGACGATTAGGGATATTTCGAGGAGAATTCGAGCAGGGAAAATCCTCGGAAAATGTCCGTCAGCAGATCTGATTTCACTTCATTTTTGAGAGAAAAAATCTCTGATAATCCTTTCGAGTTTAATTTTATTTAGGATCGAGGAAATTCGATGAGCTGTTTGATAATTCATACACTTTTGGAGAAATTCCATTGGAATATTCATCCAAGATTCTTTCGTAAGAAAGTAGTGTCTACACAGCTCGAAAAAGAACGGGGAATAACTTTGGGAAATGTTCACATAAACGACGAGTTTTGTCGCGAACATGAAGCATTAACTTGAAAATTCACTTCTCGGGAGGCAGCTCGCAGCTCAAAAAGGGATTCTGCCTCCTATCGGGCGTACGTAATTAATTTCGAACATCCGTTCCTTAATCCACTAGCCCGATGGCAAGGTCTGGCGATTTTCCCAGGCGTGGAGAAGAGCCACGCTAACTTACTCTCATCGCCCCCTCCTCCCTCTCGCTCCCTCTTGACTCAAGTCTCGTGAAAGTATATGCAGCTTTAAGGGAGGGATAAAACGATTATATGAAAAGTCTTCGCTTACTTTGGAGCTGACGGGATCGCACTTCGACGGAGGCGATACATAATATAAAAGCTTCGTACGTACATAAAGTTATATACGAATTAAGGCGGTGTGTATAGAGCGAGGGAGCCCTTGATGGATGTTGGCCATCGCTGTTTGGCTCGTCTGCCAGAAATGAGCGTGAAAGCTGAATGAAAGGGACTCGAGAGTCCAAATAAGGAGGAAGTGGGCGAATGTAAGCAGCGATCTAGAGCCCTCGCACAAATATGTTGATAGAGGAATTGAGAGGAGCGAGCCAAGGGGCCAAGGAACTCGAGGCTTTTTCAGTCCAAACCTATGGAAGCTGCCCAATTGCGATTCCACATTAATTTCAACGAATTCATCGTTAATCTCGATAAAAACGATGGACACGTTTTTCCGAATGGAGTGGACAAAAGCTTCGCCCCAACACCTACTGCTTTTCTACCCTCTTTACGGTGTATCAAACTCGCTCGGATACTCTCCTTTTATGGTCTCGTGTCTCAGGCTCCACCGTTGTGCATCACCGATGAAAATTCGTCGAAGCAAAACGCGCCCGCGGATCTTTCTCACTCTCGTCTTTTCTCCTATCGGCCCAAAACGATTTATCATACCAGGCCTTCCATAGGAATATTGAATACGACAAGATAATCTCTCGACGGAGAACCGCCTTTCTCTTCTCATCGTTTTTCCTCGCCCTCGCCCCTCTCCCTTGCTCCATTCACCCTGCTCTCACCCCCTCTTCTCTCACTTTCGTCCCCCGCAGCCTCTCCTCCTAGTTTGAAATGGCACAGGCGCGTGCTTAATGTACCGCGAGTACCGATAAGCTCGCTGCCAGAAGCACACTGAGGGAGGCATTCGCGGATCTGCACGCTCCTACACTTTATACATACTTATATTTGAGCAAATCCATATCCTCACATGGATGCACACACACGAGCCCGCATCTTCCGTGTGTCGTGACGTAATAACCTGTGCTTTTTTCATGCCCCGGCGGGATGACACCCAAGCAGAGCTCGCGAGTAAAAATAAGAGGGATGCCGGACCTGGCGCCCCTCGCTCTGCCAGATGCACGTTTCAGGAAGCATCCAAGAAATTTTGAATTTGCAGGTTGCTTCCTCAACCGTTTCGCTTGTTTACTGCTCGAGCTCGGTTGTGGCTCGATCTCGTGGCTTCGCGACGAAGCTATATGGGAAGGATGATAAACGATTTTTAGTCGTGTTCCGAGAAACTCCGGGTGAAATTCTGTCAATTGACGTTGGTCGATACGATTTTCGGGAGATGCAGAAACATTTCGGTGGAAGAAATTCGTGGCTGGAGCAGGAATTTCGGTCCTCGAGAGCCTCCGGAGGACTTTGACGGATTCATTCTCCATATTCGCTGGTTCTAAAGCCTCAATTTTTCAATGGTTTCGTCATTTTAAGGAAGTTCACCCGAATCTGACGGAAATCGAAAATTCCAAGTTTATTAACTTGTGCCACGATTTGAATTGAATGAAATAAGATCCTCCCAACTCCAAAGAGCCAGCAAAAACGAGAATAAGAAAATATGTTTTTAGATATCAATGATGTCTTGAGAAAGCCTTGTTACCGGTGATCATCACTTGGGAATGGAAAAAAAACACTTATTTGAGGTCACCGAGTAATAACGACACAAACGCGGTGGAAAGGTTTGACAACACCACGAGGCAACTGGTTTAAAATACAGATATGCGTACGGATATAAATAGAAAATGGCTGTTGTCACATTTTGCTTGACGATTTTCCTACGAAAGTCTTTTAACCGCTATCGTTATGTTTTTTTCATCAACAAAAGAGCAAAAAAGAGTTCAGTTGCTTCGCACTTAATCACAAGTAATGCATCCTTAATGGAGAATCGTCATCGAGACGCCCCAGCAGGACGTTCACGAAAGATTCGTTTTCCTGGTTGACGTACGCGACGAAACTCCGGCAGCGTGTCCGCATATTATTCTCAGAGACATTTAATCATCTAGAAATCGAGCGTGGGGCTTAATAAAGATTTTTTCGCTTCTAAAAAATCCATTAAATTCCCAGCAGGATCGATGACGGCGAGTTTTTTTCAGTTATCCAACGTCCGGGGAGCCTCAAACTGTTTTGTCGTCATCAATTATTCATCAGAGTCGAGGGGGGGGCGAGGCGATGTTCGGACGATTTCTCGACTGATCCAGCTCCAAATAACGTCGCGTGGTTGCCCACCCTGAATATCTGTATCCGGAGGAATATTTCGCCGCGTAAGCCCCCGAGTCCGTTTCCTCGATCTTACGGGACGAATGGGGCAACATAAAATAACGAAAGCGTTGGAAGCACCCGGCGGACTCGTCGTGAGGAATAAAAACATTTATTTACACGCACACGCTCGCGCACGAGATTCGGTGGACGGGCGGCGATATGGAGCGTTTAATGGGGTCGACGACGCCGTGGGGGGTTCGGTGCTTTCCGCGTAATACGAAAATAAAAAGCATCTAGAGAGTGAGAAACTCGGGAGCGTGAGTACGAACGTCGGAGTCTGCATTGGCGAGATTTTCGCGCGACACTACTCGTGGCAGCTCCACGGAGGGGGGAGGAGTGCGAGTGTATACACTTTGTGGATTTATCGCAAAGTTGAACGAGCTCTCTCTCTCTCTCCAGCTCTGGGTTTGCTCAGAAGTTGGAAACTGCGGTGAGGGATTCAACCGGATATTTATACGCTTCTGAATGCGCGTACGAGGATCACTCTAATGGTTTTATTATACCGATAGAGGCGTGAGAGAGCACACGAGTCAGTGTATATGCGAGCTGTACAATACTCGTGTGGCTTTTGTCGACCGCAACTTTCGCCGAGGCATCATCATCTTTTTCACGCCTCGTTTTTATCCTATACATTTTTCGCCAATACCCCGCGACCTGAAATCCCACAGGATTTCCAGACCGTTTTCCCCCCGAAAGAAGAGAAACATGGTGCAGAGAGAATAATAATATTTATACATAAAATGAACATAAGGAGGTGAAAGAAAAAGGAAAACGCCCGAAAGAAAACAGCTCGAACGTTTTGACTCGAGCCCCGGAATCGTCGCACTCGCAGCGCCCTTTCAGCACCCCTTTGCCTCGAGCTATATATACTCGGATTAGTCCTGTATTTATACAGATTTCTGTTCTTCGTCGCTACATATAGAATAGAGTCTGCGTGCAGCAGTCCGATAGCGAGCCGGAATGAGCATTGCTGACAACACGAGGATGCCGAGGTGTCCTCTGCACACTGCCACAGTGTCCTTGTTCTCCTTTCCCTTTCCGCCCGTCCCTCTCTCGCCCATCCGACAATTATGTGGCCCGATCTAGCTGATGCTATGCTACGAGATCGTTGCGGGAGACTCTCGAATCTACAACTCCCAACGCCAGAGCTCTGCTTGGTCAGCCTTTGCTTAGGACCTTGATGGCTGCGTTGTATGTGCCTTTGCGCCTGTTCAGCAGCGACAGCATTCGTTCCCGACGTCACGCACACCAAAGAGGATCCTTCAAGCCCTGTGACCTCGATGATTATTCAATTTCCCCATGAATACGTCAACGGTCACGTTCTCTCGCGTGACCTTCGACCTCGATTCTTTCGATGATCTCCGAGAACGCGAGACTCTGGAATTTTCATTTTTCACGACTCCCCGCGGGTCCGTCGATGATGAAGTTTGCTCGCATCTCTTCTTGGCTCCCTGGGATAGGATTGAAAGGAATTTTCAGACCTTCGTCCAGAGGGAGTGAAGAGCCCTGAAAAGGGAAACCCAGTAGATTATCTCGAGAATTTTTTCCTCTTTTCTCTCTTAGAATCAACAAGTACTTCCAACTCTTGAACAGTATCCAGAAGCCCCGCGTTCTGCTCTCTCTCGTTTATACATCGAGATAGAGGGTGCTGCGTTAGTTTCTTCGCCACCCTTCTCGAGAGTGTATTTCGACGAGCTTCCAACTTCCCACTGTTCTTGTTACTGACCGATATATCAACGGGCGTGGCAGGCTTCTGACATCTTACGTCAGCAGTTCAACCGAGCATGTAAATATGCACGAAGTGCGGATGGATACACTCTCGCGTTCGCAGGTTCAACGTCATCGAGCAAATAGATATCTGGCGGAGAAATAATCCGCGTTCATCGGCAGCTGCATATGTCACGTGGAGCTCATCGTCCAGTTTTTATTCCCGAATCTGCTTTTCCGAGTTCCACAAAAGTGTTGGATTTATCGAATCCACTGGGGAGCGAAGCACCTCAAATTTTCCATTGCGAAATTATCCGCGGAATCGAATCCCTCTCGATGTTCCATTTGCTAGAGTTTTCCTGGAGACGAAAGAGTTTCGATTCGCGTTGTTTAAAGTTTGCTAAGTTTTATCCCCCGACGGGAGATTTCCTGCTGTCGGAATCGCGCAGATTTATCCGCCGTTGCGAAGTTTGTTTGTTGAGAGTGCGCGGGGGCGGTCTATAACTCAAGAGCTGACCGACGCTCGACGTTGCGGTACGGACCTTCGTCTTGCAGGAGAAAACGGTCTGACAAGGAGCGTCTTGGAGCCGCAAGGGGAGGAGGAGGGAGGCCGAGGATGCACGAGAGTCGGCCGTTAAATCAAGAACGGTTAACTTAATCATGCCCCTCATTCGCGCGAGAGACAAACGCTCGTGTTTCTGGCGTTGCTCAATTTCACGGTATATCCGGAGCGCCGATTCGGTCAGCGAAGCAGAAGCCTCGGCAGCATACGCCCCTGGAAAAAGACACTTAAAATTCAGCTCGAATAATAAAAGGAATAAAATGAGAATGGAGGAAAAAAGAAACGGAATCAACCCCCACGGAGCGATGCGAAGGGATAAAAGAATATTACGAGGCGTTGTAGTCGATTAGGCAAATTTTTCCGACGGACCGACACACAGGTTCCTCTTATCCGGAAAACTCCTTTTTAAACCGGATCTTCAATCTTCAGACCCGAGATATTCACCCCCGAAGAGAAGAAGCGAGTGAGCGATCCTGGTGAAAGTAATTAATAAACATTCTTGAGAGACTTGGTCGGTCTTTTCTTCCCTCCTGACTTCCTAAGAACCTACACTTCTGGCTGTTCGTCAAATTCGTACGCGGTGACTTTCGGCAACCAAAAGGGTGTAGCCGGTCGCTCATTCTCAGTGATTAATCAGCCGAAACATCTCCTTCTGCTTGTTAGGAGTCGATACAAAGTACTCGGGACTCTTGCCGCGGAATGTTGATTAAATAATCACTGGAATAGCTCAGTTTTGCGTGGAAACACCTGAGCGATTGAACTACTTGGAACGGAACGAAGGGGATGGGCGGAGATGTTTTCAACGAGTCAAAGCTTTTGAGTTTCAGAAATATTTGAGCTTTATTTCACAATGTTTTCTCTGCCGCGGAGAGAAAATGTGAGGAAAAAATACGGGGAAGGAACGTTCGCGTTATCGTACGCCGCGTTAAACATTCATAACAATAACAAGCGGAATAATCATAATACGAGATGCTTTTTTTCCACGAATGCTGCAAAAGCCTCTGTCACAAAAGTAACTCTGACGTCAGGGAGGAGCGGGTGGTCCAACGTTTTGTCTTCGCGGTGAATGTACTGTCCTTATCTCGAAACTGGTCCATCACGCTCACCGGGTTTTGTTCCCAATTGTGTGCGGGGTGCTCGCCTCTCTCGCTCTCTTTGGCAATGTCTGGACGTGAATTGTAAGGAGACAGGAAACCGGAAACGCGAACAACGTCTGGACAAGGCTTGTTGCGCTCAGATTTCACTGTTGCGTGGACACACAAGCGCGCGTTCAGAATATTGTGGAATTACTGAAACGGAGCCCGAAAAGGCGAATTTTAATGTGAAATATATTTTCGAGGCATCGATCAGTCCGCGTGTCCCTCGATGGCCATTCATGTCCTCGAAAATGACTCGCGATTCTGGAATCCAGGAAATTCAAATGCGCGCTCAATGTTCGAGCTTTCCGACGCTCTCGACGTCGGAGCTTTTACATAGTAAAACGAAATTTCGTTCGACCGATTTTCGAAAAGCTTTCCGACGCTTATTCCCATTTCTTCGACTACTCCTACCGAAAATCATTTTCCAAATGAGCGTGCCCCAGTCGGCAAAGTCACCGAGCCAGTGAGCATCTTTTCTGAGCTTCCGGAAGCTCGAATTTAAGGTAAATCATGCCCGAACGATTTTATCGATGTCTAAATCGGATCGATTTTTACTCCCTAATTAAAGATATTATCACTTTAAATTAATGTCGGACTCGTTAATTCGAAATAGTAAATACATTTTTTCAACTTATCTCGCATGGCGAATGAAATTACAAGCCATCCACTAATCGGAGATCCATCGCTCACCGAACCCCAAATTTCACTCATCCCTGCCGAAAATACTCTACTCTTTTATGTAAAAAATCGCTTTAGAGAGCGCAAAGGGAAAATACAACGGGAAATGGATCAAGAAAAAAGTGTTAATAAAAAGACAGAAGGCTGTGACAGGAATGGCCCAAGCCAAGAAGAAACAAAATGCCGAAATAAACAAATGTGAGGTTATACGAGTGCTCACTACCAATTTCGTTCATTCTTTAACATCATACATGTATCTTCATTACTCGTAAAACAATCGTCTCGAATTTTTTCCCCAAACCTTCATTACATACTTAATTCTTATTGTGTACGTTTTTCATAAACTCCGTAAGAAGCGTTCATTCGTTATATGGAAAAATGAACGATTTTTTAAGCTCAGTCCCTCTTCATATTTAAACACGTTTGTCTCAACAACCAATAAGACGAACCCTTTAAAATTTGATACGCGTGTCAGTCGACTACTCATTTAAAGTCTGTGTAAATTTCGAGATTTTCTTAAGAAAATCGTTTCGTGCACGAGCTACCTTAATGAGGAAATTGAAAGGCAGGCGTAATGAAAACGATGCGAGGATGCGCGCGTTGGTTCGTTAATGAGAACCGGTAGGACGATCACTCGCTTCAATCCTTCACGAGTTAACCACGAGACTTAACTCAGCGGAGAGGCTCAGCAGAAGGGAGAGAGCAAGGTCCGTTTCGGTGAAGGGATGTGATGTAAATCAGTCGAGTGGTCAGCCGCTGGTCTGCCGCCGCACATTAACTTGCCAACTGTTTCGCTCCCATTTCTCTTTAAAGTGGAATATTGGGAAGGATCTTGGCTGGTTCTTCGCTCTTAATCTGGCTCCTTCCTCGAGGCTGAATCTCTGCTCGATCCTGAAGCTCTTTTAAGGAGGATTTAGTAAAAATTCGAGGAACAAGATTTTTTTTCGAACGATCAATAAACTTTTCAAGTATTTTCCGATTCCTCTCCTCACACCGAGCTTCGACTTCATGCGCCCCCGGAGCCCCGTCGAACTTCCCCGTTTCGTTGGAGTCTCTAGCTGGACAATCGAAGGTGCGGGGCGGAAGGAAAGTGTTTGGAGGGAGCGATCGATTGTTAAGTTCGTGTGCGGCTGAGTGTCGTGGACACTTACAAATTAGGCAATCAAGTTCTAATCCTGCGGACTATGCTGGTTCGTAGGCGGCTATATATCTGTGTGTATTTTTCGGTGTATCTATCAGAAGCGATTTCTCTCCCCTGCGATCGAGGACCCGCGTGCTCGAGGCCACAAATACTTTAATCCGTCCATTAATCCGTATAACTCGATCTCGCTTGGTGTGCGAGAGATAAAACTTTTTCTCCAGCGAGTTAAGTTGTGCCAGGCCTTTTGTCGTCGAATGCAGAGCTCGCCCGCATCACTCTCCACGCTGCTTCTCGCTCCGCGTGTGCTTCTGTGCGTCAAAATGTGTGGAGCAGCGCGCGTGTTTCGCCTCGTGAGGCTAATCGTCGATGATAATCTCCCAGGGCCATTATTCCGAGCACGGTCTCCGGAGACGAGGAAACCGATGACTCGGATTCTTAATGCGAGAAGATTAACGCATGTGCGGACGTTCAGGACAGGCGGACGTCGAAGCTTGTCGCGATGATAACGAATTTCGGACGAGCCGGAGGACGTATTTGGGAAGAAAACTTCGCAGCAGTTCCCTCGAGAAAATCGAGATCGTTGATTTGCCAGGGAGGTATGGGAACCGATCGATGGAAGCTCGTAGAATTTCAGGTGAATTTTAATCTTCCTTGGAGCCCCGCAGATTGACAGACTTGCATGAAACTCCCGTCAAATATTAATCCATTTTTCATTCCGTCTCGACGGAAGTAGATACGTCATCCGAGCAGGCTAGTTTATGTCCGCGGAGTTAAAAGTGAGGGCGAGAGCGCGATAAAGGAAGAGCGCGCAGGTGATCACAACTCAGTAGCTCTCAGTACATCGTACAGGGATTGATTTCTGAGGGTGCATCTCTGAAAGAGAGCAGAAGCGCGCCGCGCGTTTGGCTTGATAAAAAAGTGAGCGGAAAGTAAACGAAGGGCGCTGGAGAATGGAGGTGAAGGATGCTCGCCCTCCCACAGGCTTTTCCGCAGCCGTTGTACGAGCGACGTATCCTGAGGGAGGGTGAGGCCGGGGGGCCGAGCAGATGAGGAAGTAGAAAGGGGGCTCGGTTGAATTTATGTCTTTCGCATCTCCGTGAACTCGTACGATTTTTTACCTCTCCCTGCTCGCTGCGAGAGAGCTCCGGCTACAGTTACGCTGGACAAACAACAATAAATATATTTCACGCGATCGTATGTGTGCAGGGTTATACAAACGTGCTGGTGCGGAGGCTTGACAGAGGGAGGGAGTTGGGCCAGGACGGGATCTCGACGTAGTTGAGCCCCCGCACGGCGAGCCAGAGGACGGCGAGAACTTCCACCCGAGCACGTACAAGCATAGCTTAGCGTGTAATCTGACTGCACACCGCCCCTATTTCAGGTCCAACCCTCTCGCACCCTCGCGCCTCCGGAGCTTCGGTAAACTGCAAGCCGGGGACTTTGGTCTCTCTCCGAAGGAGGAATACCTGAAAGAATTTCACGAGCTCGAAACTCCTCGTTTTTCCTCTTTTTTCAGCCCATTCATTGCTCTCTCGCGCCTCCTCTTTTCTCCCGTACGCACAAATACTTTGACCCGGGCATTCGGACAACTGCGCTCTCGATAAACCTTATAATTAAAGCCCGACACACGCTATCATTTTCAAACGTTCTACGGACCATTCGGAATGCTAATGTACGAGTACGAAACCGCGACGCAAGTAGTTTTTGTGCCTCCCGTCCCCACACTCGCACCCCCCGCCGCCGCCCGATGGCCTCCACCTACGCTTCCGTACGTCCGTGTGTAAGCGGTCGCGTACGAGCTTAAAACATCCCTTAAATTACCCCCATTAGTGAGGGTTGAATGCCGAGCAAACGAGGATTTCACTGCTGCGCCCAACCGGCATTACAGCGTTATGTAACACCGCCAGGAGATTTATTCCATTCGAAATATTACCTTTTGTAGCCCAGCCCCCTCGACCTTCCCCGCCGCGAATAATGTTGTTGTAATACGCTCAATGTCACACCCCGAAATTTCGTACAAACCGAAACCCGTTTGACCAGCAGAAGAGCTGAAAGGCAATCAGAGAGAGAGAGAGAGAGAGAGAGAGCAGCGACGTTTCCCTCCCGTTTTCTTGGCAACTGAAAATTTTCAACGATTTCCCAGCCGAAAGCATTAACGGCTCCACCGCACCAACGACCGACCCTTATCGCTCGTATCTCTTTAATTTCTCGAAAGTAGCCACGGTACACTCCCACGTAGAGTGGACGAGGAGGATAAGAGAGAGGGAGCGAGATGCTCGACGATTTACAGAATTTAAACAGTCCCCTGGGGATAAGGCGAGTCTCACACGCCAAAGGCTGTGCACGGATTAAGCTGTGCTGCTCCGCGTGCTCTCTCGCTCCGAGCCATCCTTACGTATACTGCTTTATATATACAGTCATTATATCCGCATAATGCCGACGTCCTTCCTGCTGGATAAAACAAAACAGTAGCCACGAGTATATTAATGCTTGGCTTAATGTGCCTCGTCTAATTAATGGACCGAGAGCCCCCTCAGTCTTTCCGCTCCGGACTCTTTGCTCTGCAGATTCTCTCTTTTTGCTCGCTTCTCCCTCGCGCACCTTCGAGATTCACGCCGTGGCGTTCCGACCTCCGGGAAAAATGCATGAGAGCCCAGCTGATAAGCCCGATGAAAGTGAGCCGCACGAGGAAAAGAGAAGTCGCTGAAATATTTCTGCGGAGAGTTGCTTCAGACAAAAATGAAATTCCCACCAAGCCGAGGAGCGCTTCCCACTCCCAGTTTCCTCCAGGAATATCTGTAGCTGGATTCCTGACAAGGGAATCTCGGCCCAGGGGTGGTTCCTCTCGGCACCTCTCCGAGTCGAGAGCTCCCGGAGGGGCGGAGCCTTCTTCCTGGTCCTGCTCGTGGGATGCAGTCGATGCGCTGCACCCCAGAGTCCTCCGTCGCAGGCCCCGCCGTCCTCGAGGACTTTCTTACTTCCGCCGCGCCGACGCTTCCGAACGCGAGCGACGAAGCCCAGCGTCGCATCAGCGGTCCGCGGGTCTTCCAGTTCCCGGAGACCTCGCTGCAGGCTTCGGACCTATCGGAGCTTCGACCCGAAGGTAAACACCGATTTCCAGTCGACTTGAAATCCTCGGGGATCCATGCGACGATACGAATACCGGAGCCTCGTGCAAACGCTCCCGAAGAGCCTCCCTCAAAGTACTCGATTCGCAGTCGATTCAATTCTCGATGCCGCTCCGGTGGGAAAATCCAGAGGCTCGTTATACCGAGCGGTCATTCTCGCTGAACATGTTCATCTCGATAACAGCCGGTTGGAGTGCACGCGGGCTAGAAAAGTGAGAGAGGCCGAGAGGGAGAGTGAAGCACGTTGAGCGAACAGAGAATCCGAGTATGGAAGAAGGGTCGGTTGACTAAGGGTGTTTCCGCGCAGCATATCGGTTAGCTAGGATATATAGAGTGGTTAGCGGTTGATGAACGCACACACCAGCCAAGCTAGTCCCGTCGGCTAATCGAATTATCGTCGCTTTGAGGATCCACAGCCCGTGGATGATCCGATCATGGTACGGCCGATGAACGGATTGCCATGCGATGCGAGCACACTTCCGTGCTCACCGAGAGCATCCCCGCGTGCGAGCCGACACACACGCACACGGAGACAAAACACCTGCGAGCTGGTTCACCGTCCGCGCGCGTAGCTTCGATGCTCTCGATTTCCACTGTCCCATCGACGCCCTTCTCGCTCTGTGTTCTGTCGCCTCGTTATGGACTCTGGCTGCATTCAGCACCCTCGCTCCTCTCTCTCTCTCTCTCTCTCTCCTCTTGCTTCCTCTCGCTCTCGGGTTCGCTCGCTCTTGCTGTGCACGGCTGGAAATCGACGGCGTCGCAGCAGCCTCGCATCGTCTCTCGCGCTACCGATTACGGAAGAGCGAGCACCAGAACTCTCCCTGCTGGCCTCTCTTTTTTTCATTCGCTAAAGAATCCTCCACCTCATTGGCTTTTCGACAAGAGAACTCTCCTCCGTGGCTCTGCCAGTAAATCGATTTGCGCCAGAAAGGGATTCGATCAATTAACTCCATTCACCTTCCTCTTTTTTACCCGTCCCATTCCACCAATTACACGCTTACATCGAATGAAAAACGGGGAGAAGCACGAGGCAAAAATTTGATCTCACTCGTCGGCCGTTGATCGAACATCCTCTGGCCTTTTCGAATCAAAACTCAAACTCCTCAACGACCTGTTTCAAAAGAGTGTCGACGAGCCTCTGCGAACGAGCTGGCTCGACGTACTTTAAGGCCTCGATCCGACCGGGCCGAACGACGTTTTGACAGAAAAACATGCACCAGTCGCCTCGATCCGATTTCTCCCTCCTCTCCGACAAAGACAAAACAGACGCCTTCCCAACGATCTTCCTGCCTCGCCCAGCCTCCCAGAGATCTAAGAGCGATTTTATGAGATCAGTGGGAAAACGCGCGGAATGAAACCGCAGGAATTCGCGGTCAGGGTCATCCCTCTCCCGAACATCTCAGCACAAAGTTCGAGCCGTTTCAACGCTCCCGCAATCTCGAGCGAAGAAGAGATTGTGCGAATGATGATACGCGTACTCGAATAACAGTTCGTAGGATCATAGCTACAGAGCTGTGGAACGAGCCTCCTGTGCACACCATCAAAGCGCTTCGTTCGGTGGACCAAAATGTTTGCAGTGAGAACTTCCAGGCCGCAATATTAACATCCCCGTGAATATTGTCCAGGCGGATTCGGAGTCGTCGCAGCGATCTCGGGGGTCCGTGGGACATATTGCAAACCGCAGCGAAACTTTGCTCATAGCGTATGCGCTTGCCGGAGCTGGAGAGGGTCCGAGGGGGGGGGGATATTACGGTGACAATAGTTGGGCAAGTCCTCGCTCCTTCGGGCTCCGTCCAATCGATGTCCAAGACCGAGCAGTCGCCGTCGAGTCCCCCCGCAGTCTTTCCAAGCCCAATTTTTATTTTCTAAACTCCATTCGAACGCTCATAACTCGCTGGAAAATCGAGCCACGAATTGGCCTCCCACGCTCGTCAGAGCGCACAGCAGCCGAACTCCAGCCTCGTGTCTAGCTCCAGCACAGCCGTTACCAGGAACGCGCGTCGCTCTGACAAACTGCCGCTGCTCCCGTCCAGAGAGAGAGAGTTGTCGAAGGACCCGCTCGAGCTTGCTAAACGTGTTTGTATCTATGTGTGGACTATCTAGCCCCCATGTTTGCCAATGTATATAGCTGTGGATACCACCGTGTGTGCACTTCGAGCTGGGGTCAAACTAATTCGATTCTAAACTCTGACCACACGCAGCCAACGGCAGCTCGCGGAGCAGGATGCTTGGCAGGACACCCACGATCAAACCTCCTCCACCCTCTCGCTCTTCGCAGCCTCCTGGTACTCGGACACAGATGGTACTGAACCGCGGTTTAATTCTCAAGCCGTAACTCTAATTACTCATAGACAAACCCCGACAAACCCTCCGATCGTAGCGACAGCTGCCGCTGAAACTTGTTTAAAGTCCGTTTTCGCCAACGTTTGTCGCGATATTTTATGCGAATCGGAACCCGACGAGCTATTTCCGCGTCATCCCAAAAACGGATCAACGAATCGCTTTGCGCCAAGCGTCTTTGAAAAATCGTGCGCACTCGAATCCTCTTGTTTCAGCTACTGTGAAAATCCTCGAAAAAAGAAAAAAAATAAAACCAAAACAAAACAACATTCAGAAACGTTTCCAGCAACGAGAATTTAATGGCTCGTCATTTTTCAATGTTTTTCAGAAATAAGATGACTATGGACGTGAGTAAGAGCGAACCGAGCAAAAATGGTGCTGTGCAACAAGAATGCGCAGGTTGTGGAAAACCCATCACGGAAAGGTGAGTCAGCCTTTCCTACATTTACCATCCCCCCCTTCGTTTATTTACAAACGCCAATTAATTCGAAAACTGCCATTAAATAATCCTCCATCCCCACGTTCCACTGCTACCATTCGAGTATGAAATTTCTTATAATTTCATTGTTCAGATATCTACTGAAAGCATTGGACATGTACTGGCACGAGGATTGTCTGAAATGTGGCTGTTGCGACTGCCGACTTGGCGAGGTTGGTTCGACCCTGTACACGAAGGCGAATTTAATCCTGTGCAAGCGAGATTATCTCAGGTGATTAGACACTCTCGTTCGTGAAATATGCATGGGAGTATGGATAAGACGAAGATGGTAGGAAAGCAGCTCGATGAAATATGAAACGACGAGGTTTTATACGTGGAATAATTGAAATTTGATGAAACTCGAGAAAATCGAATTTTACAGATGAGCTTTCTTTATTGAATTGAGCTGCTGCTGGCTTCGAGAACAAAATACACGGAATTCTGCGTCCTCGGCAAACACACACACACACATTATATATAGAGATATTTGTCTTTGCGCCTCTCACGAGGAATCGGAGAAGCTTCACGTTAGTAAAGTAAATAAAGCATGTTGAGATTACGAAATCCCAAGGGAACGAGCCCAGGTGGCATTGTGAGCGAGTCTGTTTGTATGACTCTATCTCTGTATGTACGTGTTTGCGTGTCCACGCGCATCACCGAACATGAACGAGCTATTGAAACTGTGGTCTTTATTAATGGCTCAATATTTGAGGAGAATATTAGTGTGCACGCTTGTTTCTGTGTGTTTCGTCCCTCGCCGTTCTCGGCCCGCTTCTTACATGCTTGTTCGAACTTTTTCTCGCGTCTCTTCCATCAACGTCTGCAGATGATTCACTCCGATTTATCGGAACGCAGATACGATGATGCGGGGAGTCATTTTCGTTTGAATTATTGGGGCGGAAATGAGACGAAAAAAGGACTGAAATTGACATCAAAGTTGGACTCTGCAATCATTTTTTTCACTCGTGCTCGACGTTGGTGAAAAAAAGCAAAAAAAAAAACATTTTTTCCATCGTTTTTGTCTATTCATATTTACCAGTTTTTATTCTCTTTCTTGATTTTGATGTTTTTTTACTTTTGACAGACTCTTCGGCAGCACTGGCTATTGCGCAGCTTGCAGCAAAGTCATTCCAGCTTTCGAGATGGTTATGAGAGCTCGAACCAACGTCTACCATCTCGAGTGCTTCGCCTGTCAGCAATGCAATCACAGGTGAGTGGTTTTTGACTGTCAATCGACATGCTCGGCTCAGAGGAACTAAAAATTATCAATTTTCATGGGAAACTGTGATTCCAAAGTTCTCTCAAGATTCTGCAGGGATCAAAGATCAGCACACGGAGCAAAAACTCAATTTTTTTAAGCAGAAGCAGAAAAAATTTCATGAAGCACCCTTTGAAGGAAGAATTGACGAGAAAGTGCTCGAGTCGTTGATAAAATTGTCACTGAGATTCAAGACGCCACGATGACTCGAATTATGAATCGCACACTTCCCACTCTTCGTCCCATTCCCTTGGTATTTATTAACAAAGTCTGAGAGGTGCTCTCGATTAAACATTAACAGCCGGCGGCAGAGCTGCCTATTCGAATATTCGCGGAGAGTGAAGCGTGTTGTCGACTGCTTGCCTTTACTCACTCTCTGCACTTTCGGCTGTTCGCTCCTCCAACTTCCTGCCAGCTCATCCGTATAACAATTTAATTCGTGAGCACACCCCGAAAGAGCTACTTCTCGCTCTCTCTTTCTCACTCTTTCAATCTCAAGGGACTCGAAACTTTAGAACACACAGGCACACACACGAACACACTTTTCCCTCACTTATTCACAACAAGCCCCAAATTTTCTGCAGAAACTCTCGTTCCTCGAGCCAACGACTCGACTTCACCTCAATTTTAAGTTCCATTGCTAATTCAGTCTCAGAAATGCCTCTTTTGGCACTGCGATCTTTCGGTGTGAACGTGTCACTGATCCGCCGGAGCCGAAAACCAGGAAGGAATCATTGAGTCAATTGAATTCTTGTTGTGCTTGAATCTTCTCTTATTTTTCTTCCCCAGCGGATTCCTCCCCATTTCGACTAGTTTCTGGTGGAGTTTCCAAACTCGCGGGGGCTCACGATGATTTTGTATTTTACCGCAATTTCGATTCACGGCGAACGGAGTTCTCCAGCGTTTTTACAAAAACGAGAAGACCGAGACTTTCTCACGGATAACGAAGCGATACGAAACAACGTATAAAAAGCTCGAAGCTCATCCCCGTGGAGCGTGGGCTCGAGCGGTTAAAGCGATAATCCACCGTCGAGTATAACTTCGTTATTTATATTATTCCATTTTTCTTTTAACCCGAGAAAAAAATCCGTGACGCGAGTCAGTCGGAAGGGAAAAATTCACGGTGGATATTTAATTGCCAGCGAGCCAGCGAACTGACAAGAGACAGAAAAAAATGACAGGAGTGAAGAAATAAAAAACGAAAAAATTCAAAGCGCCTGGAAGGAGGAAATATTTCGGGTATAAAACGAGAGAGAAGCTCCGCGCGGCGGGGGGTGAAGAAGGGGGTTTGATGGTATTTCGGGCGAGTCTAATGTCATCCGGGGCTGACGCGACAACATCGCATACGCCGTGGCATCCTGCATGACATTTCTGTGACCTTTCTCGCGTTGGCATTCGCCTGATTAATTTTTTCTCGTTATCAAAAATCATAACAACAATAGCAAAACATGCGAGATTAATTGGTGGCGAGAGAAATGAGAAGAAATGTCTCTCCCCCTCCCCCTCCCCCGCCCCCCTTTGCTGCTCTCAAGTCGGACAGCGAGGGGAGGGAGAAGAAATGATTAATCGTACGAAAGGGTTACCACAGCGCGGTGTGTTGTGTATGCTCACTATGAAATAACGAGTACCCATAGAGGCAGAGAAACGACCGGATGCGCGTTTAGATGTTTAAAACCGATGAGAAAGGAGCGAACGAGCCCTCGAACGTGCACAATGTATGTATAATCGTAAAAAAAGAAAACAAGAGGAAAATAAAAAAAATAAAAAAATAAAAAAAAAAAGCGAAGCGAAGCAGACAGAGAGAAAGAGGCAAATAAAGCCGCGGAAAGAAAGAGCTGAAAGAGTCTCGGTAACCGAAACGTCGAAGGAGCACTTTCTTTCGTGAACGGAAGATACGATCGGGCCGGTCAACGCGAGAGCCAATGCTCAGGGAACTCGGTAACCTCTTGCTCGCGAATATTTTCGTTGCTCCCTATCGAAAGAGCGCAAATCCCCACATTCCCCGCTGGCATACTCCTCCAGCCACGTCCTTCTGTCAGCTCGAGAGCCAAAAGTTGAATGGTTTGTTATATACCCCGGTACGATGCTTGACCATAGCCCCGGAAACGGATATGGCCGTTGGGTCACGCGATCGCCGAGCAGACTCAAGAGCCCGCGAGCGCATAAAACACCCGAGTTGTTTAACCATACACTTTGCCACGAAACGAGAGAGAGAGAGAGAGAGAGAGAGAGTCTTCGAGGAGCGTAAACTCCACTCAAACTCACTCACCATACTCGCAACTAAGTGTGCTAATTTGTATACACTTTTTTCTCATCGGTGTGAATACGCGGCTCATTGATCACAACTCACGATGATTTTTATTCGTTATTCCTAACTAGCAGCGTGGGCGTTTCCATTATTTCTCAACGTCGCTGAAACCGAATTATTTTTCGGGAATTTGCGCTTTAGTTTTACACGTTTCTGGCGGTCAGTCATTCCGGCACTGTCCAGTTCTACTGTGGCGTTGCATTTTTCTGGTTGGTAACTCGCTGCGACTCGGGGCCACTCTTCGACCTGATCATGATCAAAGTGACGGGGGAATTTGAGTCAAAGTTTACATTTTTTCATCATCTTTATCTCTGGGACGCTCTTTATTCTCGGAGACCCCGAAATACGATACTTTTTCGACCTCGCAACAGAAGCAGTAGCTTTGGAAAGTGTTAAATGAAAACTGACAGAATTTTCAAGAACGAATGAAAGAAAATGGAAAAAAATGGTCTTGTGATCAAGTTTCTGTGTCAAAAAAAAAAATTTGATAAATTTTCTCCGAATCGATGCGCCCGGGAGGGAAAAGGGAGTGAAGAGAGTTGAAATATCCAAATCTCAAGATCGCGCACAGTAGATACAGTGGCAAAAAATCTCGACCCGAGTCGTCCGGGAGTGGGGATCGGTGCAGTGGAAGAAGAATGACTTCCGGTGTCGTGGTCAGAGGTTGCAAAGGCTTCGAGGACGATACAGCGGCGGGGCGAGGACTGCGAGGGGCTCGGGGGGACGGGGGGGGGGGGGGGGGTTGTACGGTGTAAAACCGACGACGATTTCTCAGTAAGGCGAGCACAATGAAAAGTCAACTTCGCACCAGGCTATTTGCGTATTCTCGAGTTTCTACACCGCGGGGTGGATGCGTATTTGCGTGTGTGTGTGTGTGTTTATGGGAGCGCGCGTCGCGGAACTTACCGGGGTGGCCGCACACATCGGGCTCGAAGTTTGTTCGGTCGGCCATTTTGCTTCCCGTGTCCCGGGGCGACTTCCGGTCAGCGTCACGCAGTCCCAAGTGCGCCAGGAGTAGCTTATTCCTTCCAAGAGAGTCTCGCTTACTCTTGAGAAAGAGAACGACGCCGAGAGAAACTGAGAGGAATAAAGATCGAGCGAGAGAGATCGTCGCCCGATTATATTCAAATTAAATGCGGACTCCGAGGGGTAATATACTGCGGCCAATTTAGCTACGAGCCCCGCGGGGGTGGCTTTCCCTCAGCTTCGATACTCGCAGACAAACTCAGCCCGCGTTCTTCTCTCTCAGCGGTGCGTTGTGCAACGCTGACGACGGAATTTCTCGAAGAGGCCTGCCGACGAGCCGAAAAACGAGGAGAGAGTGCGCGGTGACGAAAAGGAAAGTAGCTCGCCGTGTGATATTCCATTGTGTTCCATTAGCCAACATGCACAATTGCAATTGGACTGAATTGTTCGTTAATCTCGCGATGGCGCGTCGGTTCAGCGAATCGGAATGTGGGCGGGGACAAAAAAGGAGGAAAATAATCAAAGGAACACTCAGATATGCGAGCCCTGAATATCGCTCGCATTATACACTGCACTCGTCGCTTGCACGCCGCAGCCGCTCGTTTATATATCTCTATAGACGGATCCACGCACGCTCGCGTATTCTCACCCACGTACACGCAAACCTCCTCTCCGCTGGCGGTGCCGGGAATGTGTAGCTGATACTCCGAAATCGAGCTCTGATGCAGCATCCACAGTCGCGCAGCAGCCTGACAAGGAGCAAACTTCCGGTTTTCCGTTCCGCGGGGGGGTCGTATCGCGTTCAAGCGCCGCTGCATCCGAACACTGGGCTTCGGTTGCATTTTCAATGCCGATAATCCGCGCGAGCACGAGCGAGAGAAACCTGCTCCCCCGCGAGCGCTTTGCTAAAGGGTAGCAAAGCGCTCGCGGGGGACGGACGGATCCGACGGGAAGGGGCCACAGACAGCCGAAACCTCGCTTTGTCATCGGATAACCTAGAGCCAACAGTCGCGCATTGCCAGAGAGCTCTCTGTTTGCCGTAGAACCCAACCAAACTATCCCGATGTCTCGCGCACCCTTATCCAATGCTCGCAACCCCTCGCACCTCCCTTCGCCCTCAAATATATTCCTCTGCACTTCATATCTGTAGCTTCATTCACACCGAAACGGAGAGAAAGCGAGAGACTCTGTGGCAGCGCGAAAAAGCTCGACGCGTGAGCCGACGCGTCGGATGCTCCTCTCTGTGCTCCATTCGATACCCGCGAATCGAGACAGCCGATCGCACGGAATAAGCGTTTCGTCCATTTCAAATCAACCTGAAACGGACGCGAGAGCTGATTCTCCTCTAACCCAGCCGCTCATCCGTTCCCCTTTGAGATTCCAATCACTCCAAATCTTTCGCTCTTGCTAAAATCATCCTTTGTTTTCATCCCGATATCGATTTTTTATCACTAACGTAATCTCGCGCGGTTCAGCTGCGCGTGAATCGAGGAGGAAACTGTTTTTTGGCTTGCCCTCGCTTTTCGATATATTAATTTTGTACAGATTTGCTAGAAAAATATTTTTCGCGCGCTCGAGTCAGAGAAAATCGTTGATTCCTTGGACAGATTAAAAGCGACTTTTATTTCGATAATAATCTCGAGAATCCCAGCACGGAATTGGCGCTCTTGAGCTCCCATTCGCTCCACGAAATATTGAAACAATAACGAGAGAAATTGAAGCAAGTCTCGTCTAAATAAAATTCCGATAAATCCGCGTGATCGTGAATAAAACGCTGTGCACACAGCGTGCGCCGTGGTAATTAGCGGTACGCATAAATCAGCGGGAAGCTTGCACGTAAATGCACAGACCAAGAGCAGCGGAGGTCGAGCGAGCTCGCCGGGGCTCTCGCGAGGGCGGGATTTACACATTACCGAGTCATGGTACCAGTTGACCGTGTGTGTACAAGCTTCGCTATGATTTCGCGAGTCCATACGATAGTGCATTTGAGACTGGCAAATGCTCGCTCATAATGCACCGAGCAAACGTTGCTAACTTTCGTCGAGATTGCACAGTCTCCGTTCCACAACGCTCCCTCCAGGCACCGCGCAGGCTGCAGATCATTCGAGGGAGAAGTTGCAAAGCTTTTTTCGAGAAACAAAACTTTTAGTGGCGATTGAAAAAAGCAGTGGAATCCTGTCGATTCGTTTCATCGAAATCGATACTTGAATTCAGGTAAATGTTTATTATCAAAGGGCGAGAATCCGTTGACAAAAGGCTCGATTTTCGTTGTCATTCGAACGAAGCTCCAATGAAATTCGACGCGTTTTAACACCGCGCTATCGGAAGTTACTAAAATTCTGGAATTTTCGTTTGATCCTTTGGAAACCTCGAATGTAAAACGGATCTAGAGATTTTTTGAAACTCGATTGAAAATATTCGGCGTTGTTATTTCTCGGGCGCTCCTCGAGACAATCAACTGAATAATTCCTGCCATGTATTCAGTATCATACTCCCCATATCCCATATTATATTTCCAGTCTTCGAATCCATCCACAAGTAAAAAGATCCCTGCAAACCCGGATCCACTGTCAGACCACCCATCTTAGCCAACTTTGAGTTTTTTGACCGTTTGCAACGACCACTCAAAAAGTTTTCTTGATCCCTGCATTGCCAAGCTTGTAAAAGGTTCTTCGGAAGGAGCGACCTCGCGTAGTACTCGTAGGCTCGCGTATGCGAACACGCGCAACTGACGTCGAGCGGACAACTCAATTGCATGGAACCACCGTCCGGATAAAAGTCCGATGTTCCGATCGCTTTAGCGAAGCCTAACAAACCTGCACACGTGTGTATTATTTGCACGTGTTTCGCATCCGTTTTCGAGATCCGGTCACCAGGCTGGGCAAACATGAACAGTGGCAGGGCTGGATCCAAGCCTGCATTTGGAAAAAAACATTGACAAAAGATCGGAATCGAAATAATTTTTGCTTCAAATCCGCTCGTCAGTTTGACGGAATTCATAAGAATGCTAAAAATAATGGAAAAATGTGGAAACCGTGGAAAACTACTTTTTGGTGAATTCCGGGTACCAAAATTACCGAAAATCGTCTTGATGGTGCCATGCAACATGTGACCGGCAATTCCCATCACGTGGGCTCCCAAGGAATGCCCGACGAACGTTACATTGCCTGGGTCCAAATGAGCCTTTTCTTTCAGAAATTTGATCATTGCTACTACACTTCTGCTGACGTTTTTGAGGTGGCACACTGCCCATCCGTAAGTTGAAATGGCCATCGATCCCCAATCGACAACGACCACGTTCACGTCGTTATTTTTCAGGAGCGCTTCGACCGAACAGAGTCAAAAAGATGTATGAAAAAATAAGAGAAATATTGCGGTAGTTGGCTTCGGAAAAAAAATATATGGCCGGAAGTGAGACAAAAAAACGATCGAAAAGTTAAAATTCGTTTAAATTTATTGACAGAATGTTTGAAAAAATGGCAAAAATCGGCCCATTCTTTCGACGGGGATCTCGAAACCTCACCTTTGCGAATGAGCGTACAGGAACTGCTGTCGCCGGTGTTCATCCATCCATGAGTGATGAAATAAGTGGGTTTCTGATGATCGAAAAAGCCCAGATCGGGAGGCTTCCCCGATTTCTTATCAGCCAAGAGTTCACGAGGCGTCGCTGGGTTCTTTTTCGTGTACAATTGGAAATGAACGTCTGTTCTAAAGCCCCTTCGAGCGAATCCCGGAGGCGGTATTTCGTCCGCAGTCATCTCGACCAGCTCTCCTTTGTTGTTCAAAACTTTGAGGCCTTTTTTGAACTTTTTTTTCTCGAGTTGCCATAGTTCTGCGGAATCCACTTTGCCACCGGGCTCGACTGGGTCAGTTACGAATTCCTGGCATCTGGCGACAGACGCTGAGAAAAAATGATTTTTTTAAACGCTTCCGAGTGTCGAGCGACAACGTTCTTCTGCTCACTCGTTCAATCTACAAACTCGGTTGAAACAACGTTCAATTGTAAACTCGAAAATATGAAAATCCATTCCTCCCGGCGTTATTTACCTCGGAAAATAAATAACACGCTCAACTCCGCGGTTTAATTGCGGATCAAATGTAATTAAGCTCGATAATTACTCCGAGCAAAAAAATTCGAAACTAATTGATTGTCTGCGTTCATTCGAAAATATTCAATTGACGATTCGCACGTACGCTCGGACTGTTTATCTTCAAATTAATTAATCCCACTATTTCACGTTCAATTAAACGAAAAAGCGTATTACGCTGCTTTATTCTTCTCCTCGAATTCACTTCCCAACTCCATACATACCCAAATGAATGCTGACTAGGAGGCACCAGATCGATACGCGAAACTTCATCTCACCCAGCTGAAGATTGACCTCGAAATCTCGGCTCCCCCGAGTTTTATATTCACGACATTAAAAATGGTTTTTTATGAGATAGCCCACAATACGAGCAATCAAAGTTTCGATATATGCTGCCGCGCGATACCCCGAATAATTGAACGTCAAAGAATTCTTGATGAATTGATTAAAAAATGATCTCGAACGCATTCGCAACTATGAAATTCATTCGACCGAGTATCCTGAAATTCTTTAGCTGTCAGAATGATCCGAATGAATAAAATCGATCATCGAGAAAAATACCGCAAAATAAACTGAAACGAATCGAGTCGCTACTTTGGGATACGAGCGTCAAAAAAGTTTACACCCCAAAACTGCCTCGACTCAAGCGACCTTCGATTCCTTCACCATCGACCATTTTTCTATTATAATCAGTATGGACGTCAAAAATGATTTTAAAAAATAACAAAAAAAAAACGATTTTCCAAGCATTCTCGAATAAAAGCGAGATTCCATTCTAATGTTCGCTGCGACCTGCTGCAGGAACTGTACCAGACTCCGCTGAACAGAGTTCCCACTTCTACTCTTACATCGTAAAACAAAGCGATAAGACGTTCCAATCAACAGTTGAACGACGCGCCGTTTGATATGAAAAGCGAATATCGGGGCCGGTCGATTGAAAATGTACCGTGAGAAGTGGTCAAGTTTCCAAGATTGAAAAGCGTCCAACGAGCTCGAAATGAGCTCATTTTCTCTCCTGCAGCCGGTTTTTCGCTCACTCACAATGCCCAGACGCGCTGAAATCCTCGTGAGCTCTCTCCAGCCTCGAGGGAAATTCGAGGATCGAATTTCCGACGATTCTAAACTCGGTTTTGGCAGTGGCAGGTGGCAAGATCCGCGACATTCTAATCTCCAGCTCAAGTCCTCATCCCGTCGGAGATGATGCAGAAGTGAGCCTGAGAGAGCTGTCAGACGAGGCTCGAGGCAGCTGGACACGATTAATGGACGTCATTGAGCGATAAATAGGCGCGCACGAATTAGATGAAAAGGAGGAAGGTGCGGAGGGCGAACGGGAGGTATAATTGAGCGAGCAAAGCGCGAGAGCACGCGTTTCGTTGTACGCAGAGAACACGTAATCAATTCGGACGTCACACGATCGCAGGGAGGGTCCTGGTGAGCGTTTTGCTGAAAATGGTCAGAGGTCGGGAGTGCAAAAATAAAATGGGTATGCACGGGGAGACGGACGCGGGGATATTTGTATCTATAAAATTTCTATACAGAGAAAGAGGGAGAGCGGAGGCTGAACGAATCGGCGTCGCCCTCCCGACAGAATAATTAGCGAAACATCAAATTCCGTTAAACTCCCGGAATTAATTGGGCAAATACGAATTTAGCTGAGCGGGGCTGCTCGATGGCCCGCTCCCAAAAATACCCGGATACATGCGTGTGCGAGGAGCATGGTAACGCAGGCGACGAGACTCTCACCAGGGCGAAACCCCTCTGCGATAAAACGTGATACTGAAATTGCATTCACTGCGGTAAATATCGTTAGAAACTAATGCGATTTCCCCCCCAGGTGACATTCGCCTACCTCGACATGTGCCCGCGTTTCTATATTTATTTATATGTACGCCCCGCCTCCCCCGCGCCGCTCGCTCTGTCTGTGTGCGGAGTTCGCGCGTAGCGTGTAGTGATAACACACGTCGGGATTTATTTATCAAATCAAGCGACACTTCGTGTGCGTCACGTACAGTCGCCGCGGATTGATTAATTAACGATTCTCAATTTGTGTGTGCACCTCGCTCGTCCGCTCGCGAGGAGAACTACACCCTCAAAAGTAAAAAACACGCACGCAGCACACAGCCATCGGAGCACTCGTCCGCTCGTAATCGAAACGACATTAATGAGATTCGCCAAGTCTTAATAACCGAACGCAACGTTTAAAGTATTTATTCAACAGTTGTTTCCCACCGTCGCTCATTATCGAACCGACCTTTTTTCTCTCGCTCTCTCTCTCTCTCTCTCTCTGTTTGTTAAATACTTCAACTCTTTATCCAATGGCGATAAATTAATGGATTCGACGTTTGGGCTTTAATGCAGCGCGAATTAGTTGCCAACGCTACCAAACTGTCCGAATGTTTTCATCGTCGCTCCGACGAATCTAGCTGTTTATTCATTGTTTTCGTTTCGTTCGAAACGGTCGAATGGACTCGTGGGTTTCGAGTCATCGACGAAGATGCCAACCGCGCGACGGTTTTCGCACTTAAATATCCCCGGGCGGAAAAATATTGCTGCGAAAGCTTCGAGCTTATTTTCGAAAATTTCATACTTTCAAAATTCACGGGATTTTCACTTTTTTTCGGGAAGGAAGTCACCCGAGGGCGAAACTTCTCTTCCACTAGAATTTTCAAGACCTTGATCGAAGAGTCGAAAAAATAAAGGATCCCGACGCGTGGGGATGGAAGGAAATCATCAAGAGAACTCAGCCGAGTCGTTAAAAATGATGATCCTCGAATGAATATCCGACCCCGCACGCGAGTGTTTCCCACTCGACTGAATTCCCCTCGTTCGATCGAGGCTCGAAAAAAAAAGTTAAAAAATAATCATCCTCATATTCGAAGTTCCGGAATCAATGAAATCGATAATGGGAACGAAGGGAATTGAAGAGCGCCATGAAAATGGATAAAAGTATTGATATTGTTGGGTAAATATGGAATGACAGCGTCATTTATGCCCGGGTACATAATTCGTGTGCTTCTCGAATTGGAAGCAATACAATCGAACGAGAATCGAGGGCTATCAATATCATTAAGAGGGCCGGGGGGCGAGTGGAGCGGCAGAGGGCGGGGGGCTTGATAACGAGATAGCTAGAGAGAGCAGGTCGCGCGCGCGGCCGAGTTGCCCATTAGCAAATACCATTATGACATCACGAAACGTGAGGTAATACGATCGACACGAGAGCACGAGCTCTGTGACGCAGGGACAAATATACGCGCTTGTATATGTCTCGACCTATCGTAACTCGATGATGGTACGTCGTCGAGGTTCGTCGTTTCCGCTCTGTAATCATCATACCCTTGTGTATTTCGCATAACTGCCCGTTTATACTCCTATATAGCGCTCGGAACGCTATGAGCTCTTCAAAATAGGAAGCTTCCTAACGGCCACAAAGGATCGTCGTAATGGTATTCCTCGTATGTATACGTATCGATCGTTATTTCTCATCGTCCTGGCTTCGCGTACATCCTACCATCGTTAATGAAACTAATTTCAGGTCTTCTTTTATCAAATACTTAGGCTCGGAGCAGCGCTCGTTTCGATTCGAACTTGAAAAAACGGTACCTTTTCAATATAAAAGGGAATTAAGGTGCGTTTACATTTGGATTGAAACTGAAGAACGGTGATTTTTCAAAAAATTTTGGATTGAGCAAAATTCAATTGGATTGGATCTGAAAACGTGAATTTTTAATGAAAGACTTTGGATTGAGTGTCACGTCTCGCCTTCTTTCTTTTCGTTTCAACTTGTTTTGACGATTTAAATTTCTTTTATCCTACAACGAATTTCTTGACTGTATTTCTTGTTCCTACTTTAGATTTAATTATTCGAGCTTTCGTAACTTACGATAAATTTAGATTTTTTTCAAATTTATCTTTTACCCACGTTCGTCCCTCTGGACGTGGCATGAGCCACGTTTCGTTGAGTTGGAACTCGAAAGAACGTTGAGCAAATTTTCGGTGCTTGGAACACACTTTTTTTTAGCGAGTCACAGAAAACTAGGAGCGTGCCAGGAAGACACTCGACGTTTCGTTGAAAGCCGTGAAATTCGATGAAAATCGGACGGATGGATGACTGGGAAAGGTGAAAAAAGTGAATGGAATAATGATGAGAGGAAAAGAACTCTTAAAAAATGTTAAATTAATGAGGACTGGTGGTAAACACATTAATGGGCAGAACTTATGAGGTTACAGGAACAGAGGCGTGATGCGTTGGTTATCATGGGTAGATATTGGACGAGGATTGCGTTGGATATTTGTGGGCTGGTATAATAAATAAAAGAGGGTGGGAGATGTGAGAGGATAATGCAGGAGGATTGATGGAATGATTATTACGCGTTTGGGAGCGAGAGCTCGGAAAATGTTTTGCGCGTAAACGAGCTGCTAATTTTTAGGAATAACGATGGAGCAGTCGATGCCGGAGGTTGAACTGGTTCGGGCGATGATCAACCACCATTTTACCATAAAGCCCTGCTGGCTCTGCTGCGGATTTGGATGCACGAGGACGGACGTATGCGCACGAAGCAGATAAATAATCGTCGAACACGCATTTTCTTCTCTCTCTTTTCATTCTCTACTCTCTGTTTGGGGTACATGCGGAAATACACGCGAATCGCAGGAGAAAGAGAACCGCCGCTCGTGCGCGGGCTCCGAAAAGGCGCATTCGAACTGTTAGCCCTCGTATAAATATCCACGAATAATAATTTTCGAATGGTTATTAGCGATGATAAAATTCCAATTTATCGGTTCGGCCACGTATTCCGCGAAAACCCACGCGCTTCTTTCTCTCTCTCTCTCTTCATCTTTCTCTCGTTCGCTGCGATTTACAATCAGTTTGTTCGTTGCATGGTCACGTTCGTTCTCGATACGCATCAAGCAAGGGGTGCCAATGAATCGAATGCCCGAAAAAGGATAACGAAACGAGCAATAATTTGACGATTCTTCGTGCTCTTTTCTCCAACAGGGCTTATTATTGTTGAATTTTTATTGCAAAATATACGTCACTGAAGATATTTGCTAAAGACGTCAATAAAATTCCGGCAGAATCGAACGAAACGTTTTTGTGCACGAAAATTATTTAAGCGACCGAATCTCGCTCGTGCCTTAAGGTAGATCATGCCCGAAGGGTCGTATGTTGTGGGTGTTTAAATTCGATCGATTTTTACTCCCTAATTAAAGATATCACTCTAAATTAATGTCAGAGTTATTCATTCGTAAACGCATTTTTTCAACTCATCTTTTGACGAATGAAATAACAAGCCATTCCTTAATCGGGCATCCATCACTGACCGAACCCCAAATTTCATTCGTCCCTGGCGAAAATACTCTAGTTTTTTATGTTAAAAATCGCTTTGGAGAGCGCAAAGGAAAAATATAACGGGAAATGGATCAAGAAAAAAGTGTTAATAAAAAGACAGAAGGCTGTGACAGGAATGGTCCAAGCCATGAAGAAATGTGAGGTTATACGAGAGCTCGTTACCAATTTCGTTCAATCTTTAACTCAATATATCTTCATTACTAGCAAGACAATCGTCTCGTTTTTTTTCGCAAACCTTCATTGCATACTTCATTATTATTGCGTACGTTTTTCATAAACTTCGTAAGAAGCGTTCATTCGTTATATGGAAAAATGAACGATTTTTTAAGCACAGTCCCTACGACACTATTTAATCACATTTGTCTCAATAACCAATAAGACGAACCCTTTAAAATTTGATACGCCTGTCAGTCGACTACCCATTTAAACTCTGTGTAAAATTCAAGACTTTCTTAAGAAAATCGTTTCTTGCCTGAGCTACCTTAAGTTCGATGACATCGAATTCGTGGAACCAGCGAAAATTTTAGCTTCTGAATTAAGGTGACGTAACATAAGTGTAATTGAGCGAGAATCCTTCAAAATTCTCTTTTCTTGTGAAACAATTTGAAAATCTGGCTGAGACAGTTGCCTCGTGATAAATAGAATGTTTCGAGAATAGAAGCTCTCTCTGCTGACACATTGTACTCGTGAGTCGCACAATATCTGTACCAGACACGAAGGTACGTCTTGAAGCTCTTGCCATCCAAAGTATATACGGAGATAGAAGGGTTGTAAGGACAGAACGAGAGAGAGAACGAAACAAGAGTCTTCGGCATGGAGAGACAGACTGCCAGATATTATATCTCTTGTCACGTCTGCGTCACTCCCTAAGTATCTCGTACGCTTTATTCACAGCTTACGTATAATATCGATCATAATGACGGTTATTCACCCGAGTCGGCTTTCAGACCCGGCTAATTAATCTTTGTAATAATAGCGCTTGAATGGAATTAAAAAGCTGGATATTCGAAGAAGGAATGAATTCATTAGAATCGGGGGCTCGCTCAATGGATTTTCCCACCCGCAAGAAATATTTTTGACAAGTACTCGTGTCCAGGAGACAGAAAAATAAAGGCTCCTAGTCTCAGAGTCGAAGATCCTCGTAGCAGAACATCAACGGTGTAGAAATAGGAACGAAAGTTGTGCAACGACGTTTCAATGAGGGACGAAAAGCTTGATGCGGAAGCTCGAAGAAAAGTGAAAATCCCTGGAGGAAAAGAAAGCAAAACGTTCCATCTTTTTGTCGTCAGAACGACAAGAAAAAAAGGCCAGCAAGGAAACGGACCGCGATAGCGATCAGACACGAAATTATTCTCGACATTTATTCCATGCAGGTCCAGAAGACTGCATCAATTTCAAGTTTTATCCGAGTTCCCTGTGTAACAGTCGCCAGGCATTTTCTTCCACTTAACTTTTGGACGATAAGCGCGACGGGGGTGGGGAGGAGGGACACGCTGTCGAGTCTGCTGAGAGCGAGGATGGAAGGGTGGAGGAAAAGAAAGCTTCGCGATAGTGTTCTATGTAGAGACGAAAAGTTGTTCTTTACTTCGTTAGGTTCTTTTCCTTTCTGATAGCATCCTTTCTCCCGGTTTGCAGTATACATATATCGATGAGAGTGTGTTGTGGGAGACAGAGGGAGGCTCCGGAAGGGAGTTATGAGGTTCGAGGTGAGACGATAACCCTGGCGCATTATTCACCGCGCGAAAAGGCGAGTTTCTCGTTCGTAAGATTTCTTTCCGGCAATCGCGATTCCCCCGTACGTAACTTGGCGAATAGCAGTTTATTTTTTCATCCAAATTCGTTCGGCATGCCTGGACGAGATCGAGCGTTAAACGGGTTTTTCTAACGTTGACGGGGTTGAAGGAACTCGCGGAGGAAAAAAGAGGCTGCGAATGAGAATATTGCGCCACGTTTGCAGCTCGCATCGTCCCCGAGGTGGCCCGAGGTGAGTTCGGGCGAGGACTGTCGAGGAAAACTGGACCCGCGTTATCACCCTCTTCTCGGGAAGTAGCAATCGAAAGAAGAAGTAAGAAGAGCACATCGACCGACAAGCGTATGTGTGCGTGTGTGGGGTTGAACTCTTCGGAATTCCCAAGGGCGAAATGGCTCATTCCGGCGCACTTATCCACGTCCCAAGAGCGAGAGACGACGCTCGTAGATAACCCATAGATTAATGGGGGTGACTCCGAAGAAGGAGAAAGAAAATGTGGAGAGTGAGGCGTACAAAAAAGAGGGAAGCATAAGAAGGCCAAAGCTCGTGTATTACGGGCCCTCTGATTTATCGTTTATCGAGAAATATGGCGCGAAATCTTTCTCATAGCTCCGGGCACGAGATTAACCCCCTTCTCGTGCCCGGACTCTCTTTCTTTCTCTTCCTCCGGCTCGCTTTCGAGTTCATACAATAAAACCGTGCGCCATGGCCACCACCGGCTCAAGAAATCCTCGTTTCTCTCTCCTCCCCGCGCTTCTAACTTCTCAGCCTTTCGGGCGCGAGAACGAGATCGCCGGGGGGCAGAAACTCGCAGAAGAATAAGAAGAACAATCCTCTGCCTCGTTCGTTCGCTCCGTTTCAAGGAAAACAAGATTTTCTCGAGTCGCGCGCCACTTTGCCGAGGGAAACTTTCCATCGTCCCTCTTCCCTTGACTCCCATTCCCCCGGAGTTGCCACCTTCATTACTTTATGCAGAATATAAAGCGCATTCACTGGCGTCCGGTTATCTCAAATCCTGTAAACTCCAGAATACCCAACTATCAATCTTCATTGATCTTCCATCTTGATCCTGAAGCCAGATGAAGAGACTCCTGAAATTGGAATGATGCAGCAACGAGAGATCTGCCACAAGTGCGGGCTTCCGGCACGCCAAGACGAATCGTTGGACAACGAGAAAACAAGTGTATCGATCGTGGTTCCAGTGCATTAACAGTCGAACGGAGCCCGAGGGATGGAATTGGCCGAAGTGAGGATCCGCTGTACATTAGCCTTAGGAGCTGGTGCGGAGTTAACTTTGTAGCTTGCCAGGACTTGTGGCGAGTCAAGAGACTCTGCTGTTGAAGCTAGAGTTGGTAATAAGCTCGAGGAGAGGGAGGACAAGAACGGGCTGCGGGGGGGGAGTTCGAACACCCCTTTCGGCTCTCCCATCCGGAAAGGATTAGGAGCGGCTAAGCTCGCCAGTTTTCGAGTGTATATAGCCGGTGCTCTTGCTTCGGATACACGAGCAATGGGGAGGGGAATCTTTCGGTTGGTGGAGACACTCGGCCTGGTGGATTCAGTTATCAAGTCCGTCCGGTCAGGGATAGAGTTAGGATGCGACACGAAGCGAGAGCGTGCCTTCGCCGGAAGTCAAACAAGCTGTCCTCCTCGAGATAAGAGTTGTTCGCTCATCTGCGAGCTTCTCGCGGTTGGTACTTGGAAGACGTTCCCGCTCGCACAGGGGGTTCTCCGATTGGTGGAAGCGACTCGCTCGACAACAGCCCGCCCAGTGGGAGGCCTTAATTTTCGTTAAATTCTAATTCAAAGTCGTTTCCTCCGAGGCTGTTTCTCGGCAAGATCGCGAGAGGCATCTTCCAAGATAGGGCCTCTGCGAACCGCCAAATGGAGATGAATCGAGCAGCCTCTCTGCGGTCAAAAGCAGCGGGTGCACACAACGCTTCCTTGGGGCAGGTCCAACTTCTCCCAAAGATATCTTCCCTCCCTGGCAACAAGTCTCACTATTCACATGTACATTCAGCTACTTTCCCTCCGCACAAGATGCGCTAATTAAACTGCGCCAGCAGTTCGCACAACTCTGAATAATGCGTGTGTACTACCTGCAGAGAGTTTGCCTCTCTCTCTCTCTCTCTCTCTCTCTCTCGACGAAGAGGAGGAATTCTCGGGAGCACCATTCGTTGATTAACTCTTCGACTTCTGAGGCTCCAGGACACAAGCCTCTCGTTCTCGCGCTCATTCAATGCCGAGAAAGGACACGCGGACGTCCGAGCACTCGAGAGAGCGCAGACTGCAAGCTTTTCGGGTGAATAATGGCGAGGGTGACGCGCCGCACCGGCTTACCAAATCCTTGTATCAACCCTAACAAGAATGGAGTGCCTGCGTCCGTGTGTCCACGTTCATTTACTCACACATACACCCCCGGATCCCCGTACTGGCCTATTTAATTGCGAGCTTAGCGTGTGTCGCGCTCATCATAACCCTTTGAATACGAGAAGCTGAGGGTCGTTCCGCCTCCAGGGACGATGCCAAACTCTCTTCTCCTCCTCCTCCTCACCCGCGCAACCTCCGTCTCAATTTATTGGATTCGTCACGGGGATAAGATTTCAAATGGGCTCGATGAATAAAGCACACTCCTCATTTCCAGCCTCCAGAATCTTGCGATCTTCTTCAAACTGTACAAACACGGATGCATATAAGGAGACGCAAACTATACAGCTCCTCCAGCTTGACTCTCTCTGCTCGCGTTAGGGTGGTGATAATCCCAAAATCCAGACTCCGCAGCTCCGCGGGGGAGCTAATCGAGATTCCCTTCTCAAGATATCTTCCCGATAGAATCCGGAGTTCCGACGATCACGCGAGCTACTTGGACGAGTCGATTTTATCTCCCGGAAACAAATGTTTATCCCATTGAATCGGACTTTTAATTAGTTTCTACTCGTTTGTGGTGAATGACCTTCCACTCGTCTCGAGATCGCTTCGATTCGGAATTTAGCCGATTTGTCAGCCGGATGCTCAAGCTGCTTTCTTTATCCGGTCGATCGAAAGTCTATTCCGTTGCTTTACAAAGTGCCTCCCCCGCCGGCATCAGCTCTCGGAACTCGATCATTATTATGAATATTGATGAAACTCCAGTGAAGCCCACAAACTTGAGGAACAAAGCCTGACAATGCCTCCTGGCGCGAGCACTCGCAAGTTTTCGCTCCCGAGAGCCCTCAAATTCCCGGGCTACAATGTCTCGCTACACCTCCCGCCGGGGATCATGGACGCCGAGAGCAGCTTCGCTGCGAAGTTCACCGTGGCCGCTGAACGAGCGGCTAATGATGGAAACTTGAGTACTAAGTCATACTTAATCCGCCGTTAGTAGGCATCCCCTCTTGAACCCTCTTCTTCCCTCCGCCTCGCACTGCCCCTCGCCACTTGGCATACGCTCGTGTCCACGTTTTCGAATCCCTCTCAGATTTGCCTCCGCCAACGCGCACTCCAGACTATCCGGGCTCACTACCCAGAACATCCAGTCATTTGTCGATGCTTCCAGCCTAACCGGTCTCGAAAGCCTCCGGATTATGCAGACGAAGGCTTTAGACCTCCGCATTGCTGGTGCTGCTGCTACTGCTGCTGATCATCTCGATCACCCGTGTCGAATCCTCTATCAGAATACAAATTGTTCGATCTCTAATCCCGAATAGTTTAGACGTCGCTTAAGCATCTTCGATTCCCAAGCCGGCAGGATTTTCGTTGCCAAGGATTTATCCTTTCTCCGTTGCAGTTGCAATATCACACTTTTTACTAAGAATTTCGAGCTCTTGCTCAGGCCCTGCTTTAGGGAGTCAAGAATGTTTTCGGAAATGCTTTCAGGATGGACGGAAATAACTCACGATGGCGAACTTTTCGGTATGGGGATCGTCGAAGTTTCTCAACTGCGTACAATGTGGAGATCGTAATTATTGACTGCGCAACAAAAATTCCATATGAGCTTATGAAATAAAAAATATAAAAGGAAAATATGTGAAAATGGAAAAAATTTGGAATTTTTGTTGCAGACATTAATTACGATCTCCACATTGTACGCAGCTGAGAAACTTCGACAATCAGACTCTGCGCATAAATCATGTGCAAATTAGTATTTCTCACACGAAAAAAAGCTTTTTGTACTCTCAAAATATCCTTGAAACTCTACCGAAAAGTTGGCTATCGCGAGTTATTTCCGTCCATCCAAAAACAAATCGATTTTTTTGACTTTTTAAAGCAGGACCCCCCCTTAAGTTTGATGGCAACAAAGTGCAATAAAACAAACGAATTCGCGTTTTATTTTGATTGAAAGATTGTTTGATTTCTATCACGAGAAATTCGTTTTGAAGAGACACAAGTTTTTCTCAGAGCAAGAGTCCTCGGGACGGTAGATATCTTCGCTCGAACTTGTGAGAACTGATAAGTGTCCGCTCCGGGCGAGCTTAGATTTATTACCGCAGTCCCTCGCACAGCCGTTTTCCTCGGTCTTTCTGCGACCTTCTCCCCGGTGGCAAACAGTTCTCAGCCTCTCGGTTCCAGGACGTTCTGTCTCGGGGCATGCTTCGAACCCGAGGTATCGATACGTCGATTGCTCCCGAGCGAGAACGAATGTTCAACACTCGAAAATTCGTAAGTTACGTTTTTTTTATTATCGAACTCGATAGCGTCGCAATATTTCATTTTAGCACGAAGAATGGCGTTCGTATTTGGAGGTTTTTCTTTTATTCGAGAATTCTGCATGATGAAATGATACAGTTCTCCAGCTGGAGGGAGAACCTTGAGAGATGAATTTCAACTCATCATCATCTGCAGCCACCAACGAAGCCGCTTGGCCTCCTCGTCGTCAGAATGCTTCGTAGAGCCTCAGAAATATTGCATTTTCATCCCCCCCCCCCCCCCCCCTTAAAACACTTTGAACCCTTTCGCAATTGCGGTTATATTCGAAAGCGAAGGCGAGACAAAGAGAGCTGGGATTCAATGGGCAGAGATATCTCATTATGAGTCTCGGGCAAATCTCCGTCATCAATATCGCTTACTCCGCGTCGGGGAATTCGCGGAGTGTCACTCAAAAGGAAAGCTTATGAGTCATTTCGTTGGTTCTTTGCGCTCGGTAATTGATGGCGTTAAATAAAACCGCGACGCGAGAGAGCGAGAGAGAATGCTCCTCTCGGCTCTTTAATCACCGCTGGTTATTCAGCGAGGGATTAATTATAAATGTGAACCCAGGAATCTTCTGCCTCCTCACATATTCGTACTCGATCGACCAAAAATAAACAATTATTCAATTTTCATCCTCCGAATGCCTTTTAATTCGTGCTTTTACCAAGGATCGTTATTCAATTCTTTCGAGCTCATTGAATTCGGTTAACTAACCAATGGGGCACTCCGGAGCTTTTTCATCGAAAAAGTCAATTTCACACTACAAATAAATCGTGATCAAAGTACCCGACATCCATTTCCGTTATTTCAAATCCTCAATCGCATACAATTCGATGAATTTACGTCAAGACTCATCAAATGTTTGAGCTCCACAATAAAATAACGTTCCATCGCCAATACAATCCAGTGATTACTAAACTGCGAAAAAAGGCTTTTTCGTCAAACAAAATCTCGCCGTCCCACCGTAAACTCTGTCGATTAAACAAAATTTTTTCGAAAACTCCACCAATCTGACGAATCCCACAAAAGAATCGTTGAATCGACCGGATTTTCTTCCAACTAATCGAATTTTATTCGCTAAACAAAGTTGCGATGGAGAATCGAACGCGAAATTCTCATCGAGGAGAAAATTCTCGTGCTTCATTTGCCACTGTGGGTCCAGTCAGCGAGCGTTTGTAGCCACGAGTCAATATGCTTCGAGAAGGAAGAGGGATGGAATTTATAATGTGTATAGAAAGAGCGAGCGAGAGCGAGAGAGAGAGAGAGACAACGTTCCGCAACTTCTCGAGACAAAGTCATGCGCGTGAAGGGTGCTCGATGTTGGAATTGCAGGTTTCCAGCGCGAAGGAGCGTCGCATATAATATCGAGTGACGTTTGGACGTGCTACCCCGTGCGACCTGACATTTAGATAGCGACGTCAAGCGTCTGCGGGGTAAATCTGTCCCCCGAAGCAAACTGCAGACGTGTTTAGGTGTGTAGAGGCGAGAATGCGAACAAGGTCTATGCACGTACACATCCGGCACACACACACACACACGCGCACGCACAGCCTATAGCAAAAGCTTCACTCAGCTTCGCGAATCAACCCCCGAGGAGGATCCTCTCGTTCCTCCTCGCGTCCGTACAACCCGCCGAGAGCGAGAGAGAGTTCACTCCTGATCGAATTAGCGCGCCACGCTTGCCTCTGATACCCTGACAGTCTGAATTAATTAACAGGAGGAGCCCCTTAACTATATATAAGCAGTCGCATTATCGAGAAACAACGAATACTTTACGCGGCGCTGTGCATTTTACGAATTGCAGCAAATGTCAAAGCGAATGTGAAATAAGGATGGAGGCTCGGCCCGAAGTCTCTCGATGCCTTTTAGGAGAATGCGACAAACCGCGGCCGGGGAACTGCTGATCGGTTTGATGGAACTCGAGGGCGGGTGGAAGACGACAAACTTTGGTGACGAAATCGTCAGGCTCAAGGTTTTCTACTCATCCGCGGATAAGGGGATCGATTTTCCTAATGACGTTTCCGGAGTGCTTCTCCAAATTTCTTAGCACCACAAATAGAAGCGCGCCGGTTATTCCGGATTTGAGATCTGATCGAGTCTTGGTAACATTCGTGCCTGACGTGAATTAGGGAAGGTTCGTAAACTAGAATTAGCAGCGATATGCAGCCCGAAATTCGTTGGTTTACGAAAGCGAAATATCGGCTTTCTCGCGCGGTTATCGAGTTAGGTTTTGTATCTCGGTAAAAGGATGAGCGTCGTGCAAGGCGGAGTTGCAGGTCCTGTGGTTTGATTTATAAATAATCGGAATTTTGGATGCAGCACTGGGAAGTCTCGTCTATGGACGCGACCCCCAGTCCTTTTATTCGTGCCTCGATCTTTCTCTTGTTCTCCAACTGCCAGGATTTTGACTCCATTAAGTCGACACTTAGCGGCACCTCGGCGAGACGGTACCCGCGTCCTTGCCCTCTCCCGCTCTCCCTGCATCCGCGATCTGCTCCTTCTAACCGGGAGATCTGATTAGGGCTTCGAGAGTCTCTGCTAAACGCGTTAGACTCGGCTCTGCTTCGCTCGAAGGGGTGTCGGAGGTGAGAGGAGGCTGAAGAGCTCCTGCTCGCTACTGCGCCGCTGCCTCGTGAGCTTTCCAACACTGGAAATTCGGGGCTCTCTTGCACGAGAAAGAGAGAGAGAGCGAGGAATGGATAAAAGACGGAACTTCTCGACTCGGTTGAGCCGCCTTGAGACACCAGCAGGAAAACGAGGGCCGGGAAAGGGGCGAGGGAAACAACGTACTTTCCAACAATGTGTACAGTTTACTGGGGGCTTGATGCAAATCGAGTACGAGAGCACACCGGAGCAACTATCAACGTCCTTCGAGAATTTGCGATCGCGAGAAGGGAGCGAGACAGACAAGTTTGTTCGAGAGGATCTCGCACAGACTCTCGTGGCGTGTCCTCCCCGGAATTCCCTCGTAACGTTCAATCCTTCCCGCCTGTTTCCTACGCGCATATCTATCGAAGCTGTACATATTTATAGCAAGCACCCTTAACGCGAGCACGCGAACTTGTCGCCATTTGGGGTTTCCCCTGTTTGCCTCCCACTCCCCCTTCGCCCTTGGATAAACAGCCTGCGGTTACGAGAAGCAAATCTTCCGAGGATTTGCGAGAGACGCGAGACCGAGGAGTCCTCGAAGAAGGATGAAAACTCTATTTTCTCGTTTTCACTCGTTGAAAAGGGTTTTTCAAAGAGTTGTTCGAAGCGAGGTTATTATGAAAATTGCAAGTTTCTTGCAGTGCCTTCCAACGGAATCTCACCGACGCGAATCAACTGGAACACATTCAACGAAGTTTTTTAATCAATTTCATTCCAATGTTGTACTCGTGTTTACGATGATCGATCTTCGATTCACCCGGAAGCGTGATTCCCGCTCGCTATCTTCTCGATTCCCGCTAATGCCTGAAGCGTTTAGTGCCGCGAGAGGCTCGTGTTATCGTGGAAAAAGGACGGTTAACGTGTACAGGGATACGCATTGTAATATCTGCGAGTGAAATCACAACACCGTTATAAAGGCGGCTCTCTCTCTCTCTCATTCCGTTTTCCTCTCGCATTCGAGCGTGCATATATCAACATGCTCCATTTTCCGAACGTTGTCCCTAATGTTCCCGGGGGTTTCTTCTTTTTATGGGAGCTCGATTTGACGGGAATACGCGCGGCGCGATGAACGGCGCGCTCCGCGCGATCGAGAGAAGTAAAACCGAGGTGGGATCGATTTTGCTCTCTCCAGCGCCGCGGTACTTATCGTACCGCGTTACGAGGCCTCGCATTCCTTTTTATAGCACCCCGATGTTCCGATATCTCTCTTTTTCTCTCTCTCTCTCTCTCGGTTTTTCCCACAGGAAACGAGATTAAAAGGAAGAAACAAAGCGAACAAAAAGCAGTTGGCCACAAGCGGGAAACCGCGGATAAAGGAAGGGAAGAGAGTGAAAAAAACGTTGGACGAAAATCGATGGAATCGATACTCCGCCAAAACGAATGAGAGAAGGAAAAATCTCTTCGCACGACACACTGTTGCCATGGCGTTATCAAGCGACTTTATTTTCCAACATTCTTTATTCAGACCTTCCCCGAGTGGCCGGAAAGTCTTCGGAAAAGCAAAAGTCTTCTCATACTTTCCGGTTTGTTCTTCAGCTCATTTTTTAACGAGAATAAAATGCTTGTGTATATTCAGGCTCGTTTCGAATCCTCATAATGCTCCGCGAGCTCCCTCTTCCTCCGGCTTTTACAGCTTCATACTTTTGTGTATAAATGTACAGGAACGAAACAACGATACTCTCCGCGTACAAGGTGAAAGAGGAAAAAGGAGGCAAAAAATCACGTCTGCATTTACATAAGCGCCGGTATAAACCACTCGACAGGAATCCCGACGTAAAATCTCCGTCGACATACCACCCTCTGCAAGCCAGAGAGGATTCCGAGACACCGGAAGCGCACCGGGCGCACGCTGAATACGCAATCGCAAGCTCTTCCCCCTTCCTCGCGCCCCCGGCCCTTCCTTATCTCACCTATTTCTCTTGCTGTCCGCAAGCAACACTGGGCCCTTCGGAATATTTGGAAGTTCGGACAAACAAAAAGTTGAATAAAATCGTTCCCTTTGGTGAAACGGATTTTTTCAACTCCGACAAGTCGGCCTGGTGCGTTTGATATAATTGTAGACAAATGAAAATAATTGTCGTGCAATCTGGAAGTTTAGAGGAAAATTTATGTTTCGTGGAAACTTCAAAATTAGTCGAAAAATTCGATTTTTTTGTAAAAGTCTTGTTGTTGCTGAAGAAAAACTAAAAAAAGGTGGAGAATTGACTCAAAGTCTGTTATAAATTGCTCGAGGATCGAGCGAAGTAAATGTTTTTGGTATGAAAAGTGTGGAGAGAAGAAACGTGCGTGAGCGAAAAGCTGAGTTGGTTCGTTGAAAAGTAATTGGCGAGACAAATCGGTAAGACCTGAGACAGTGACGAAAGCGAGGAAAATGTGACTTTATGGTGTCGCATGACGAGAGTGTTTACATACACAAACATATTTTTATGAAAAGAAGAAAAAAATTGGTGTATGGGGAAGCTCGAAGCATTTGGAGAGTCCACGGAGAGACTGATGTCTCGTAAACCCGAGTGGAATTCCAAATCCGTCGGTGGGCCATGCGCCCAAACGATTTTTGAATCCCCCGAAGAACCTCGGAGCTTTTGCTCCGAAAAAAGAAATGAGAATCGGAGCGCG
This sequence comes from Venturia canescens, assembly GCF_019457755.1. Classification (NCBI taxonomy): domain Eukaryota; kingdom Metazoa; phylum Arthropoda; class Insecta; order Hymenoptera; family Ichneumonidae; genus Venturia; species Venturia canescens. The sequence continues at coordinate 16,298,480 of NC_057430.1, forward strand.
AGCTATCATCTCATCCCGTCGAAGCCGCCGCGCAGTGCAGGAAAAATAACAAAAAAAATCGAAAGAACCTTCTGAAAAAATGGACTTTTAAACCAGCAATAAAAGGAAAATGCGAAATCTTCGTTTTTAAGGCCGAGAGTTTCATAGGGCGACAGTTGGCCCGATTCGTATACGCCGCCGAACGCTACGAGTAAGACCCTCTTCTTCATAGCCTCGTTTTACTTGTTTCGCTGCGGAGCTTCCAGCACTCCGTAATCCGGTCACGTAGCCAAACTCACACCCAAAATCCTCAACGTTGCACCTACCTCTTTCATTCGAATCATCCAAACTCTTATATAATAGCTTTGCCTCCGATCTGGTAACGTTATCATCACAAATCTGCCCTTTGCCATCAATTAAGGGGGCTACCCTGATTAGAATTTTCAAAAAATTACGTCTTTGAACGGCTCCTTGACTAAACCTCCGAAACTTGAAATTTTGAGCGGAACTATTTTTTGTTGCAAAAAACGATGAGAGAAAAAACGTGCTCTTTCGTAGATTCTGGAAAAGCGGTTAGTCATTTTGAAAAAATAAAAAATCGTGTGACACGCGCTATGGCCGTTTACCTATTGTATCTAAAAGCATTTTTATTTTTTTTCTCCAATTTTGTCTATTCTAAGAATGTATTTTTTAGGCCTAACACTTTTTATATCGATATTTATAATTCATACCTGTCAAAAAAATCGTGAAAATAGTCTTGCTTTTGCCCGTCAATTAGGGTCGATCCCTTAAATTCTGAAAAACATAATTTTTGAACCGATTCTTTGAATTGTTCAACAAAAAATCAGAAAAAATATATAATACAAAGGAATGAAAATGAGATGCTCAAAACCACGATGAAGAATTTGAGAAGTGAAATTCTCTTCCAGCTGGCACTGGATATCGCTTGATTTGAATTTTTTCAAGGTCTTGAAACACTCCTGACAGATTTCGCCACTCGTTTATCTGGACGTGATTAGAAGAGAGCGATTGAAAAATTGGCGGGTTCGAGTCCTGAGAGGGTGGCAAATTTCAGGGTGGGATTTCAGTCGGTTGGGGGTGTTGGTAGGTTCTGAGAATGGTTTGAGCCTGAAGATTGGAAATATTGATTTGAGGAGCACAGCATCCGTGAGGACTTGGACAATTTCCTGCCGAGATGTTTTTCTCACCGCAATAAGGAGCGTTCCCATTAGGTGCAATCTGTTTTCGTTTTTTTCTCCTCGTTTTACTTTTTCGCTGGCAATTTCCTCGAGCGAAGCGAAGAACGGAAAGCGATCTTAAACGAAATTAGCACGTTTTGCTGGCGCTCTCCCTGTACTTTCGATTGCTTTACACGTGAACATACAACGGAGAAAATGACTTAATATCCGTACACAAGCGATCGATACAAACATTTAAAAAGATTTTCCCCATGAAAAGTAAGCAATCTCCGTTGGCAGTGCGACTCAAACCCTTTGCATTGCTTCTGTCCGACAGATTCTGCGTCGGTGATCGATTCTACCTTTGCGAAAACAAGATACTCTGCGAGTACGACTACGAGGAGAGGCTCGTTTTCGCGAATATGGCACTCCACCCCCCGCCGACGGCAACTCTGGCCCACATCAAGAGGCAAGTGACTCATCTTCAGCCCCAGGTAAGTTCGATTGTTCCAACGAGAAGCTCCGCAGTGGAAATTTGCTTTAAAACCTCACGTCAAAAGCCCAGAAAAGCAGGGACATTCCTCGAGGAAAAGCTGCGGAAAAAACGTCTCGCTTATTCCTGCAATCGTTCCGGAATGCTCGGTCTCTAAAACGGGTTTGTGGAAACCTCTGCATCTCGCCGCGGATCCCCGTAACCTAAAACTCCGTTATTCGCTTCGAGCGTGTTTTCTGATCCGGCACTAGAGATCCGAGACTCACCTGGTGCCGGGATCACAGAGCGTTAAGATGTTCCGCCTCCCTTCTGGCTCCGTTTGCCCGAGGCCATGCGAAACTGTTCTCGAGACTGGCGCCCGTAACCCCTTAAGGCGGGGTGGTTTAAAGTGGCGAGGTTGGCGATCCTGAGCGTCTCTCTGGCTCTCGTCCCTCAACAACAAAGGGCTCCCCCCGAGGCATCGCTCGGGCTTTGTGCACCGTGAACCGATCTTCCAGCAGCCGTGGCACCTCGTCAGCGATTACATTCTCACATAATCGCGTTCCCATCGACCCTGTACCTTCAGAGGCCACGGTTACACCGATGGACGGCGAACCTGCATCGCCTTACGAGGAGCGACCCACGGCGCAAGAACTGCGAGCTCAGAATATCGCGTGTCCTTATTAATTAAGCTCCGGAACGCCTTGCGACGAAGCTCGAGCTCGCCGGCTAGGTATTCTCGCGAAGCCCGCATGCCATAACGATCCGTGCCAACAATGCCGAGAGCATACACTCCGAAGCCGAGGAGAACACCGAGTCGCGGTGTACACTCACCTCTCGCCCTACGTCGCAGTACACACACTCTTCGCTAGGATCAAATGGATCTTCGCCCCCGACAAACAACCGACCGATCTCCTCAAACCTGGGGATTATCGGGAGCGTTACCCCGTCCCCGGCTACTCTCCTTTTTCTCTTCTTTCGCCCTGGAACTCGTACTTTCAAGCTTTCATTTCTTCATTAAAGACGATCTTATCGTCGTTGAGCTCGAAATTTGAGTTCGCGAATCGAAGATGAAAAAGCGATTTTACAAGATTTTGAGAACGGATTCGAAAAAAAGGGCTGAGCAGGAACTCGGTCGGGCGTTCAGCCGACTTTCCTGACGCACTTTTTGCGGCTCGCACTCTTTCTTGTTCTTCGATCTATCAGAGCAACGTCACCGCCGATTCAGGGTAATACTCGCAGTACAATTCTTCCATGCAGGCAGGCTCAAGGCGTGCGCGGTTAAAAGTTTAGAGAGCAAAGTACCCTCGCCCCGTTTGCCGTGAGTCAAACGAGCATGTTCGCGTGTTTTATGAAGGGTTCCGGTGGGATTTGCATTAGGCAGATTTTAGGGTTGAATAAAGTACAATTCTTATCACCAACTTGCTTCGGTTACTGCGGCGGTGCGGCGGGGTGGAATTTGTCACTCTCGAAGATCGTTGGGGCAATCAAGGCTCTGAATTTCTGCTCGGGTGCTCGAGACTTCCGGCGTTAATGAAGGAAACGCGTCGTTGAAAAACGTCGAAATTTTAAAACGCTGCTGCCATCAAGATGCGAACGGGGCGAAACGCTCTCGTATATCTTCGTATCTGGAGCCGCACACGCGCGGTAGCTTCATATTTTTCATCGCTAATCCCCCGCGCTCGAGCGGTGATTCGAAATCCTGCGTGATTTCCGGCCGTTGCCGCGGAGCAGCACGGCAAAACACGAACCGAGAAAGGGAACGAGAAAGAAGACAGAGAAATTGCCTCGTCGATCCTGCACTATCATAAACGCTCCTGCGCGAATCCAACCGCGAGGCTTTGCAAAAGACTGGAAAACGAACGAAGAATCCTGCCTCGAGCACGAATATTTTCGCGAACCAAAGTGCCCGCCACCCCGACGGAATGAAAAGACTAAAAACATTTTTCGAATCGGAGAACCACAATGTTTCTCACACGAAAATTTCAGCCGAAAGACACTCCTCGAAACAGCAAAGCTCAGGCTTGCCAATCGCCATGAAAATCTAAAAGAAAATCGTTCAAAACGCGTCTCGAAATGAACGCGAGTAATGAGAGGAGAATCAAAAGACTCGAGTGCCTCGCTCCGAAATCGGATGAAATGATTCGTCATTCTCGAAAAACTGTTATCCAGAACCGCCCCCAGGAATAATGAATAGAAAGTTCGTTCGCGCACAGCCTAAGAAGGAGTATTCTTGTGTCTTAATCCGGTTTTAACGCTATTTCTTAATCTCGAGTGTCCTAGATACGAGGATTTATGTAATTTATAGCTCACGCGTTCGTGAATCGTAGATATCATATTCTCCGTCCATAAATCCACGTGTGTGTGTGTATAGTTATACGTGTATAGATTAACGAGGTCCCTTGTTGCAGGCCGATGATATCGGGAGCTCGGCAGTAACGTGTACTACTTATAATATGCAAATGCCAGTTTCCCTGAGCACACTGGCGGGTGTTCTTCCGCAGGCCTTTCCACCCCTTCGACTACATCGTGCGCGAGTCCGAGTCTCTCTCCTTTTCCCTCCCTCTCTCTTCCCTTCTGTGCTTCTGTGTCCTTACGGCCTTCGTAATTTAAGGGTTGCCAACCCCCGGAGCTTGGCACTGCAACGATTCGTGGCTACAGCAGCTCGTGGGGGGGTGAATTTTTACGAGCTTTTCGCAACGAATGTTCAATGGACGCTGCACTTTCGTTATTTTTCGTTGAATACCACGAAAAGTTGGCAGTTCGGTGTTCAGGGCAGTCGGAACAAAGTCTTCGTCTCTCGTCTCTTGTCAAAGCTTCTTCGACGTTTGACGATCGGGAAACAGACTCTGCTCGCGACTCCCCGCCCCGGAGCAACCCTCCCTCCTCGTCGCTCGCATTCAACGAGAATAATCGAGGCAGGAGATCGAGCAGAGGTGAAAAACTCGGTTATAAATGACTCTCGTGTATAACGACGCGCAAAATAAGCTCGGAAAGTAAAAGAGGAGAGGAGACAAGGACGGCGGGGCTCGCGGGAGAGAAAGAGCGAGAATAAGGGAGGGTGCGTCACCGGTTAATACCAATAATCGCCCGGGGTATGTACAGGGGATACGGCATGCTAATGTCGTACGGAGCATCTATTACCCTAAGCCTGACGGATTCCACTCGACGTCTCGCTCGTTTCTCTCCCCCTCCCCCGACTCTCTCGAGTTTTCCCGGTTGTGCAAAATCATCGTCACTCTCACTCCCCCGTGCAGCCTCCGATTCAAGGTGGTGTCCGCGTCGTTTGTGAACGCGAAACGCGAACCTCCCGCTCGCCGCGTTTCTCGCTCGCGTGTTCTCGCACTCGCCGATATTTCCCTCGACGCGCGCTTTCTCCGCGCTCGCCGTCGACCTGAAAAAAGAGAGAGAGAGCGATCGAAGCCCTCGATATTTTATGGAGCTTCAGCCCCCTCCATCCATTCGAGCATCGCCATTCATATGCTTATTATTTATATATTTTCATCGACGTCCGACCATAACTGACGGATCTCCTCTCGATCAATTATACTTCGCGCGCCTTTAGTGTACGCTCCAACTCGCATTGTCCAACTCGAGGGCCTCGAGTCAACGTCAATCCTGAGATGTCCACCGTCTCATCGAGCTGCTGCGTCATCAATTTTCAGATCACACAATGAAAATAACTCTCGATAAAAGGTCCCCGGGATTCGTGGCAGTTCGCTCGATTTTTCTTGTTGAGGATTATCTTTTGGAGACATTTATAATGGACTCCGTGTTGGAATATCGCGGAGTTTTGAAAATTCGATACGTTTCAGGGAGCTCGATCTTCGACGGGAGGTTCAGCGCTTCGCGAAAAAATGTTTAATCGCTGTAGCGGACGCTAGTTTCGTTAGAATCTTGTTCGAAGGAGGGAAAAAGGGAGGAGAAATCTCGATACCTTTTGGAGCGAAGGCTTTTTCGAGGGCGGGAATTAGACGTTTTATAACGAAATGCAAAGTGCCTGAAAAGGGGAAGCGCGCTATCTCGCTAACGAAATCAGGAGCAGCAAGAGAACGGCGTTAAGGTCCTTAAAAACCGCGAAAGTGGCAGACGCCCTCCGACTCTATGCCTCGCTTGTAAACTCCTGGCAAAGTCGACTAACCACCCTCCCAGCTCCACTCCCTGATCTATACATTTATAAAGAAAACGAGCGAAGCCTCCACGGCGGAGGAACGCCGATCAAGGGTGCCCTTAGTTTTTCTGATTGCCTGAGAATCGACAGCTGTCTCAATCCTTCGACGACGTTAAATCTCGCCGCGACTCTACCCCCCGATTATCGAAGGAAATTGTAACCGTGTCAACTCTCCTATTGCTTCGCGGCCAGGAGATTAAAGATTTCGTCGTTAACAGCCCTCGGATTTTTCTCTGCTCGGAAGCCACTCGATCGAACAAAATTGAAGAAACTTCACTCCACGACAATTTGAATTTGTACCAAAAAGTAATAAGAATCTCGAATCGAAATCCGGATAAAATTTCATTCCGTTACGAATTTCCGGTTCGAAGTTCACTAGCCTCATCGCTTTACAAAAAATCAAGAAAATGGAAATTGAGCCAGAGAAAAATTCATGCAGTTGCGAACTTTCAAATTCCACCACCTTAAAACGACTCTATTTTTTTAAATAACGCATTTTATGAATCAGTAATGATGAATCATGCAATATTATGGCGGGGAGAACCTCCAACACCATAAAAAAAAGAATTAAAAAGTTATAACATTGGATCGCAGAAATTTTTTGCAGGAAGGGTTGCGTTTAAAGAGGCACGCCCCTTCCCGCTTGACGCACCCTGAAAATCCATGAGAACCCTTTCAAAATGCATGAAATTTTATCGCGTGTCTTTTCTCAAATTTAAAACCCCATAGCTTATGGAAATAATAAAAAAGTCAGCCTCCCCCGGTTCAAATTTATTAACAGTGACATACCGAAGAGGTTCATAGCAAAAAAAGTGTTTCCCCTGAAATTGGGGTGTTGCCCACTTCTGCATAGCTGCGCAAAAAAGTACTGAAAATACTGAAAACCCATAGCTCAGTTGAAGGCAGAATAAAGGTGAATTGTGATTGAATTTGCAAGTGCGGCCAGCTCTACGAAGTGGTAAACTCGTCGTTGTCATTTGTCTCGTAGCATAGACTGTGAAAAGCGTTATATTATCAATCGAGTGACAGTAACGACGAGAGTAAGAATGTTGAACAGGCCACTTGAAACTTTAGTCACAAGAGTATATTGCGGCAATAATTGGGGTACACTTTTATTCCGGTATAATGTCACCCCGGGGGATCGACTTTATCTGTCCCCGCTTCTTTTCTTTCTGCTAAGGAAAAAGAGGCGAGGAAAAAAGGCGCGAGGAAGAGGGAGAGCTTTTGGTGAATTTAGGTCGTCGCGGAGAGTCAGATTGGAGTGAGATGCGCCGGAGGGCTAACGGGGTGGTAACTAAAAGAGGGAAAAAGTGAGACGGTGCAGAGAGAAAGGGAGAAAAGAGGCGGTAGTTAGGTGCGGAGCTTCGAAACGATTATCTGAGTTTTAAAACAAACTCTCAAGTGTCTGCAAAGTCCTTGGCGAGGCCGTGGCGGCGAGGGGCTTCGAGATACATTATAGGACGGAGGGAGTAACGCAGAGCCGGGGATCCTCCGGGAAAGGTACACGAAGATTGGAGCGCGGGGGGGGGGGGGGGGGCGGCGGAGGCGAGAGGGAATTTGTGACGGGACGAGATAATATGCTAATTCGAGGAAGGAACTACATGGGAATTTAAGAGGATCAATGCGTACGAGACTTCTGTCTAACAGAACGTTTATTATCGCGCAGAGCTGCGATAACTTCCCATCCAATTTGTCGTTCCCTCAAACCAGCCGATAACGAGACGCAAAAACGATTGAAACATCGACGTTTCGTTGGGGAAGCCCGAGGCTCCGGAGCAGCCTGCAGCTGAGCGGACGAAAATGATGAGGAAACGTCGAGGATTCGATGTAAAAATGAGCCGAGCACGAGGAAATCGTGCCTCATTAGAGTCCTCGCTGATTGTCCAATTAGAAGAATATGTGGCTGGCAAAAGCTAAGGCGGAAGTATTCCCCCGTAATTATTCGACTTTGAGCCTGCCGCTTGTTTTTTATCTCGGATATGGCAACGTTATGTATAATGTAGCGTAAGTCCGTTAGTACCGAGTTGGTGGTTCTTGTCTAACGAGCTTATTATTAGGCGAGATCTGCTTGGCTGAATTTCACATAAGCCTCCCCGTTGGAAGTAGCGATAGAGCGAGTGGCGGGAGCGTTTGAACGCGCACGAAGCTAGCTCGTCGCTTTGCAAATGTGTAAGGGAATCGAGCAGGCTCTGAAAAGGGCGAGCGAGCCCTGCGCGGAGCGAGCAGCGAAGATAGCGAATGGAAAAGAGCGCGAGAGAGAGACAAAGTCGTGCAGACTTGCGACGCCATAGTCTCGTCTCTCGCATGGGAAAACCCAGCTTGCGAGCTTACGTGGAGATTATGAGTTTTGTTGCCCAACTCCTGGCCCTGGCTCAACTGTGCTCCAAGTTAGGCTCACTTTTATAACGATTATTGCTGCTTGCTGGGGTATTACTTCTCTCTGACACAACTCCCTCCCTCCCACTCGCGCTGCTTCACTCGTTGCGCCTTTCATGCACGCGTACCCGGAAATGAAATTGCATGAATGCGAATATTCCACCATTTATGACTTCTTATACACGGATTCTTGGAGCAATCAAATGCAGGGGAAACTTCAATTGAGACTTGAACTGGAAAAATTCCGAGTATCCCGGCGAAGCGTTGCATTGGCCTGATTATTTTTATTTTTATATCAAACTTGTGTAATCGAAAATTTAAGATTCCTTTTACATTTCCTACGAATACTTGAAAAATATTGGAAACTTTGTTCGTTATCGTGGCCATGCCCGCAAGCGTCCGAGTAATTAATTCGAGTGATGATATCCCCAAATAACAACAGATCGAGGCAACATTTCATAATAAATTTCGCAGCACTTTATTAGCGCTCGTATTAAAGGTTTTCTCGGTATTCACCGAGGCCCCGTATTAATTATCTCGAGGATAAACGATCGTTTCCCTCCGCCGATTGTTGGGCACGGACGCGGTGGTAGTTCAATGGGACTGGGGCGAGGGGAAAAAAGGCATTGGCTAAAGGAGAAAAGGAATAACGGTAAATTGGTGAAGCCCCGACGTACCGTGTACGAGCCCCGGAGCCTCGTTAGCGCGGGGAAGAAACGATCCACCGGTTAATCTTACGAGTCTTAACTGGAGGAGGAAGCGCGGACGAGGGATGAAAAAAAGGAGGAGGAGAAAGAGAGAAGTATTTTTCTCGAGTTATCTGCGGAGCGGGCCGAGAAATAAGTACGAAACCGTCTCGGTCAATTCACGCTTACTTTTCTCTGCCTCGCGTTCTTCGGGGGTGCTAATTTTTCGGCTGAAGAAAATGCTCGAAGCAGCACAAAGCTCCCGAGAACCTGGGAGAACTTACGTTCTCGTATCTGCTCCGTAGGAAGAGAGAAAGCGTTTCCGCACCTGGCTCGTTCCCAGCCAGGGCAGATCAACGGACAAATGACACGCGATTCTCCCAGCGCAGCCCTCCACAGCACCCGCGGTAACACCAAATATCAACCCCTCCTCGAGCGCAACTTTTCTCTCGCCCTCGCCCCCTTACAAAGTACCTTCGAACCAGCCCCGATTAATGTCTTACTCGCGCGGCCAGCCTCGCGGATCCGAGCAGCTATATCAACTCGTGCGGCTGACCTGACGCCCTGAAAAAAGCTCGCTTACATTGACCCCCCTCAGACTCGCGTTCGCCCCGCAAAGCACCTAATCGTACGTGAGTGCCTTAACGATCATTTATATAACTCTCGCTGCGGAGTACGAATTCTCGTATTCTCCACTCAACTCATCATCTTTCACTCCCTTTCATTTGTTTTATCTCGTTCTTTCTCCCGCCCGCGTACCAATGAATCCCGAAGAGATCATCGCGTCTCGGACTCGCGGGCGGTGATTCGTCATCGAATTAGGCCGCGCGACACGTTGCCTCTGAATGAGGCGAAAATATCTCGACGGCCCCTCAGCCCTGCGGAGACGTCTTTCTCTGTGTTTTTCTCACTTTCATTTTCTCCGCGCTCCCCAGTAATTAGGTCGTAAATAATTACGATTAATGTGACTAAAAATTGTTGTATAAAAAGTCGTTTTATCGTTGGGTTCGTTCGTCGCGAGAAAGAGAGCTCGTGCACAAACGCATACGAATCTAAGAACATCCTTAAATCTTGCCACTCAAAATCCTTCCACCGCTTTCAAGCCGTTCGAGTCACCCGACCACGGGACCTCCCCTGTCCCGTGGCAAATGCGAATCCTCCTCGCTCTCCCCCTTTCCTGCTCTTTTTCGTAATTAAGAAATCCCCGAGGTGGAGATCTCGCCGGTGTCGGGCTGCTCGCACGCAGCTCACCCGCCGCAGTCTCCGCGAATATACTTCGTTTGTTTTCACCCGCGCCAAGAGCCAAAGGACCGACGCTTAAATTAAGTCTATGACTTATTCAAGTTTTATCTACAATTGCCAGAGGAGGAATTACCGCGGGAAACGGATTTACGAGCGACGTTGTAATCAAACGGCACGCGCACTTGTACCACCTTCGCTTTCCTCTTCTCCTCCGCCGCCCCCGTTTCCACGGGCTTTTAATCGCACACTTTTTACTCTCTTCCCTCCTCTAACGCGCTCTTATATTTTCACTCCGTCGCGTAGAACAAGAACCGAGAAAAACGACGATCCCCTCGTCCCTCGTCCTCTTTCGACTCGCTATCCAAGCCAGCACGTGGACTCGGGCACTCGCCCTGACAAGGGTTGCTTCGCCCTTTACTTTTCACCGACTAATCTATGGCTCCCTTCGAGCGACCGAAAAAATACGGTCCGACGTTTTTCGAGCGCCGATTATCCCTCGAGCTGACAACTGCCACAATTATCGAAGCGAAAAAACAATTTTTTACACTCCGCTCCACCGAGCTTCCTGGAGGAGTTTTCGCAGTAGAGAACCCAATCGAGGACTCGACTTTTGTGCATTCGCCATTCAATTTTAACAGCACATTTTTATGGGAAGAAAATGTGTTATTTGTTCAATGAAAAGTCGGTATTTTGAGCCGCTCGCCATTGAATGCTGTTCATTGGTCTTACTTCCTGGGCTGGATTAACTCGAATTTCGGAGCTACGCAAACGGAGCTTTTGCCTGAAAGATTCCTCGGGGAGGGCCGCGCGGAGAGAGGAAAAGAGAGAAAGAGAATCGAAGAGAGCCTTGTGCAAATTTTAAGCTTGTTTAATTTAACACCTTGCTTCCGCAAGAGTTTGTCGAGTGGTGAAGCGCCCCGAGACGACGACAGAGTGTGCAGACGTGAACGAGAGAAGCAGGCTAGCGAGAGCCGAGGAGAAGAACAAAGTTTCCAGTTTTCAACGTGCTTTTCGCCCATATCCCTTCCTAAATTCTCTCTCCCAACCCTCCACCGAGCCCTCTTGCTCCCCCTTTCCTACCTTCTTCCCTTGTTCGCCTGCCCGTCGCTCGCTCTACACATAAATATGGCTTCGAAAGCCTCCACGCCTCTCCATCCAACGGAGTTAAGTTACTCCGACCGAGTTCAGACTACAAGTTTCTTCTCCCTCCTTCCCCTGGCTGCAACAACCTTTTTCTTTCCACACCCAGCCATCAGAAGCCTCCAGTGTATTCCGAAAAGAAAGGCCGCTCTTAGCTCCACGGGAAACATATCGAGGAATGATTTTATGATACAATTTACCAAGGAGCTTCGTCGTCTGACCAATTCCTCACTTTTTCTACTTAACCCTTATTCATAATCCCCTGCCATTTTCGCACTTTGAAGCTTTCGAACTCCCGATTTTCTTGTTCCTCTCTGCATCACGGACTCAAAACTTTGTGAGTGTGAGCTCGACTTAAGGTAGATCAAGCCCGAAGGATCGTATTTTATGGGTGTATAAATTGGATCGATTTTTACTCCCTAATTAAAGATATTATCACTCTAAATTAATGTCGGACTTGTTAATTCGAAATTGTAAATACATTTTTTCAACTTATCTCATACCGAGTGAAACTACAAGCCATTTATTAATCGGGCATCCATCACCGACTGAACCCCAAATTTCATTCGTCCCTGGCGAAAATACCCTAGTCTTTTATGTCAAAAATCGCTTTAGAGAGCGCAAACGAAAAATACAATGTGAAATGGATCGAGAAAAAAGTGCTGATAAAAAGACAAGAGGTTGTGACAGTAATGGCCCAGCCAAGAAGAAACAAAATGCCGAAATAAGCAATGTGCGAGCTTATACGAGTGCTCGTTACCAATTTCGTTCAATCTTTAACGTAATATATCTTCATTACTAGCAAGACAGAAGTTTCGAATTTTTTCCGAAACCTTCATCACATACTTGATTGTTTTTGAGAAGAAGCTTTCATTCGTTATATGGAAAATGAACAGTTTTTAAGCACAGTCCATATAACCCTGTGTATTTTTCCCCTTTAAAATTTGATACACGTGTCAGTCGACTATCCATTAAACTCTGTGTAAATTTCAAGATTTTCTTAAGAAAATCGTTTCGTGCATGAACGACCTTAAGTTTTTTAACCCCTTCACTGGTGGGCTGCAGAAAAAGTAAACTTTCAATCACATGAAATTGATATGAATCCTTGAGTTTTTCAGACACCACTGATCAAGGTTGCAATTTTCAAATAAAGAGACAAAAAGCATCGAATTTGGTATGAGAATTGCTATTTTATTATTTTATTTCCGAATTTTCAATCTTCGTGCGTTTCTACACGTTTCTTAGATTCAAACTGGTAAAAACGTTTGCAACCCGAGAAGAAATAGTTTTTGTATCTTTTTATTATTGATCGGGAAATTCGTTTTGATTTTTTCGCGCTTTTTTCGTTTTATCATTAATCTAGAAACAAGTTTTTTCCTCGTTTTCGTGATTCTGATTTTATAAAAATTTCAAAATTCATGGCAATTCAATTGATCGACGAGCATGAAACTAGAAAGGGAAAACCCTACAGAATAAATGGACTCTCGATTCAAATCTCATTCTCCTCAAGCAATTGTTTATAAAATGGAGTTTCTCGAAGAAAGCAGTAAAAAAGTGCTTTTTATTGCCCTTGTTTCAGACGGTGCAATCGAGTGGAGTTCCGAGGCAAGTGAACGGTGATGCGAGCCACGCTCACAACGGCTATCCAACGACTGCGAGCTCGAGTTCTCATAACGCACTCAATCCCATGAATAATTTAAACGGTATCAGCGCGCAGGCTGCTTACGATGGAAAATGACAATCGAAGTAAAAAGATAAAAGAAACAAATTCAAAAAACAAACCGATGGAGAATTGGAGACGTGAGAGGGAGGAGGATGGAAGCTGCTCGCGACGAAAAATGAGGGGAATAAAAACGACAAATTTTTCGTTGTACTTTCGTTGATGTATCTCGGCCGGTGCGCCGCACCCTGCCAAAGCGACGGAATCGACCGCGCAAAATTTCGATATGACGAATAAGCGGACATTTATTAAAAGAAAATTTAATCAATCGTAATTTAAAATTAGACACGAAAATGTATCGGAGCTCATTAAAACGGTAGTGACGTGCAAAGGGGAGGAAATCGATAGTTCGAGTGAAAAACACGTCGAAGATTCAAATTTGGTGCTCTTTAGACTATTCGAGACTCTGATATTTCTATGTAAATATAAAAATATATGAATATATATATATATATATAATATATTAAAACGTTCAGCATCACTAGATATCGAGGTGCTCTCGAGACTCGCGTCGTTGGGTCGCAACGAAAAATCATTTCGCCATTTCGAATTTTTCCTTCTCAGTTCTCTGAAAACGAGTCCGAAGAGGCTTCATCCAATTTCAGTGGGTTTAGGTAAAAAAAAACTCTTTTCCAAATGACGTTTCGTTGCATCCCAACGATACTAAAATCACCATCGTGTTTAGGGAGGTGAGAAAAGGAAGCTTTTCCGAAGGGATAAGCGCGAAGAAAAAGGGCAGAGGGAGGAAAGAGCTCGAGAAATTTGTTTGGAACATAGAAAAAGTTGGTTCTGTGCGAACGAGTTCAGGATGAATTTGCCGCAGATAGATCGAATCGGGACGTTTATACCCAAGCTACGTATCCTTTCTCTTTCCCTCCGCGCGCTTTCTCCTTCGCCAGTTGCCCCCGGGGGTGTAATACGTTAGGGGTGACTTAGCGTCGTTTCAACTTCGAATCTCCTGTATAAAGGCCCTCAGATTGATGCGGCCAACTTTTACGTTGCCTTATTTGCGAGTCAGATAACGAGCCTGAGTTATGCCCGAAGTTTTGAGGGCATTCTCTGCCACCAGCGCCACCGCTGCTTCTGGTGGCTCGTGCAAACCTTTGCTTATACTAAAAAGCATGTTAAGTAAGAGAAGAAATAAAACATCCTCGTTATAACCGAAGCTCCGTTTCCAGTCTCCTTACGAAACATGACATTTTTTTTTCCTTACCAAAATATCGTTTCATTATGAACCAACGCGATTTTCTGCTCGTCGCTGAGGAGTGACCTCACTGACGACGCGAGGAGGGAAGTGAATTTTAATTCGAGCGAAACTCGACACTCTCCGTTCGCTCTTCAAACGTAAAATACAGATAAATAAATTGTGGACGCATGAATGGATGCAAAAAAAGTTGTTATGAATGACTTTTGAGAAAATTTTCTTGAAAAACTGTCCTAATTAATGATTCACTCAGAAAAACACATTTATACGGTGGATTAAAAATGCGAGAATTTTCAGATTGGAAAATGAGACTGCGGGCAAAGGAAAGCTTGAGGAGAGGGACAATACGACACGTAATTCGTTTTATATTACAGTTTATTATTGTAAAATGAGACACGCCGATATTATACGTGTAAAAAGAAATAAAAAAAATTCGTTCGATGTTGATCTCGTGTACTTGTGACTTCATTCTCGTTTTCCTTCCCAACATTATTCTTTTTCAATTGTATTTAACTTATCGAAAAGTTAGTTTCTTCACGGAGATAACGGATTCGTTTTGTATAGAGGAATTTATTATTTTTCAAGAATTTTCAAAGCATACATGCACCGATCACAAAGAGCATAGTGTTTTTTTTAATTTTGCTATTTTTCGTCCCTTCAATTCTAAACAGCTTTACGCGGATTTTCCATACTGTCTGCAAATCAATTTTTCATTATTTTGTTCCTCAGCTTCAGGGAAGCTTGCCAAATGATTTGATTCCGAGTCAGAGGACCGAGCAGTCGTGATAAAAAAATGTTTCCGAGAGTTTCGCCAAAGAAATTGTTCAAAATCAACAACGCGAGTAAATCGCGTTCATCATTTTTTTACAAAATTTGGATCGAGCCCCAGCACGGACGAGCCACACTTTTGAGCCCGCAGCTTCGTGTGCATGGCAATAGAGGTCCGCATTTGTGCATTATTTTCGTCCTTTTCGATTGCGCATCGAGGGCGATATGAATGAGACGGAGAAAAAAAATTGGAGAATAAGAATCGGCGCACGTGTTCCCGCGATTTGGAGCATCCTTCATCGCTTTCTCGCTGAATAATTTAATGCTCGTACGTGTATTGCCGAAGAATACAGACGGCGGAGATGAAGAGGAGCGGAAACGTTGTCTCAATAATTTAGCAATCATTCGCGGCCCGTTTCTTTTGTGAGTTTTCCGTATACGCGAAACAAAAAATGAGAAACACATAGAAGAACGCGTAACGCTTACCGAAGCAATACGACGAATAAATCGCATTGTGTATTCAGGAGAGCGAGATCCAAGTCTATTGGGGCGTGAATATATGCTTTACGCGTTGCGCTCAAAACCCAGAGGCCCGCGCCGAAACTCGCTCTCTCCTTAACGCTGATGCACAACCAGCAGAAGCCCCGGAATTCTATTCCTTCGAGCCAAAAATCTCACGAGCAATCTACAATCCGCACGAATTGACTCGAAATTTGACCGAACATTGCAAATTTATTGCCAACGAAGCTTCCCCGGGTGCGAGAAATAAATTGAAAAAGAGAGAGAGGAAGACGGTCCAACTTCCATTTTCAAATTCGACTTCACGAGTCCGCAACTCCCGAGACGAAGGTTCTCCGTGACTAAAATTTCCTCGGTTCTCGCCCAAAAGTTCCAACTCCCTCGAATAAGCTACTTCAGGAAATCCCGTTCCAGGCGCCCCCCAAAAGTGCTAATATCGAAATCTTCGATTACAAGAACCTCGCTAACGAAGCGCGAGCTCGAGGTGGCTTTTCTTTATCGCCGGTCATTCGAAAACTTCTCGTTGGTACCGTCATTGGAAGTTTGCTCGAAAACGAGCCGTTCGATGGCTCGTGTGTCACAAAACCGTCCAAGTTCGTGCAGGAAAAACGAATCTGTGAAAAAAAAAACATGGAAAAAGAGCGATAAAAAAGCGAGAGGGCGATGTACAAAAATCGCTGTCTCGGAGTAACAATTGATGCAGCAGAATATCGAATGTCCGACTGGACGATTGACCTTATCTACTGAATCCATCAGTTCGGGAGTAGCGAGTGGAGCAGCGCGATCTATCTGGATTCGTCTGGCTGGTGCGGGGCGATCCGAATTTTTTAATGGCCGCGGTAATCGTTCGGAATGACGTAGAAAAATCGAGAGGTTTGAATGATTAACAACGTTTAATCGAACCACGCGATTTCATGGATTATTAATCGAGCGATAAATCGAGGTTCGATGAACGAGAGTGCGTGGTGCAAAGCGACCGGTTAGTCAGCGCCATTTTCCCCTCTCTCTCTCTCTCTCTCTCTTTCTCACTCATGCAGCAAAAGCTTGTCGCTCGAATGTATGACGAACGGCGAGCGTTCGATGCAAATTGGCAATTTTTCCCAGGCGGCTCGCGGTAATCATTGGCAATTAGAGCAGCGCCGGGTGAGAGAGAGAAAGAGAACGTCGAGGGGCTGGGATGCCAAGTAAAAAGGTGGAAGGGGCTCGATAAATTTTATTTATGAGTGTGATTACCTCCATGGCGCACCTATAACAGCTTGGGCCTTCGGGAGATGTGTGCTTCCCTAACTGCCTTCAAATAGCCATCCCTCTGCTTCTCCGGTAAAACCACCCCTTGTCCACCCCTTAATAATCGCCGAGCAATTACGCTCGTGCACATGAGCTTCGTTGCTGTGCATGCACATTTCGATCTCGCATTTTGTTGCACTTTCTCCGCGGCGTTCGCTCATTGCTAAAAAAACTGGTGTGACGATGGAATTGAATTTTTCGGTTTTTCGGGCTTTTTATTCGTGGAACTCTGATGAGTGGACGATAGAAAAATTTTAAGCTCCGTTAGAAAAAAAAGCACGTACATGCTCGGGTAGTGCGTTAAGGAAGTTCACGCGAAATGGAAATCGAAGATTCCAAATTTAAGAGGTGAAATTTGGAAATATGCTGGAAATATACACCGTGCATCTGTTCTCGGAATTGTTATTGGATTTACCGTCTAGTTGTCGAGAAAACAATTAACGAAAATCACACCTTTTGAAGGGTTGTACACAGGCTCTTATGACAGACACACTTCCTGTTCGACGATTTCGATTTAAGGAGGTTGGATCGCGACGATATAACGTTGCCATGCTAAACCATGTTAAAAACATTAAAAATTTCAAAATAATAAGAATTTAATAAAATTTGGTAAATGTATTCTTTCAAAATATTTATGACAATATAATTTTTTTTAGATTTTTCTACTGCACAGCTCTCGAGTAGTTGAACACTAAAGTTCACGTGTACAAGCATAGAGTTTACGAATATACATCTCGTGCATAAGAACTTCGATTTAACGCTCAATTATTCGATAACCATGTGGTAAAAAATTTTGAAAAAAATTTTATTTGTATACTTGATGCCAAAGAATCTTGTCACCAAATTTCATCACATTACGATTATTTTGGTTTCGTGATCGAACCCCCCTAATGAAATAGAATCCTCCCAACTTAGAGCCAAAAACGAGAATGAGAAAATATGTTTTTAGATATCAATGATGTCTCGAGAGAAAGCCTTGGTACCGGTGAAAGTCACTTGGGGATGGAGAAAGAAAATGTAAGGTTTGACAACACCACGAGGCAGCTGGTTTAAAATACAAATATGCATACGCATATAAATAGAAAATGGCTGTTGTCACATTTTGCTTGACGATTTTCCTACGAAAGTCTTTTAACCGTTATCATTGCATTAAATATTGATCAATCTCAACAAATGAGTTACACAAAATTTGAATAATTGGGAGAATAAATTTAAATCGTTTCTTTGATCATGAAGAGAGCAGTTGCTTTATTGAATGACAAGTAACGCACAATTTTCCTTACCAACGCGACGAAGCTTCGTGCGACACCGTCAGTCACAAAATATCGAGAGAAAATGCATCGCTAAACGGCGTCATCGTGCTCGAGAAGAGGGAAAATTATCGAGCCTGATGATCGATATTGTTTTATTAAAAGCATCATAAAAATATTCTTCCTGTTGACAAAAATGTTTCAACCCTTTTTTGTTGCATGAAACGCGAACGCGGGGGCGAGGGGCTCGCCGGGGACAGCAGAATTCGCGTACGCGCGGGGCGATTAATTAAAAAAGTAAAAATTGTTTTCGTTAAATTCGTTCACGGAAATATGCGCGGACTGAAATAATATCCGGTCGCCTGATGCGTGTCCCCTGCACCCGTCTAAAATAAAAAATTTCGCGAGGGCCGGGGGGAAGAAAAAATGAGAAAAACGGTAAAAAACATCGGGCCTGTGTGCGCCGGATGAGCGAGGAGCTCGCAAGAGCGAGATGCGAGAGGGTGGAAGCGTTGCGAGAAGGGATTTGTTTGGAACGGGTCGAGACACACACCGCTCGGTTATACGAATTCATATTATTCACATTCGTCCACGAGGCCTTCCAGACTCACTCGTCTAATAACCGAGAGTCACTGTTTTCATCCATTTTTCTCGGTTTTCCAAATTTCCCCGGAGCTCACCTGGACAAAGATCTTCCGACGAGGCCGCAGTTGACTTTCGACGAAAAATTACCTAATTTTCCGCTCCAATTCGACCGAGCATCGCTCAAAACTCTGCTCGAGTTGAAAACGGTAATTCGATCGTCGAGCCCTGAAACTTCCGGTTTTTCTGTGCATTCGTTTCTCCACTTTGGTACAGCGATCGTAGGAATCGCCTGTACGGGGATCGCGCACGAGGGAGTCGGGAGACCAAGCGAGCGAGCAAAGTTTCCACATTTTTTTCATTTCCATATAACTCTTATGAAAATATTTCTATTCGAGGGTGAGTTTTGGGTGACTATCGCACGCTCTGTGTATGTCACATGAGGAGGGAGGGGGTGCGAGCATTACGCACACCTCGTTCTTCCAGGGGCCTCGTTCCTTTATTTTCTTTCGATAATAACGTTATTTTTTGTTACTTTCTTTAGTTTTTCGTAGCGAGCCCCGTGTGGCGCGGCTCGTCTGTATACTTTTTTGAGCAGAGCTCACTTGGCGACTTCCCTCCGGCCACTGCGCGGGGCCAGCTGGAGAGGCGATGCGAGAAGAAACGCAGTGGAGTGAGAGCCGAGAGCTGGGGCCGAGAGCAGGCTGGGGCGGGGGGAAAAAAGTGTGAGAAGTGTGATTTAAACGCGCGTAAAACGCTCGTTAAAACAACAAAGCTTTTTAACGCCCGGCTTGATTGCCTAACTCACTTTATTAAAACGTCGCGATATTATATTTTTCCATTCTTGCTCAAGGTGAGCCGCAGACTTTTCTCAAGAAGCCAATGAAGCTCTCGAGTGCAGAAACCCTCGTTCTGCCCCGACGCTCGCCTCCTTTCGCTCGCAGACCATCAACCACGCACCCTCAGCTGCTCCTCGATTTTATTGTGTTTTTTTCGCCGGTTTATTTTGTTTTTTCTCCCGCTTCGCCTTCCTCGGATACTGTAATTCTTACGTTATCACGATTCTTCCACTTCCGAGCTGCTTTTCTCGGAACTTTTCTTCTCTTTTCACACTCCTTCGGAGCGGCTTCGCGTTCTCGACTCTCATCTCTGGCAACCCTTTCGTTAACGATCTCCCGCTGCGCCCCCCGCATCATCGAGCTCCTTGCGACGACATTGTTGCGAAAACACTTCGCCCGAGCCCAACCAGGCTGTGCACGTTCATTCTCTCAATCTTCGGAATTTATCTTGCTCCCAGGAATTCGCATCGATGCTAGGAAAATTTAAGGATCGTCAATGGACTCGTTAGCTTCAAAGAAAAATGGAAAAATCGCTGCACCCAACGGATCCACGAGTCTCGTCGTCAGACTTCGCATTCTCCGTTGATGAACTCATCCGGCGACGTTTTTTGAATACCCGAATTCTCGTGCTGCTTCATCCGCACTTTTGTTTCTTTTCTCCCCGAGTCCTGAACTCCTTAAAGCGTTGCTTTCATTTCTTCAACTGCTTCCAGGATTTTTATTCCGAGAGCAATGAAATTTCACGATTTTTATTCCGAGGTAACGAAATTGGCACGATCGACGAATCGTCAACCGCAAATCTCGATTCGAAGCTCGCCGTCGGATCTGAAAGTTTCCATGAAACTGGACTGGACGTCCTGTAAAATAATTGCCCTCGCCGAAAGAGCCCTCGATTCGAGAGAGAGTCCCCTGGTCACGAGCGGTCCTTTCGGAGCGTTTGTAGCTCGCGAAGTATTCAATATTCTTTCTTTCCAGTCGCGCGAGCTCGTTCTTCACATCAATTTTTCATTTTTTCCCCATTTTTGTTCGTCCCTCACAAGCAACTCGCGATATTTTCTTCCTCGTACTCGAGCAGGCTGTCGAGAGGTGCAGACTCGAGAGTCTCCGAAGTTGACTTTGTTTTTGTGTACGGGTCGTTCGACGTCGAAGCGAGGGGTTTTTGCCGGGCAGCATTTTTCCGGTGATCGTTTTAAAAATGGAGACGAAACGGTGCTCTTTCCTGTCCAGAAGATTCGTCACCGTTATCTCAAAGCTTTTTCAGCGATCGGACAACGAAAACGGATTTTTCGCGTCAAGGACTTTCGATCCGCATGGAAAAGCTCTCGCTCAATGCCACGTCACATGCTTCAGGTATGCCCAGGTTCGCACTGACGCTTGGCCAATGGACGTATGTATATTTCGAAGGTAGTCGAAGCATGCCAACTATCTTTTCATTTCGCTTTGTCCGGCTCACCGGAAGGGTCGCTCCTCTTTTCTGTGTCGCGGCGTCCGCGCGCCTTTGGAGCTTCGAGTGCAAAAATCTCGTCATCTTTTACTTTCCATATCGCGTGTACAATACACGTCGAGAGGAATTCGCTTTTCACTGCCTTCCTGCGATGCTGGACCGACTCGATTTCCTTTTTCGTTTATTTTCCTCAATACTCGAGTCATTTGGACTTTTTATCCGGCGATATTTCCTCGGCGCTGGCTGCTCGCCCGACGCTCTTAACTCTTGCCTCGAGTACCTTCAAAGGTTTCACCCTCTCGGGAGAGTGAATGAGGGAGAAGCCTCTCATGAAAGGCCCGTTGTATCCTTAAAAAGTCTCACTTCGAAGCTCACCCCCGCCCCGGAACACTCCGCACCGTTTCGATCTCGTTGACAATTTATTAAGGCTGCACATTCTTATTCCGTTTGCCAGCATCTTTCATTCGCTCGCACGAGCTGGAACAAAGTTTTTATCGCGAGCTCGTTTCCACCTGGGGAAAAACGAGTATTCGATCGGCTGAGGAATTCTGACGATTTATATTTGTACTATTCGGGGATAAATTTGGGCTCGAGCTCAAGTAAAATTCGTGATTTTCGATTCAAAGGAGATTCTGAAACATTTGTTTTGTTTTTTGGCCAGTTTTCAGTCGAAAAGAGCGTGCTCCCGCGATCGAGAGGGAATAAAGAGAAGACGAAGAATGGATCCATTGTGCACAGGACACGGAGGACGTTCGAGGGGAGGTTCGCTTTGAAGAGGCGAACAATTTGGTGAAAACAATTTGACAAGAGATTTGGCAGGGCGGGTATATACGCGATAAGTCGGTGAATGAATTGAGCAATCTTGGTTCGCTCGGTGCGTGGCTGCTTCTCTCTCTGTCTCGGGTGGAGCTTTTGTTTTCGGAGAACTGCCACTTGTAAATATAATTACAAACTCTCCGCATTTCCGTGGGTGGTTCGTTCTCACTCTGTTTTTCTCTTTCCCTAGGCGTTCCTAATTTGATTCCGCGGTTGTTTTCATCGCGTTTCGTACCGCCCGCGGAGTTAGTGTCTCCGTCGCATGCTCGCGGGGCTCGGCCTCCCCCGAGCGATCCGCGGGCATTGTCTGTCGTCTCTTCATTCAAATTAGCCCCAAACCGGAGCTTTTCACTCTCGCGTTCGCGAGCCGGGTGTACGAACAAGCCGAAACGTGGCTCCGCTTCTTTCCCGCGGTGCACGCACACGGCGTGTCGTCGAGCGCTTTCTCACTCACCGAAGCAACGCGGGGCCAAGAGAAAACCATTTTCTCCCTTATTGTTGCGGTTTTATTGAATCCACGGGCATTGTCTCCGGGGCTCGCTGGCTCCCCGCGGGGCCGCGGGCCGCACTATCAAGCAAAATTGGCCGTGCGAGAGCGCCTTTTTTTCAAACGGACGTTCAGCCACACTCTCGTTTCTTCCTCATTTTTTCTCCGTTTGAAAACCCTCCTCTCGGCATTCGCTCTCAGCCCCTCTCCCTGAACCACTATCTTCTCGGACCTCGCGACAATTACCCAGTTTTATTTCCACTGCGGCGTTGCGCGCAGCATTATTTTTCGACATTGAAGAGTTTGTACCCGCGCCTTTCATGGGGTCCAATCTTCCCCGCTTTATTTAAACCCGAAAAAATGGTCCCCGGAGAGCTCGTAACGTTCACCAGAATCATCTCCTTCCCGTCGAACATTTTTGAAAAACCTGTCCGCGGGGGTCGAAGAAACTGGGGAAAATTCATTCCGCAAGCTCTGACGAGCGACACGCCCCGGTCTTCCGTGGCTTCCTCGTCGATCCCCAGGTTCATAAAACATCCGAACGATTCTAACATTCGTACGAACGTCAGCCAAAAAACTCGTATATCGTTCGAGCGTTTGGAAGGTCCGGCCGGCATATGCGAGAGATAAAAAGATCTGCTGAGCAAAGAAATCGCGGCCAGGTTACTCGATCTTCATTCCTTTTCTTTCGGCCCCCCGCTCCCCCGGCCGGCGGAACGAGAGTTTCGCGGTTTCTTTTTGACGTCGACGAATCTTTTCACACGGGGATAGAAACGCTTGTAGCTTCCGGGGAGCGCTCCGCTCCCCTGCCCTCGCGAAGCGTTTTGGACCTTCGCTCTCATCCTGCGGAGGCAATAAACTATAAATATACGGCGATACTTCCGTATGAGCGCAGCGCCGACGAATGTGGGACGTCTATGCTCGTGAAAGTACACGACCGCGATTCTGCGGCTCGAGTTGGATATACTTTGCGGACGTTATGGGTAAGCTCTATGAATAAACGAGAGAGTTGGAAACCGCGAGGTGCATATTTGAGGAGGGCGTTGAGACGCGAGGAATTTCAACCACCCGCGCTCGAGCCAGGGAAAGAGCGAGAGGCGAGGTGGCCGAGGGGAAGCAAGAGAAAAGGAGCTTTGTGAATTTTGCATAAGGTTTTTGCTTCCTGCTCCTCGAATTTCCATCGATACCGTGTTATCACTGTGTCGAGCCATGTTCCAAGCAATCATAACATTTCGAATCTGCGCCTCGATGTTTCATTGTCGTCCGGAGTCTCAGAGGCTATTGGAGGGGGAACGAATCAGGGAAGGGATCCTTCGAAGGTGCTGCTCGAAGGGCTCCACGAAGAATTTTTCTTTCCGTTTAGGTATGCTCAACGAAAGTTTGAGTTTGATCCCGTCGAAATGAGGAACGCGAGCGCCGCAGCGTATGCGAGCTGGAAAAACGTATCGCTAGCCTCCTAAATTCTTCATTCCGAGATCGTGTCTCAGTGCACAAACAAAAGTTACTAGGAGCCTGGGGAGGGGATCGTTTGTTTTTCACTGAAAAGTAAATATACTGGAGGAATAAAAATTCGTAGTGAAAATAAGGAGGAATAATTACTACAAATAATATACGTGGATCAGCGTTGAAAATACACTGTAGTGAAAGATTATGAATTCCGCAGTATTCCTGCCCCCCCTCCCCCTTAAACCCCCCGAGCCTCAGTTTCTCTGGCGAATATAAGGTAATGCGATTCAGTGGTGCCTTGATATTCGCGTAATTAAAATTCCACCCCATCGCGCGGAGCTTGGCAATGGCGCAATGGCAAGCGCGAGCAAACGATTCTTGTTTGTCTTGACAACAAAGGGGGCTTGCCATGTGTAAGGGCTCTATACCGACACTGGCCACCCCGAGAACAGAGAGTGAGCGAGGGAGAGAGTCTCACAGATTCGGGATGTTACACGAGAGAGAATTGCGAGCGAGTCGAAGGGGTTGCAGAATTATTACATCTTTTGTTCGAAGGCTCGAATCGCCCCATTTGTGGAATTGCGGAACGCGATCCTTCGCGATTGCCTCTACCGCGGGAACGGCTGCCGGAGCGCAGGGGCTTATTATTACGCGGATGTGCGAGACCCCTTAATTATTACGTAAGTTTCATTTTCATTCGACGTTTGCACCGGAGCGTGTGTTCCAACGGTTCTTGGACTCCGAGCGGCTAGCCTCGTTGCGAGCTCGTGAAATTTCCGTGCTTCCGAGCTCACTTTTTTGAGCGCACGTTAATTTCTGCATGGCTTCTTCGGGCTGCTTAAAAAACGGGGCTTTTACATGTTAAATTATTGAAACGGAGCTTTAAGGATGAAGCTTTGAATAGTTGGTGAGACTTTGTCGGAAATTTGGAAATAACATCGATATTTATCGTTGTAATATACTCGACGTTCGACGAGATGTTATTCGCCACTGATTTTACCGATGCTGGATAAACTCGAGTAGAAATAAAAGTTGAGAGGGAAATTTCATTTTATTTTTATCCGATAGGAGCCGCGCGCGAGAACACTGAGACGGCGAACTCCGTCGCAGAATTCGACGCCAGGGAACCGGAGCGCAGTTTTCCATGTATATTTATACGCGCATGTATAAAGAGAGCGAACCCCTTCAGGCAAGTTTTAACTTCCTCGGCGAGCCCTCTCCCGACGCTGGTTCTCTTATGGCTCCCATCGGCGAGAGGGACTTTATCGCGAGATATTTTGCCACGAGGAGGGAGGAGAATCTCTCGCGAGGTAGCCCAAAATCCCGTTACAGAATCGTTAACGTAAAAGGAAGTGAGCTTTGTAACTGCTAATGTTAACCGCACTGTTTCCCCGAACCTCTCTCATTTTCTCTCGTTCTATTCTCGATGAGACTTTTACTTTTACGCCCCGATTCGGATCAAGAATTTACGGTAACGACGTATCTCCAAACTCTTTAATTCCCAGCAGCAGTATTTCCCGAAAAAATAGCGTTGCGATTCCTTCGCTATTCGCGGCTGGAGCGAGGTGCTAAGAAAATGAGCGTTTTATTGCCAGGCGCTCGTCTCCCTTTCGAGCCAAAACTACGAGAGACGAGTCGCAGGCACATCCAACTTTTCCCCGACGCGTTGGCACGTCACACTTTTTCACACCGAATCAGCACTTTTGTTCCGGCTACACTCGTACACGGAAACACGATACTAATTTAATCCTCGAGTCCTGCAGAAAAAAAATGCCCGCGTTGAAAGGAAGCCTCGGAGACGTCAATCTAACGAAGAAACATGAAGCTCGCCAGGGCTGCACATATAAATAAGAAAATGAGAAGAGGCCAAAAGAACTGAGCTTTTTCCCTCGCAGCATTGTTGCCAGAGTCGTACGAGCGATCCAAAAGTTATAACTTCATCTCTCACTCCCAGTTATTCTTTGTGCAGATATAAATATAAGTTTAATGTCCTAACACATAGAGAATTAAGTAGTTTTGTGCTTCTTGACTCGTGTTTCTCGACGGGAAGCTTTTCACAAGTTTCCGGACGCTCTCTTCGGCTCGCTCTGCCTCCCTTTCTTCTCTCGAACCGTGTCCGACCAACTTCTGCTAATAATGGTGGGACATTAATTTCGGACGATTGGGCCCAGCGGGCCACTGCCGAGACTCCCAGTTCCCTCGCCCTCCCGACTCACCCCTTCGCGCCCCCTGCGAATTTCGTGATGCTGTTCTCGTTACACCACCTTTTCTCCCAAGACACAAGAAGAAGGGGAAGAAACGGTGCAGCCTTCGACGCACGAAACTCCTCCTTCGCGCCCAAACTTTTTCACAAGCTCAAAGAAAAATCGTGGAACAACCCCCTTAAGTTTTTCCACGTTTTCGATTCTCAACGGCCCTCGTACGCAATTAACTCTCGGCTCAACTGTAACAGTGTCGCGCAGGCTTTTATGCGCCGAGTTCAAACATCTTTGCACCACTTTTAAACTCCGTTTTTCACTACCCAACTCCGGAGACGCTCCGGAGAGCTTTATCTCGACTCACTTTTTTTTCGGCTCGAGTACTCAAAATTTTAACTTCCCACTCCAAAATATTTACACTGATAAACGATCGTCCTGGGGCTTCTGCTTTAAAAGGTCAAAAAAATCAAATGTTTTCGGAAACGTTTTTGGATAGACGGAAATAACTCAGCACAGCGAACTTTTCGGTAGAGTTCAAAGGACATTATTTCAAGAGTACAAAAACATTGTTTTAACGTGAGAAATGCAATGTGAGAAAGAATTAACGAGTTTGAGAAAAAAACGCTTCCAAGGAAGAAGATTATCACTTCAACTTGCTGTAAATATAGAGTTTCGCAAATTTCTTCGGGTTTTTATAGGTTCGTATGGAAGGAAAATATGTAAAAATGGAAAAAAAATTGGAATTTTTGTTGCAAACAATAATAACGATCTCCACATTGTACGCAGCTGATAAACTTCGAAAATCAGACTTCGCGCATAAACCATGTACAAATTAGTATTTCCCACATTAAAAAAATGTTTTTGTACTTTTGAAGTACTTGAAACTGTACCAAACAGTTGGCTATGCTGAGTTATTTCCGTCTATCCTAAGCACATTCGTGAAAACAATCGATTTTGTTGACTTTCTAAAGCAGGGCTCCTCCTTAAGGGCTTAAGCATCAAAATACTTAGTTGCTTTATCGACGAACTTTTTTTGTCCGAGCAACAAAATGCCGACTCCTGCAACAGAGTTTCCTATACGCTCAAGAATGTTCTGCGAGTTTTTAGATTGCTCATTACTTTTTTAATGATGAAAAAATCTTGGGATTCAACTTTGCACGAATGTTTGAGTGGAAGGCGGAGTTTCCGCTCGATATTCATACTTCACTGGAGAATTTCTCGTTTATTTATCCGTGCCACCTCGTATTAAAGGATTGCGAATAAAAGGAATTTTCATTGGCGCTGTTAAGTCGAAAGAGGGTCAGATAATCTCTAGCGAATAATAAGAAGGGTGTCGCCGGTGCTACGGCTTCATTCTCGCGGATTTTATATACTTTCGGTAAACTCGTTCGCGGCTTCAACCCTTTTTACGCCTGACGCAATCGCGCCTCCGCGTATTTTCTTGGTTTGCTCCGTTCTCGACGGGAGTTCCCCGGGGAGCAGTTTTCTCGGGGCCTCGTCTTCCGAAGAGCCTCGAAAGAAAGCGAAACGACCGTGACAAAAAGTTTAACGAGCTGCTGGTTGCTGGTTAGCAAAATGTTCGGGGCAGGGAGGACGAAGCAGGAGGGGAAGAATCGATTCTGAACCTAGCAATTCTGAGCTTTTTCACGCGTAAACGAATCTCGAAACGGAGGCTGCAACGTCATCGTCATCGGAACGCATCGTTGCAATGATTTCGTGCGATTCTTGCCGAAATCACCGCGACATACGGAAGAATCAAAGAAAACAAATGTTTCAACTCGCCGCAGCGATTAAAACTCTCCCAATTTTCGTTCAAACTATAATTTCAAAGTTTCGTTACTTTTTCCTCGTTAATTGAGCATGAAACAACCCATGTGCAGTGGGCGAAGAACAAACGCCGAGTTTTCTAATGGCTCCGACTTAAATATGTAAGGGACTCAGAGGCAGTGCCCACCGGCAGCGGGTAACAATAAACCAACACTCACGTGCCACCTCTCAAAAAAGGCACAATGCTCGGAGAGTCGCACTCTCGGCGCTAACGATCTCACCTCATCCACGTGCGCACACGAGCGGTCCGGCTCGGGCGCGAGAACGGCGCACTTTTCTCGTCTTTCAGAGGCCGACTCTCGAGCGGGAGGTTGAGTCCGTATAAAAACAAAAACGATACGTATCCGCGTTGCGTTTGCTTGGGGAAAAAAGCTCGTGAAATTCTCCGGTGCTCGATCGTCCTTCACGAAATTCAGTCGTTTTTGTTATTCTTTGGGATTCGTATCTTCGGAGATGTCGGCTTTCATGATTTTCACTAAAACGGGCAAAAACGTTGGTCGAATCTCGAGAACGAGGGGAGAAAAAGTGAAATTTCCTTGGCTGACTCGGCTAAACAGGAATTTCGTATTCTTCGGAGACACTCCGCAATTTCCTTACTTTTCCCCATTATTTTTCCTCCCGTTTATTTCCCTTTCGTTTCTTACTTTTTTATACTTAAAAAGTAAAGAAGTGTGCGTGGAGGGGGTTTGAGCACCTGGTGGAAACGCCGGGCACTCGTCGGCCTCGTAAAGGCCGAGCAACAATGATGGAAATATGATTTTTTAAAGCCGCGCGGGGTGCCATTAACGAGGCAACGTGTGCTCCTCTACTTTCATCCGTTCCTCGGAGACTCGCGGTGCGAGAGGAGGCTTATTTTTTGCGCATTCGTAATAATCACGGTTTCTACAGCAGCTTCTCGTCGTTCTAGCAGCTCTTTCGTTCCTCGCGCGCGACCGAGGTATTTTTTCATCCGTGTCGTGCTCCGCTCGTGTGCCAGCAATGAAAATAAGCAGGAAAACGAGGAGGGATTTACACTCGCATGCGAGGCTTAACAGGATCGGAGACTTTGTGCATAAATTTGTCGATTGATTCGGCGCGTGTGTAGATTCAAACCCGGGAGACTTCCTCCACCCTCTCAAACAAAAGTCTTACCCTCCCTGAAAAAGTAATCCGCATGTGAGAATTTTCAATACACACCGAAAGCCGGCTGCTCCAGCGTACCTTCGTTCGACTACTTCATACGCTTCAACGTCCCGACGCGTTCGCCTCTCAAACGTAAACTCAGTCACTTCCAATCGTCCAGTTGGTAAATCATTCCCTCTGTACACCGACTTCGTGCAACCGAGTGCTCGAACTCTGCTCAAACGTTACAGTCGCCGTGTGAGCAAACAAACGTCCACTTTACCTCGACCTCTGCGCGTATATGCCCGACAAATTCGATTGTGGAATGAGAGTCCTTCGAGCATTTTCAAATACCTCGACGCTTTAGTAATTCCCATCCATCTCGTTCCGCAGGAGCTGCTCAGATCGCCTTCGAATAATGCACTTTACATTCTTAATCAGCTGCCTGGCTCCTCGTTGTAGGAATAGCAGGCAATTGATTAATCGATCCAAACTTTTTTCAACGAGCTATTTCAGGCTTTTTTGAACGTTTGCACTCTGTCGCGTGGAAGTTTGCGATATTTTTCAAACTCGCGGTCAAATTGTTGCTCGAAAGTATCTTTAAAACGCACTCGATCGACGTGGACCGAACTGTTTTTTCGCGCAATTCATTTCAATGTTAAATAATTTACTTAATTTCAATAAAAATTTAACTTGGATTTTATTTCATTGAATTTATTCGAACTTTTTCATTCTTTCGACTTCATTCGAGATTTTTTTTTCGATTTTTCATTTATATTTCATTCTAATTTAAACTTTGGAGTTTCCAAGGTAAATGTGCAAACGTGTTTTGTTATTATTTTTTTTATTAACTTTAAAGAATGCATTTGAAAATCATGAACGATCGTTTTCGATCCTTAAGCTTAAAATCTGATGTCTTTTTTCATATTTTACAGTAACGAGACTCGTTCGTTGTTCTTCGATCGATCCGTGTCTTCTTTTTACTCAGGATATCATCGGTTCACCTTTCGACCTGACGTTTTCCTGTCGGTGGAACGCCCCTTGAACTGGAAGTTAAAAAAACATCGTCTCGATTGTGATCGTACTTTTGGGTTCTTCTTTGTACGAATAATGTTTTTAAATACTCACCATTCCAATTATTCCACGGGCCACATCTACTTTACCATTAACGACCTGCCCAATTGGGACAAAAACATTTCAATTTCGATCGTATTTTCGTTCGATACCTCACACGAGGTAAAAAATCAACGTTTTTTACAAAAAAAAATTCATCATCACTCATTTAGACATAAATTTATCGCTTTCTTTAACCTAATTTAGTTACCAGGTCGTTTGCTGAACCTATGGGATAGTGAGCCATCGTTTCCTGCAAAAAAAATCGTGTTATTCCCTTTTTTAGCTGTTTTTATGAGTAAAAATTCCAAAAAATCGTGTTATTTGCACTTCTTTTACTGTTTTCATGACTAAATTTAAAAAAATGTTGTTCTTTCTCCTTCTACTGGAAAAAAAACTAGAAAAACTTACTTGCGTGATGAGGCAGCTCAGGAGCAGGATCAAGCAGATTTTGTCAATCATTGTCACTGAGTCACTAATGAGATTAAAATTAAAAAATTCAAAAATCTTTGTGTCGTTGAGTGCCGTTGAGTTCGAATCGTCGTTAGCAAACGTGATGGAAAAAAACGTGTCTGGCAAGTTCTGCGTTGAACGGAAGACTGACGACATTTTCAATGAGAAAGTAATTGAAAAGAATCAGCTTGATTGATTTTTCGTCTGAATGACTAATTTTGACGAACCAATGTTCAAATCATTTTTTTTTTTTTTTATTTTTATTGCTATACAAACGAATAATTAGGAACTAACGTCCACGAAACATCTGCAATCTCATCGAACAATCGATAATTTAGCGCTTTCGAAGTAGAAACATAAATGATCGTGGATGCTCATCGATAGGAATCTCAATCAATCACGATTTTTTTACGCTTGATCGATTGGGATACAGAAATTATGGACACAACTGTTCAAGCGACGTAGTAATTGCCGGATATTAAAACCATTGAAAATGATAATTTTTGTGAGAAATTTGGGCACATCTACTTTTTGGGAGCATTATTTGAAGAAAATATAAAAAATTATATTTAAAAAAACTATTTTACCGTGACAGAAAAAAAAGATTGAACGTGATGAATTAATGGGCAAAAAATCGATGATTTTTCCAACTTTTTGTTTATTAATTGTTTTATTTTAATTGTTTGTTATAAACAAATGTTATTCATCTCGTATTCTCATTTATTGAATAAACCGGTTCAAAATTTAGCGCGCTTCGAACCGCCATCATACGCATGTGAGTTGTTCACCCCCCCCCCCCCCCCCGTCTCGCTCTGCCAGCGCGCGCCGCCAACGTGATGGTGGCGCTGCTTCCTAACCTCCCTTTACGCACTTAGCCTCCATACTTCGCGTTTACGTTCGCGTAGTTTATACTTTTTACTTCTACTTTGTGTTGAGGAATCCTGCGGATCCTTGACCGTTAAAATGGTCCAGAAGAAGGTACGTTTCCTCAATTTTAATCCTCAATATATATTTTTCACGTTTTTTCAATATTTTTATTTAATATCATTGCTCGATAATGCGGAACTTTCGGCCGTCAGAAGGCCCGCACTTCGCTATCAACAGACACGTTTTTGATGAAAAACGTGAATTCTCAATTTTTTTCTCTCTATCAAACCCAGTAGAATTGTTGGATAATATTTGACGGCTTTCCTGAATTCTCGAATTTTCGACGATTTGCTTTGTTGTCTTCGTGAAAAAATGTTGATAAAAGTGTTTTAGAACGAAAATTGAGAAATTAGTGTAAAATATTGAGCACTGTCTTTCAATGCTGTTCGACAATCGTATTTTTCATTATTATTCTTATCTTTTTCGGAGAACAGCCGAAGAAGAAGGTAGGAAAGAAGGTAGCTGCGGCTCCTTTGGCCGTCAAGAAAGTCGAGCCGAAGAAGCAAACAAATCCGCTTTTCGAAAAGCGCACCCGCAATTTTGGCATTGGTCAAGACATCCAACCTGATCGTGATCTGAGCAGATTCGTCAAATGGCCCAAATACATTCGCATCCAAAGACAGCGAGCCGTTCTCTCCAAAAGACTCAAGGTCCCACCCCCAATCAACCAGTTCACCCAGACCCTTGACAAACAAACCGGTAAGATTTTTTCACATCACTTCTACCAATGCTAACCACTCTAGTAATTTTTCATTCGATTAATAACAATTTATCCATTTACTGATTCAATTATCAAAAAAATCATTTTTTTCTACCAAACTAGGGAATAGCATTTTGGCTATTCGTTTTTAATGTCAATCGAATTCATACAAATGGGTGATTACGAAAAATAGATTTGGATTAACTATTCAACAATTTTTCCAATTGTTCAGTCAAATAGTATAGAGAACGTGCCATTCTTTGACAACTAATGATTGCTCCAATCATTTAAATATTGTGATTATTTCGTTGGCCCAATAAAAACTGGAACAAATAGGAATATGTGAATTTTTGATATAGTTAAATGGCAAAGAAATTCAGAGATCGATGCAAGTTTGCTTCCAAGTCTTGTGATAATTTGAATCATTGATAATTTTTATTTTACAGCCACTCAACTCTTCAAAATTTTGGAGAAGTATCGTCCCGAGTCAGCTGATGCCAAGAAGAAGAGGCTGAAGGCTAGAGCCGAAGAGAAGGCTGCAAAGAAAGAGGACACTCCCACCAAGAGGCCCAACACGATACGCAGTGGCACAAACACTGTTACAACTCTTGTAGAGCAAAAGAAAGCTCAACTTGTTGTAATTGCCCACGACGTTGATCCTATTGAGGTAAATATATTGATTTCCCAATGGTTTGTCCTAAAATGTAAAAATTGACCGATCGAAAACCATTAATTAATTCAAAACATTAAAAGTTGAAACTATTCGAAACGGTGATCTATTAATATTGTAATTGAACCTCGAATTTCGATCTTTAATTGCAAAAATATAAAATGATGTTAGAATTTCTTCACCTGAGGAGGAAAAAAACAAGTTTTTTTCTATCCAGAGGATGTAACTTGACTCTGAGTGATTCTATTTCGTTCAAATAATTATAATGTTCCTTCGATATTGTAATAACAAGATTCCATGCTTATTTCACAGGTTGTCCTCTTCCTTCCGGCGCTTTGCAGAAAAATGGGTGTCCCATACTGCATCATCAAGGGCAAAGCGCGTCTTGGACGTCTCGTCAGACGTAAAACTTGCACAGCTATTGCTCTCACACAGGTAAACATTATTTTGATATCTGATAAACTAAAAATTTCATTAAAATGTCCAGTCTTGATCTTCTTTTTTTTTTTTTTTTTATAAAAAAAAATTTCGCTTTATTTATTTCAAAATGATGAAAATCATGAGCCAATCCCATGAGATTCCGTGATAAGACAAACCGACTGATGATGCTAAAAAATCGTTGTTTTTTCATTCTTTTATGGATTCTGTTTTTGATGTAGAAAAATTTGACCTCGTTACAGGTTGACTCAGGAGACAGGGCGAACTTCGCTAAGGTCGTCGAAGCAATTAAGACGAACTTCAACGATCGTCACGACGAGATCAGACGTCACTGGGGCGGTGGTCTTCTCGGCAGCAAATCTGCCGCCAGGATTGCAAAATTGGAAAAAGCCAAGGCTAAGGAACTCGCCCAAAAACAGGGTTGAACGCATTCGAAATCCATTAACATCTTGGAATTGTTCACGTGACTGGCCAAACAATAAAAACTCAAAAAAAATCTAATCACTTGACAATGTGATTTTTTTCCATCTTCTATTTCTCTGTTACTTCAAACGCCAAATGATCTACATACGTGTTCCGTGATTGTGATTTCTATTGTATTTTTTTGCGAAGTTTTTAACTTTCGAAGCTTTTAAATTGAATTTTTCCATGGGCAAACTGCATCAGAACCGTTTAAATATTCAAAACTATCCAAATTGTTCACAAAAATTTTGACAATGGGAATGGACAAACAGGGAAACAACATGATTGCAATATGACAATTTTCCCACTGTATTTACAATAATTATTTCGTTTTTTTCTCTACATTCTTTTTTTAATTAATTTTTCAAGTCTCTTGATTTTTCCGGCTTCGTGTTCGGGACTGTCTCGTGGAACGTAATGATCTCGCGTTGCGTCGTTTGTGCCGGTTTGTCGGAATTGTTCGACCAATTGGAGTTGCTCGGTTTTTCTCAGACCCTAAAAGAACCGATGATTCTTATGAAAACTTGAAATTACAATAACCCGAAGGCAATCCAATCGATTGTCAGTTCTTCACTTGCGTACCTTCATATCGAGGATCTTTTGAAACTCTGGTATCTGCAAATCTGGTAAAAGTTTTCTACACTGATCGGCAAATGCCCGAGGACACTCTGTCGTCGACATAACAATTTTAAGAATCATCTCCGCCTTTGCCATCCCTTTGACTACCACTTTTGTATACGTAGCCGGAGCTTTCCTCGCTACTTGACAACCCGTTGAAGGGAGATCGAGCAACGCTGTTTTCAGCATGTGTACATCGAGCAACAATTGCTCCGCTCCCACCGCGTTCAAAGGCTTACATTTGTATAGTTGCTGTACCAACTTTGGGATGAAAGAACTGTAAAAAAATTAAATTCATCATCGCCTCTTGGCATTCGTCTTGCCTTTGGATCAGGAAAAAATATTTCAAAACATATCTTTTCATACCTTACAAACTTGACACACAATTGGGTAAAGTATTTTCGACACGACGATAATCGATCTCGTATCGCCGGAATGGTTTGTCTAAGGTGAGCAACGATCGTGCTCACGTAACTGCTCTGATCGCCGACACCTTCGATCGCTGCCCATTGTATTTTGGTCATAGCAGTTAAAGCCGTTTCGCAAGGTGCCTCAAGATCTTGTACCAGTAATTGTATGCAATTCGAAATAACGCTGGAAGTAAGAAAAATGCTTGAGTTTCGAGGGTTTTTCATTTTTTTTCTATTATGACCCTGATTGTCACGTTTTTTACTTATTGAAAGATTTGGCCCCAGTTTTTTGGTAGTAAACGTTTTTTTATTTTAATTTTTCTTCCATCATTAAATATTGACCAAAGATGGGGAGTTAATTGTGGCAATTTACCTATGAAAAATGTCCTGCTCTTGGGACAAATTGATTTTTTCGGAGTAGCATTGATCTGTTTTTTCTCGTAATTTTTCCTCCAATTGCTGTGTCGTTTCCAGACAGTATTCAGCTGTTGTTAAGATACTAGAAAAGAGTTTTTGTTTGAAAAAAAGAGCCAATTTTGTTAACTTTTATTACGAATGTATTCGCAGTTCAATTCTCACCAGCATATTCGCGATTGCTCTTCTTTGCTGAATCTTGTACTTTCGCCTTCTTTCAAAAAACTTTGAAAATTTTGTATCAAACCCGCAGTCGAAAGATCCCGAAAATCGCGAGTGATGTTGCTCATACTCGTTCCAATTCCGGAACTTCCTCCGATCCTAAATCCCCCAGAATCAGATTACAATTCAGAGTTGCAAAAAATTTGGGAATTTTAAAGATTTTCGAAAAACATTCCCATTCAAATGATTAAACAAATAATTACAGACAAATTGAGATGAAAAACGAGGAAAAATTGTTAACTCACTTCGGTAAGTTATTTTGTAGCAACTTTAAAGCGTACTCTCGGAGATATTTTTGAAAGGTTTCTGCGAGATTCAGCATAATCGAACCGGTACTAAGTTGGGTGCATTGAAGCATACACTTTTTATAAAATACAAATAAATCGGCACACGACGATAGAACGCTGCTCGGGCCTTCCACGCCATCGAAGTCTTTCGCTCCTGGTGGCTGACTCTTACAATCGCTTACAAACTTCTCCATCAAGTCGGCGAGATTTCGATCTAAACTCTCGATGTAAATGTGTAAATATGGCTCGAAACATTTTCCTATGAGATTTGCAAACGGTGATATCGCTGGTTTCTCGGTCTCAACCTGAAAATTAATCACAAAATTCGATCAATTTTTTTACTCAATTGAAGGGTTTATTTTATCAAATAATTGCAGAGCAGTGTTGTTCTGATTTTTCATTTTAATAACTCGAGTACCTTTTCGACGTCGCCTTCTTCGAAGGGATTAGTAGAAACAGGATTTTCTCCCTGAACATTAGGAATGGGCACTTTGATTGTAGTATCCGAGCCTTCGAGCGTAACACCTGAGAATCGTTTTGCCAACAGACTTTCAAATCCCGTAGTTCTCTGAATAGCGTAGAGCAATAATTTCACATCGATTTCGACGTGTCTCTTATGCATCAACTTGGCAAGGTCTTCTCTGGTTACATTGCAAAATTGGACAGCTATTCGTTCTGAAATTTCCCAATCCGGTGGGAATATCGTGCCAAATTTCGCCTCGAAATCGAGCAAATGTTTTTTGATCCACGTGTAACGACGGTCGATTTTATCCAACCACGCGTAATCCTGATTCTCGTCGAACAAATGAGCGTATTCTTGCAGTTGTATTCCGACGAACCATGCAAGCAAATCACGCCTGTTATCAATAACAATTATTCGTTTCTTAAAGTGAAGTGAACAAAAAATCTCTTAAAAACTGACATCTGCACGTGAACATTGAAATATTGAAAAGTGAGAGTTTGGAATGTAAAGAGGGCTTCGTATGGATTATCATTCCATTTTCCCAATTTTCGTTTATTTAAAAATGATAATTTCTTATTGGTCAATTTTTTTTTAAATTAACTGTTAACTTACTTGACTTTAGAGTCCAAAACAGAGAGCACCAAGCATCCTTCTGTCAGCTGTGCAAAATGTTTTGGGTTTTGACCAGAGAACGCCTCTTTAAAATCAGAGGTAATTTGTTGTGCCAATTCTATTTCAATCTGACGTACTTCGTCGGCTAATTGTTTTATCTGCGGTATATCCATGTAACTGTTGAAAAATCTCATTACTTCCATAATGGCCTGCAGTTTGAGAACTATTTCGCCATATTGTTTCTTCTGTGTTAGAACTCTGTAATAATTCATGGCATGAATGAAATTCTGTTCATTTGTCCCTCAATAATTAGCAGGTGTTTAAATGTACAAACTTTAAACTGTCAACTTCGCCGACGAGAACATGTAGTTTATTCAAAGCAGTGATCGAAGCTGTGAGATTTCTTTTAGCAAAATCAAGCTGTTTGATATCCCTTGTTATTTCTTTC
This sequence comes from Venturia canescens, assembly GCF_019457755.1. NCBI lineage: Eukaryota > Metazoa > Arthropoda > Insecta > Hymenoptera > Ichneumonidae > Venturia > Venturia canescens. The sequence goes on from NC_057430.1 coordinate 16,335,449, forward strand.
ACTGTCTCTTCCGACTGTTCAGCTTTGTCCTTTATATCTTTGATGTGTATGAATAATTGTCTTATAACTTTTTGCGCATTGTCCAACGCGACTCTTCCATCTTGACCCACGTTAGTCTGTCCCCTAACAACGGACCTTACTTCTTTGTCGATTGAACAAATTTTAAGCTCCATCTCATTCACTACATCATCTATGTTGGATAGAGATTGCTCCGTTGGAAAGAGTGTATTTATGTAATCTACTACATTGAAATTAGGCTGATCCAGTGGATCTGTGCTCGGCAAAACCTGCAATTTTTTGTATCCCATGCATTGATTTTAAACGCACAATCGGCAAAGAGCAAAAAAGACTAAAATAATCAAAACTCGTTTAGATATGTAAATGTTTTAGGAAAATAATGAAAATCAAGAACCAGGCACCGGGATAGTTTTTACATGGTGACACAATTTTTTAGTCACTTCTAGAATTTACAATAAACTTTTTCTTAATCGACTTCAAGAAAATTCTTAATCGAATTTTCTAAACGACTGAAAGTGCATTTTAATTTCTTTCAAAATTTGGGTTATTTGAAATTTTAGATAATTTCTATACAGTTTTAGTTCCTAACCTGTTCTATTACAGACTGTACATTCGAAGGAAAAGTGTACACAGTAGATTGTAATTCTTCAATGTCATCTTCTTCGTGTGTATCCATTGTTTTTTTTTTAATCAATAATAAAGTGACACTTATTTATTGAAAATAAATGATAATGGACCGAACGTCACTTTTCTAGCAATTCTACTGTATGCGTTCTGTCGTTCTGTCAGGCAACATATGCAATATGCAACTCTTCCTATCCTCCAGGCATCAGGCATTCGTGGTCACATAACAATAAGAGCTTCCAACCCTTCCAACCTTTGACAAACCTCCTCATCCACGGTTGCTAACCGCAGATGAAGAGCTAGACAGCAAAATGATAAAGTAAGTAGATTAACTTCGAATTTCTGATTTTTCTCCATTATCTTACTCGGTGGTCAAGTGGTATTCATTGGTAAAATAATGGAAAGTTCTGGTAATTAGTAATTTTTGCTACGTCAATAAATGAAAAATATTTAGCATCAAGTTACACGACGACGACGGTCAATGCTCGCGCAACTTTTCGCGTGTTGGGTTTGGTGCGTTTTTCTTTGCTTCAAATCAATGTTTTTTTTAGTCAGCTGACTGTACCTTGCAGCCGTGTAGCTCGATACGTCATTTCTTCATTTTTCTGTACTTTCTGTCTGTTTTTTCTTCTGCCATATATTTCAAGGAATTCGGCGTGTTTCAATTCGATAAGTTTATCTATTATGTATATCTCACAACTATTTTTGAAGCCTGTAAAACATTTCTCACATAATAGCAGTAGGTGCTATATAAGACTGTGCAATTTGGAGGTAATCCAGCGATTTTTTATCTCACAAAATAAATTGTAAATCTTATGTAAATGTATTTCGTATGTGCGGAATGTGTTTACGACCATGCAATAAAAAATTCAAAGCTGCCGCTTTATTTACACTCAAGCCGAACTTCTTCAGGTAAACTAATTAAGATAAGCACCCAATACCCCGAATTTTCGATAACTGGCTTAACAAATAAAGAGACAAACAACACAAATATAAACTATGACAGAGGTTCCGAAGTCGTCAGTATTCGATAGAACGTTGTACATCGTAGTAGTTGCTCTCGGAGCCCTCAATCTTTGACTTTGTAAACTCTGTAAAACAAGAACTCGGTCGCAACGGTCTTGGCCCTTAAACAATATTAATATACTGTTTTACAAAGAATAAGTTCAATCAACAAATTATGGAGGCTGTGGGAACTTGCCTTGGGATTCTCCTGCTGTCAGCTGTCTCGCAAGCTGCTCCTGGACTGCTTATTCCTCTCTACGCTTACCCTTTGGACTCTGACCCTACCTGGACAACTGTCAAATCTTCTGCCTCTTCCAATCCATCTGTCGAGTTCATTGCCGTTGTGAATCCAAATAGTGGCCCAGGTGACAATATTGATGCAATTTATGGCACTGCTATAGCTCAACTGGCATCAGCTGGAGTAAAATGCATTGGATATGTTCCAACCAATTACGGTGCTGTTGCTGCTAAAACAGCAACTGAAAACATGGACAAATATGCACGTTGGTATCCCATTATTTCTGGATTCTTTTTTGATGAAATGACCAACATTGGAAACAAAGAATCGTATTACACATCCTTGACCACTCATGCTGTTTCAATTGGCAAGCCTTTCACTGTTGGAAACCCTGGCACATCAACTACGCGGGCATACTTTGATTCCGTCAATAACACTGTGATTTATGAAACAGCTAAGCTGCCACAACCTTCCAAACTCAATCTTGGCTTCCCAAGATCCCGCTGTTCCATGATCGCCTACGACGTAGCTGCTTCTCAGGTCAATCAATCTTACATCAACGACATTTTAAAATACACTTCTTATATCTACATCACCGATGATAAACTCGACAACCCTTACGATCGGCTTCCAACCTACTTTAATCAGCTTGTTGAATATGTACGTGCTGCCAGGATTTAATTCCTGATTATACATCTTCATCACGGATTTCTTCGACTATTGATCTTTCTCAGAGATGAAGCAGCTGACAAGAGGTGAAGGTGCAAAAAAAAAATTTCACGATAAGAAGTGAGCATTCCAGTGAATAGATTTACTTGATTTAGTTGATATTTAAAATGAAATGAAGAGGTCATAATAAACAAACCCCAGCCTTGCAAAATCCATAAAAATCTGTTCTTCCCAATTCTCTGACGAATCAGCACATCCCTGGAAATACCATTTTTTCTCCTCTACCGGTTCAAACCAAGATTTTGAACAAGTACGTTTATGAATACAAGTTCCCTCCCAGAGATTCTTTTTGTTTCTTTGATAATAAAATAATAAATATTATTGGATCGATAGAAGAGGAAATAAATTGGAAAACGATATTTGCACCAAATAATTGTTTTTTTTTTTATTTCCATTGGTACACACTTTCCGTCAATGTTAGTTCGATTGTTCTTACGCCATCAATATAGTTTTGGTAATAAAACGTGAGCAATTCCGGCGATTTAATGAACACGCAGAGGCTTATACTCAAATATAAATTCATCTCTTATTCTTTGTTACTTTACATATCTCAATGTATTATTGTCTTTACAATTCGAGGCACTCGGATATTACAGAAAGATAGTTATGCTGCAAACTTGCATATGCATTAGTCACAAAAACGAAACAAATGGGAGTGAGAGTGAAATAATCGAAAAAAAAAGAAAAGAGTAAAATAAAATGTTATGCCGAATAATCTTCTACAGAAGGCTCGTCAAATGGAAGAAGGGGACAATCAAAATGCATTATGAAATAGAAAATAGAGAAAACAGTAAAAATACAATTAAGACGCGATGATTTGATGTACAATAAATAATAAAGATCTTAATAGCAAAATAAGGAGAAAAAAAACAAAGAAAAAGAAAAAATTGTCAAAACTGTCAAATCTGCTAGTACCTAATATTTACACAAAGTATCATATCAAAATATAATAGTTCCTTTTGTTCATTCATTCGTTGCTTCATTTGTAAGTTTATCGTTGCGTTGTATAGGACCTTTTGTTCCATGTATTCGTCATAACGGTATTATAAAAATATGACTGAAACGTTAATCAAACTTCGTCGGAAGCGAGATGCTCCTTGTCAGGATTCGGAGAGGATTGTTTCTCGTTTCTTTCATCTTCTTTCATTTGTAAGGCTACCGCCGATTCCAGCACTCGAATTCGACCCTCCTGCTTCATTATCACCGCCTTCAACTTTCTTATTTCTTCAGAAAATTCTTTCAATATGTCCTCCTGTACCGAAATTTAACGAAAAGTCAATAAACTTGCTAGCACCGTTTCGAATACGTTAGAAATACAATGAACCTCAAATTCGTATTTCTCAGTGAACTTTTTAAACTGTACTCACCGTGATTCCCATGCTCCCGGGCGCGACTTGTCCGCCGGCACCACCTTTTCCTCCCTTTCCAAGGACGTTCGCTTTTTTGTGCAGTTTCAACTCGTTCTTCGATGCCGTCGGCTGATAACCGTCTCGCAACGATATCAACAGAGGCTCAGCATCGTTTCCCGCTTCCCATTCGTCCGCTGTTATTGCCGCAGTGTCGCCTGGCGTGTCAGGATACAAATCTTCTTGGAAGAGTTCCGACTGTTGGAATTTCAGTGTTTAAATTCAATGTTCTTAACAGTTTTTTTAAGAATTATATTTTTATACGCTCTTCCGTTGGAAAAAAATACGAGAAGATTGAAATAAATATTAATCTTCACAGATTCGGTCGGAATCGAAGCAAAACGTTATCAGAAATGTCCCCATTGGCTTCACAATATTCAAATATTGTACTGAACGATTGATTCTCAAAAAAATCGATGAATTCGTTTTATAAATGATTTTTTTTAGTTTTTCCTTTTTTCAATAATGCCAACAGTTTATTCACCTTTCTCGGAACAGTCATAGAGATGACTTGACAAAATCCTGAGTTATTCAAACGATAGAACCGACTGATTTCACAGCTATTGACGTCACAGCCACGTTTCGGCATCATACCGATGCCTCTTTGAGGGTCCGGCGTTTGGAAAGTGTTGATATAATGTACGAACGGCGGCTCGGGCGTTATCTCGAAGTAACGTATTACAGAATCGCCTTTACCACAGAGGTAGACCATGCTAGTGTCGGGATCGTAGAGTGGGAACATTACTCCGTTACTCGTGTCCAATTCCACCATTACAATCGGTTCCCCGAGCATGTCCGGTGCTCTCAAAGAATATTGCCTTTCAGACATTTTACTGAAGCCTGTTGTAAATATCAGACCGCCTCTGTAATAAAGTCAAATGTTTATTACCGTGAACATGAACAATTGGATGAGAATTTTCTAAAAATTTAATGTGGAACGTTATTTTTCTTTCAAGATTGGTTTGCAAAAAGATCTTTACAGGTGGAATGAAGTTTACCTGAGGAAAATAGCGCGAGTAGCTTTGCTTCCTTCATGAGCAACAGCTTCTTCCAAAACTTCTCCCGTTCGGGGATTGAGGATCCGAATTTTTTTGTCTTTGCACGTTGTAACAAGCCTGGATCCATCCCAGTTCCAACAAGCCGAGTAAACGACATCTGGATGTGAATTTATGCGAACTAGAGCTTCTCCGGTTCCGACATTCCAAATAATAACAAGATTATCCGAGCCGGCGGTTAACAAAACGTTTATGGCCGTCGGATGCCACAGAACCAGACCGACTCGTCTCTGATGCAGCTGGAGATCTACTACCGGCTCTGTCAGTGTTCTGGATATTCCACCATCCGGAATTTGCCAGACTTTGACGACACAGTCCTCTGACCCTGAGGCTATCACATTGTCGTTGTGAGGGCACCATGCTATGTCCAAAACCGGACCTTTGTGTCCGCCAACTAGTGGATGATCCGCGGATATCCTTCCGACCTATGGGTGCATTCGTATTTGAGTATCGAGCATTGAACAATGAAAATTTTAATAAAGAACAAAAATTGCTAAGCCTGATCAAACACTAGGATGGGAGATTGTGTGTTTTTACACATTTGACTCATTGGCGACAGATTCAAAGTGCAGATTTTTGCATAAATCAACACTGATATGTTAATTGAAAAGTTTGTTTTAAATTCAACCTCACGTTCAACATTTTTACTCATGAGATTACATTTTAACCGAGTATACAAAAAATAAAGGTTAATAATAGTTGAATAATAATTTACTAGTAATATAAAATATAATTTCTAGTGTAACTAAAGGTAATTGAATTTATTGAACACCGATTGTACAAATTTCAGCGAATATTTTTCAAATTCCGACTGATTCAGAACTGACTCTCTTAACATTTTTTAATATTTCACCTTTTCTGAAATATTTTCCAGCAGCTTGTAACGATATTTGAAAAATAGGTTAGGTATCGAAACAAAATATACAACGATTTTTACGAGAAAGATTTTTCTTTTTTCCGAATTCTCATGAAAATCATATGAAAAATAAGCAGAAGGTAGAAATGCAGTTATAGTGAAATCAAAAAACTTGAGGTTCCTATGTTAAAGTAAGTCAACCCAGAAAAAATCAAGGGCAAAAAAGATGACCACATTGTTTGAAGTGTAAATGTAGAAAAAAAATCTAATATAGGATTGAAGAATGAAAGTGGGATACATGTAAAGCAATAAGTCCGTAGAACGAAAAAGCGTCGTTTTGTTATCAGCAAAAGTTTATATTATCGAGCGATAACAAGCGCGTTTAAACCGTCCGTAGTCGACAAGAAATTCGTTCTTCTATTCTTCGTTCAACTGCGCGTATATTTTTCTTGTTTCTTTTTATTCTTTTATCGTTTCATATCCTGCAGAAACGCTGTGAAAAGTGATTCATCGTCAGTTTTATGGCGATAGAGAGAGAGAGAGAGAGAGAGAGAGAGAGAGAGAGAGAGACCGACAGACAGAGACAGAGAAATGGAATTCATGCATTAAAATTACGGTTATGTTCGATCAAGGCCAAACGATTTATTCGAGAAGTTTTGACACGAATGGTAAACACAAAAATTACAGAAATTCATAAAAATCGATTGGTTCGCTGAGTTTTGAAAAATTCAACGAAAATAAAGAAAAAAGGAGAATTGAAAATATAATGAAAGAAAAAAACATGAGCTTACCTTATTATGAGGTAAAACTATGAAGGCACCACCTCCCGCCGATTCAACGATAATAGCGAGAAACTTTGGATTAACGGCACAAAAAGTGGAGTCCCATGAAGATTTGGAGACTCTAATATTGTCGTAACATTGTTCTCGTTTAAGTGCAGTTCCGTACACGTGGCGGAACTTGCTGCTGCGCACCACACGAAAAGACATAACTGCACCCTTCTGGATCTATGCACGTTTATTGTTTTGTTGTTGTCGTTTTATTATTTTCGTTTAAATAATAATGAGAAAAAATTAAATGCACAATAAAATAAAACGAACAAACTGGGAAAAAATAAGTAATGCAAAACGGAGAAAAGAAATGAAAACAAAAACACTGTGACTGTTGAGGTTTCTTATAACCTACAAAATGCACTCGTCCAAGAATAAACGTCTGTACACGCCGGCTTAAACTATTATCATTATTATTTTCAATAAATTATAATCGTTACGTGGCCACTTCGGGCGTAGGCGTCGCGTGGATCATCCCCCCAAACCTTTTTTTTGTATAAATAGAATTTTCCCCACCCTTCTCTCTTACTCGCGGTCTCCCTCTCGCTCGCTCCCTTTTTCTTCACTCTCTCGCTTTCCTTTTTTTATTCCTCTCTTCACTAGAAAAGCTCACTTGCGCGAGAGAGAAAATGGACACGCGCACACACACCACTGTAAAATCAGAATATTTTCGAATCACCGGAGATTCCGATGGGCAACCGTAATATAGTGCCCCGTTGTGGAGAGAGCGAGAGAGAGAACCTGAGAGAATGAGCTGTCGGTGCGTCGAGTTTGAGTGTGCGTTAATGCGTGTGCTGACGAGTTTAACCGCGAATATACGTGTATTTCTACTTGATAAACGACTACGTTGCCAATTGTGTTGGACGCCGATATTGAAACCCGTGAGATTTTCTCTCAATCCTTAATATGGAATTTTCCAAAACAGTTGCATTTTTTCAAAACTATCATCCATTTCTCATCCACCACTGTTTGTACAATTTTCTCTACACGAATAAATGATATCAGAAAAAATTCCGAAAAGGGCTCGTACTCCGGAGCACCAGTGGTCTTATTTCCCCCAATTTCATTTTCCACAACATCATTCTCAGTTCTCAATAACGCGCAATACAACTTGCTTTATTCTATAGCACAGAAAATCAAAAGATCTTCTTTTCGAAATCGAGTGACCAACAAATTTTCGTTAAATTGTTCAAACGTGTTCACATTATGAAAAGCCGGCGGATCGAGTGCTTTAAAGCCCACGTTGCTATTCACACGAATTAAAGTTTCTAGTATGAACAAAATATCACAAATTTTAAATGCGATGAATGAAAAAACAAGGAGGAAGGAAAAGTATGAGTTCAATTCGCCGAGTACAAAATATGGGTGTACACACACAGAATGCTGTACATTCACCATGCGTTTATTAGGAAGCCACGAAAATGGATATATTTCAGTGGTTATATATTTTTACACGATATTCATTAGTGCACACAAAGCTGTTATAAAAAAAAATATTCGTAAACTCAAAAAAAAAACATAATTTTTAAGTACAAACTTACCTAATACTTGAAATTGGAAATAAATATCGATTTTTTTATTTGACAAATAACTTTGTCAGGTTTCTTCGTAACTTAAAATATATATACACACACATATATATATATATATATATATATTAATATGGAATTTGACGTGTATAGATGTAGGAAGATGATAATCGATTCGTAGATCGAATTTTGATAAATCTTATTCCTTAAAATTCGCCGCACCGTGTTGTCTATATTTATATATTTGTATATTTATATGTCTATACATATATGTATGTATATATATGTTAATATATATTCACAACGTTTCAGTTTTCATTGCAATTTTGCATGTTTCTTGCATCTCGTATTTTTGGCAACTAGAAGTTCGAGGCGGCACGGCCGATTTATAATTTTAAACGCACGGGCAATCCCCTGTCGTCTTACAGAGCTTCGAGAGCGTGTTGATAATTTCATTGGTGTTGCCGCTACGCGGCGCTGCTCCTCGAGGCAGACGGTGAAAAACCGGAAACCCTTGTGAAACACCTTATTTGGCAATGCGCACCCTACCGCGCGCGGCACACAACCGACCGATAGGGCGAGAGGGAGAGAGAGAAGGATAGTGACAGAGCACAAGATGTCTCATCAACCCTGCCGGCTAATTTCGACAATTACCCACGAAGCCCAAAATTACCGAATTATTGGAATTTCGAACGAAATTAAACGCACTTTTTTTCTCACTAAAATATCACACTCGCTCGTCGTTGAACGCGTCTCGGTTTAATGAAGCGGCTTATTTTATTCGGACTTTTTAATTGATCGATTTGAGATTCAAATACTTTATTGATCATTCTTATCGCGTGCTTCTTTTAAACGATGACCAAACTCAGTCGAACACACATTCTCACCGGTCAAATGTTTTTGCTCTCGGTGACAGACGATCGCATGTTGTTTTTTTTCTTTTTCTTTTTTTTTTAAAGAAAAAAAACAAAACTCTGCTGGCCCCCTCGCCCTTTCGTCACTCACGGCGACCGTGCTCCCGGCAAAATGCTAAATGCGCTCGGCTCCGAGCCTGCGCTCTTCCGTACGAAAAATGGCGACATTTTGGCGCCAATATTCGAAATAGCTAACGAAATTGATATAACGCAAACAGCTATTGGCATAAATATCTCTTTTGTCGCCGGAAATGAAATTTGAATACTGATATAAATAAGCAGTTTCAGTCGAGCCTAGAAGGTTTTTTTTAAATTAGTTTTTGAAATAGTTGGAGGTAGAGCAAGAGTCGACGGAATCGTTTTAAGCATCAAATTTCCTTCGAAAGCCTGTGGCAGCCTTTTTTCTATCACAAATAGTTCAGACTTTGGAGGGGATTGGAACATCTCCATTGCCAAATTTCTCAAATTTTTTTTACCGATCCACTCTTAGGACAAATTACTGGAGACAAAAATTTTGCTGAAATTCTTTTTATAGAAAAAAATGCCTGATTCATGGTGGAAACGTGTGTTGAACAGAATCCTGATAAAAAATAAAATAAAATGATTGTACATAGTACAAACTCAATGAAGTTCTAATTCTTATAAAAAATTACTTATGATCTCGATGTACTCATGATTCGAATTGAAGACGCAAGTGTTCTGGTCAATAAGTTTCTGCAATGACGTCACATTTGCGATGCTCTCTCGCGGTCATCTCGTCCAGGATATTTTTAGTACTGATGCTATTTTAACTAAGAAAATAAGTTTAAAATAATTTTAGCGAAATTGCTGTCTCTACGTATTTGCAAGATCGAATATGAAGCGTCGATTTATAGGTTTCTCGTGTGTTTATTGCTCCATTGACGTTCGTGATTAATAATTTCGATATAATGTGGATTTTTATCTTCTGTCGGTTTTACCGACACCTCGCTTTCCAGCGAACAAATGCCTCGGCATTTTCGTACCGATGAATCGATCGGCTTCTCCCTTGAGGCCCTTCTTTTTGACTTTCTTGCTGATTGCCTTGTGGGCAATATTCTTCAGTTTGGTTTTCATCTGTAAAAGAAGGAAATAAATGAAGTTTCATTTTTATAATTCTTTTTAAAGTCTCCAGTTTGAAATGATATTTTTTAATTTTTCTATTTTCTCTTGAAAATTTACCACAACGTCCTTGACTCCCATTTCGTCGCGGGCTGGTCTCGAACTGCTGCGAGCTCGTGACTGAGATAACGATTCGACCCGCATTCTCTTCTTCGCCGGTTGCGAGGATGACCTTGAGCGACCTCGAGTCTTCGTGAAGTTTGCCTGGTGACGTGATGAAAAAGATTTTTCAGTGAGCAAAAGAAATTTCGTTGACTTTTGGGTGGTGGAATGAGATTTTATATTTTCTACCACACAGAAACGATTGTACAGGGAAAAATAGAAATTCTGAAGTAATGGGCTCGCTACTTACATTCTTGGTATTTTCCATATCGATACCAAGATCCTCCATTTGTTCCTTGAGTCTAGAGACGGACCTTCCGCGTTTCATAGCAGCGGCAGTGCGAGGCATAACAGGTTTGGTGGATGCCTTTTGTATTCTTGCTTCGTCCTTCATGATGGCTTTAGTTTCGCGTATTTGTTTAGCCAACATTTCTATTTCTTTCATAGTTTCGCTGAGTTCCGGAACCTTGTAATCGTAAACACCAGCTTCGGTGCGCAATTCTTCCTCTCTCTCGAGTTCGTTGAGTTTGTTGAAGATATCGGGATCGATGTAATCGGCGATGTTGTGGCCTTCCCACATTTCCGGTATAACGTCGAACTTTTGGTCGCCTTCGATGTCGTAGTTTTTCTTGAGATCGAGCACGTAATCGTCGCCCATTTCTTCCTCGATTTCTCGTTCCAATTTTCGCTTGCGCTCGGCCTTCGCTGCTGCTGCTTGTTTTTTCAATAACACGCTTTCGGGGATACAGGGCGCTCTAACTTTTCCGTCTCTCGGTGCTGGCATCGCAACGTGAAGACGATTCAATAAACCTTCCACTTTTTTCGTTCGGATCTTCTGATCGACACGGAAAGACAACAAACGCTCACAAGCCTCGGTCTTCACTTCCATCACACCAATGTCGTTTATCGTACTCATCTCCATCAACGGCACTTCCGCATCGTTCTCCAAATCTTCCAAGACTTCGCGCTTCTCGGCTGGTAAATCGTCCAATCGGGTCACATCCACTTTATTCAAAACCACCATCAAAGGCTTGTTCGTAAACAATGGCTTTATTGATTCGTAAAGCTTCACCTGGAAACAGACGTCAAAATAGTCATTTGAACTTTTCTACATTCTTTTATAATTCAACAAAAAAATATTCAAAGTTTCTATTTTTTTGTACAAATTGTTTATCTTCGCAGGACCAAGAATATTTGCCAATTTAACATCGATTTACCTGTTCTTCGAGCGAGTGTCCGCACTGCTCAGAAATATCACAGAAATACAGAACCGCAGCTCGTAAATGTGCCAAAGCTGTAACCGCCTGCATTTCTATGACATTTCGATCTTCGAGGGCATGGTCCAAAATTCCTGGAGTGTCTATCACTTGCCACCGTAAATATTTGTAATCGGTGTGGCCGACGTACAGAGACTTTGTAGTAAAAGCATAGGGCTGAACCTCCACATCGGCTCGTGTGATCTGTTGAATTTTTTTTTTCATTTTTGAGCTCCATGACATTCTTAGGCATTCATTGATAATCTGTTTTGTTTTCAACGTACCTTGTTTATGAAACTACTTTTCCCAACATTTGGAAAGCCACAAATGATTATTGTGCGAGTGTACGGGTCGATGCTCGGTAATCTGGCTAGATGTTGACGAACTTGCTCCAAATAAGTCAAATTTGCCGCTTGCCTTTTCATTATCGTTGCCATACGACCGAGGGCAGCTTTTTTCAACTGTTTGCAACGGTACAGCGAGTCGCCGTACTTCAAAAGACGCACATAATCTTTTGCTACACTGTTTTACAAATACAACGAAATTTAATATCAAACTTTCGAATCAGCTATCAACTGGATAATTTTTTTCACAATTTCTTCTAAAAAGTACTCACTTATCGATAAGATGTCTCGCAGTGTTGATTTGTCCAAGAGCCAATTTGTAGTGATCCTTGTCGTAGAGAACGTTCATCAAATCAGCATAAAAGGGATGAACATCATCGAGTTTCGGAAACTCTTGAATTATTTGGCTCAAACGATCGTGAAAGCTTTGCTGGGTAAATTTCACTTTGCGAGTATAAAAAGCACGAATTCTCGTGATTTTGTAATTCTTGTGGATGACTGTCGGAGTTTTACGTTGAGTTTTTGATAAGATTATATCAATAAAATCCTGATGAAGAAAGCAATGAAACAATTCGTTGAGTGGAGCATAGAAAAAACATTTTTGAGTGTCAGTATGGCATTAACCTATAAATATAACCTAAAAATTGTTCTTCTCTAATAACTCCAAATCATTAATAAAATTTTGTTCTCTTACCTTAGCCGTTGGCACGACCGTAATTTTTTTGAAATTATACATCGACATTTTGATATTTTTTGTTTACCGATCTAATCACTAATACAGAAAAACCTATTGGAAGAATAATCTTGAATGTACACGTGCGTACGAGTACGGCATCGAAAAGATCCGTTCTCGAGTTGATCTCCCTCTGTCGAGGCGGTCAATGCACGGAAAACAACACTAGTGACATCTGTCAGATCATGACAATCTTTTTTCATTTACCGACGTCCGGAAACGTCAAAATAGCATCCTTTCATAAAAGAAAGAGTTGTTACGAAATCTCGAAGTGCGAGTTATTTTTTGAAGATGCATAGACGACGTACTTTGATTGGTTGTCGATGTTGTGCTCGGAGTTCGTTCATGTGCGTATTTCAGATCGTAGAAAAAAGGAGGAAACAATTGCAACACATTCGATCGCGATCGTGTCAGATAAATTTATTTAGCGACATAAGAGTGAAATGATGGAGTAATTTAGTAAGAGTGATCTTACGCAAATACTATTCGACCGTAGGTACCGTGATTTTTGCAATGAACTATTTCAAACAATATAGTCCTAAGTAATATTTTTATTTAAAAAGCGTTAAAATTTTAATAAAAAAACCGAACAACAGATCTCACAAAAGTAATTGAATAAATGAAAATTTTAACAATTACTAAAACCATAATGAAGTAAATGAGAATTTATCCCTTCAAAGTAGTTCCACCGTTCGTTAAAGCCCGTCGAAGGTCCTTGCAGTAAATGATAGTTTAAGGATATTTGGTACAGGCTCTTACAATGTTGCCATGCTAAACCATGCTAAAAGCATAAAAAATTTCACAATTATTAGAATTTTATAAAATTTTGTGAACATATTCTTTAGTGCCAAATTTGATAATACAAATTTTTTAAGATTTTTCTTCTGTACTAGTGTAATAGTGATCAAGTAATTGATCACTAATCACTAATGAACTTTAGTGATCAAGTAATTGATCACTAAAGTTCACGTGTATAACCATAGCGTTTCCGGGCATAAGAAATCTGCTTTAATGCGTAATTACTCAATAACTAAGCAGAAGAAAATTTTGAAAAAAATTGTGTTTTCGCACTTGATGTTGAAAAACATTATCACCAAATTTGATCAATTTCTAATTATTTAGACTTTTGTACCATACATCGTCGTTAAGGTCCCATGATAACGATTAGCACAGTCCCAGAGCCTCTTATGGGGCAAGATTTTGAATTATTTCATTTACAATTTTGAGTCTTATGGATACCTGATGGGACAACTCACAATAATATTAATTGTATAGGATTGGGTATAATAAATTCGATATTCTTTATTTTTAAATTCAATTTCAAACGAATTACGATATTTTTTTTTTAAACGACTTCGTTCTTCGCGGCTCACGAACGAAACTGTCACTTTTCTTGATATTTTCTTTTTTTTCTCTTTCATATTCCGTTCCTACAATTGTGAAAAAGTTATACGGTGTTCAAGCTTCGGAAAAGTTTCTATCGTGAAGAAAATTTGTCACAGATTACGTTTCTTTAAGTGGGGGGGGGGGGGGGTTTGTTTGCTTTAGAAAGTCAAAAAATCGATTGTTTTTGGGAATGTTTTTAGGATACACGGAAATAACTCAGCATAGCCAACTTTTTGGTACAGTTTCAAGTATTTCAAAAGTACAAAAACATTTTTTTAATGTGAGAAATACTAATTTGTACATGGTTTATGCGCCAAGTCTGATTATCGAAGTTTCTCAGCTGCGTACAATGTGGAGGTCGTACTTATTGTTTGCAACAAAAATTCCAATTTTTTTTTCCATTTTCACATATTTACCTTCTATGTGAACCTATAAAAACCCGAAAAAATTGCGAAATTTTATATTTACAGCACGTTGCAGTGATATTCTTCCTTAAAAGCGTTTTTTTTTCAAGCTCCCTAAAAATATAGAATTTCGCAATTTTTTTGAGTTCTTCAATCTTCTTCAATCAATTGCACTTCAATCATTTGATGCCACCTTTGAAAAACATTGAAGCAAAAAGGAAATAATCAAAATTTCCTAAAAATATTTTCGATCAATATACCTATATATAAAACTCCCAAAACGAAGCATCTTTTGGGCTCAGTATTTTTCTGCGTTGTTGAACCATCTATGTAAATAAGAAACTAGTTTTTTCATTTGCTATTATAATAAGAGTATTTGAAATAAGACGATAAAAATATATGTTTCTGCGTCACAAACGCAATTTCGTCATCCATTCGTTTGCACAGTTACCGAAAATTCTCTCTACCAACATATTTTCTCGCTTCGAGAACAATGATACGAAGACGAAACTTTATATAACGATCCCATTACAAATTTAGATCCTTCCACTCTAACATTGGTTAACCATATTTTTAATCGAGTTTGACTATGACGTACTTCATTGTTAAGACGACACGTGGACGACACTAGTGCGTATAAAAGAAACAAGCCCTCCAGCTTTTCTCGTATTCTTCGCAAAATTTCAAAAGGCACTGAATCAAGTAAGTTTTTCTCATCAACTCAATTTCAATCGATCAGTTATTTTTTTTTCTATAATTTATGAAATTGAACGATCGAATTTGATGCTTTTTTGTCGTTTTTTTAAATTTTATTTTTTATTTTTTTATTAGAAAATATGTTCGCCAGAATTTGTTTATTAGCGGTTTTGGGCTGCGCTCTCACCCAGGTGCCAGCGAATCCTCTTCTACCGAGGGAAAGGCGAGCTGCTGTGAGTAACGAGAACCTGTTGACACACAATAATTGTTGGGCAATTGACGAAAAGCTTGTGGCCGCTTAGGGCCTGGTGGACGAAAGAGGGTTCAAGACTTTTCTTAATCCATTTACAAAGAAATCGAACATTAAAAAATGTGCGGTCATTCAAAAAAAAAGAAAGAAGCTTTTTTTAGGGATAAAACTTGTCAAAAATTTGTCAAATTCTTTCTTCTTTGCTGCAACTCAATCGAATGCGCCTTCCGACTGCTTCCTTTAAGGGGAAGTTAGATGAGGGAGCATTTTATAGAAGTAAAAATAGGGAAAATGAGAAGGAAAAAATGTTTTGAAAAAATTCGATTTTTGGATAAAAATTGAAATATGAATGAAGGAAAAAAAGCCGCAATTTTTGAAGAAACCTGTTATGCCTCGGTCGCTCTTTCCACTCCTACTATAGTCTGACTTCGCAGCCGCTAAGTTCGGAACGTCGTCGGTCTCGCACACCAACTTCAAACCTATCACTATCACAAAATTTCAAGAATCCATTGATTTTGCAATGACGGAAGTGCAATGACTAGAAATTCTGATGCACTATTCGTCTGAAAACGAAGCTCAATACAATTATTGTCGTTTCTCTGTTCTCAGGGGAGTTCTGCATTGGATAGTCTTTTGTTCGCGGTAAATCGATGAAAAAAATTATTTTTCTAAATTTGTTTTTGTCGCATTGAACAAATAATCATAAAAATGACTTTCTTAAATTTACAGCTTGTTGAAAAAGAGCAGAACCCAATAACCTTTGCTGGTAAAGTAGTACGTATATTAGGAAACAACTCTCGAATAATAAATCCACCAAAACGCAGTTTCAAATAAAATTACGTTTTGTTTCTTTCGTAGGCAAGCGCAATGTTGAATTTGCCAGCAGAAAAACCAGAACCGGTGAGTATTGAATGAAAAAAGCCAAAAATTCGTCCACGAAAGGGACATTTTCTACACTAGTCCGCTCCGATTGGGTTGAAAATGAATCAACACATGCCGGACGATAGCGAAAATGCGCTGAAGTTTTTTCTCATTCCGATTGAGATCGAATGGAGCTGAAAAATTTGAATTTGGAAAATTCGAGTTGACAAATCAGAGTTGTTAGAGTTGGTTATTGTGATCTTATGAATATTTCCATGAAAGTACAATTGCCCATAACACGTTATTTTCCTCCGTTCACAGACGAAACGTCGACGAAATCGAAATAGAACACGAAAACCGGTGAATATTGAATACGAAGTATTCAGCAACATTTTCATTTTTATCAATATAGACAGATCTTTATTTGTTCATTTTTGAAGCACGTAAAATATTTACAAATTGAAAAATAAAAAAACACGAAAATACGTTTCACTGACGAAGAAAATTTTTCAATTCATAGACATTGGGGCCACGACGAAATCTTACACCAAAAGAACGAGCTGAGGTGAATATTTGACGGAAAAAGTTGTGCAGATATATTTTATAATTGCTGGATTTCTTTCCACACTTTTTTCATTAGATATTTTTTAACTGAAAATTTGTGAGAAAATGTGAGAGGTCAATAGGTTCGTTGCATTCGACTAATGGATTCATCGTTTTGTTTAATTTGATGACTTTCTTTGATATTTGGACTTGATTAGTAATGACCATCTGAATGTGCATATTTTGTCAGATTTTAATCAAGTAAGTCAATTACTGTGAAGGTCTTTCACAACTTAGAATGGATTCAAATTGAATAAACAAAATTTTGGGGGCCTCTCTATAAGAACAGATTCAGTGTAATTGAGTGGATTTTTATAAAGCTGTTTGCTTCTTTATGAGAGTCGATAATTTCGGAATCTGGGAGGTTTTAAATTTTTTTTCACAGAATTTCATCTGCTTGTCTATCTTTTGCGCTCCGTACCAGACAAAATCACGATTACAATGAGAATAATGAATTTCACTCCACAGCTCGGAAAGAACGCATTCAACATGTTGATAGAAGATGGTAAGACTTTAATAACATATACTTGGATAGAAATGCAACCTTAAATTCTAGTGTAGTGAATGAAAAATAATGTTTTTGCTTCACGAGTAACATTTTTGCTGCATTTGTAAGCATTATGTTTCTTAACAATCAAAATATTTTTTATTCAGTCTAATTGACCTTAGCGACTCTCTTACACAGACACAACCAGGAAAACGTCGTCGAGAGCGCGAGCCCTAAGATCTCTGGAATAACGTAAATTCCTAGCGAATTTCAAGATACTTGTGGATGTGTGTAACAGTTGAACAATAAAAATATAATACAATTCGTGCACGAATACTGAGTCTTTTTAGGATGATCGAACCGTACAAAACCGTAAGAAAATATAAACTTCGAGTCAGCTAATCATAGCCAAAAACGTAGATTGAAAACTGTGGACCCCAAAAGAAAAAAAAAGCACGAGATAGTTTTGGAAAACAGCATTTTTTGTATGTATTCAAACAATCACTGCTGGAAAAAGATTCTTGTAACACGTTGACAAGTTTTGTTCGTCAAGTTTTCTCAAATAGTTGTAGAAAAATTGTCTCGTTAAAAAAGGATACAAAAGGAAAGGTACTTCAGGAATAATGCGAAGAAAATACTTGGTAGAAATTAAATTCAATAATAAAATGAAAATTAAATCACGCTAAGCGGAAAGTGAAGAAAATCGTTTATTCAACAAATTTATTTGATTATTTGTTGGAAGAAAGAGTAAGATGGACGATTGAACCATTGAGATTTAAAGCGATGTTATCTCCAAAATCCAGTCGAGATAATGTGCCACCTCAGAAAAAACTTGCGGTTCATCTTTAGCAGAGCAGGATTTGCCCCAGATGCTAATTCCAACGAGAGTTCCGTTGACGGTAAGAGGTCCACCTGAGTCACCGTGACAGGTCATGCCCGATCGGGGTTCGGCACAGATTTTGCCAGATACGTGCTGCTGTTTTTATCAATCGTAGATATTTATCTACGTCTCTAATACGTTTGCTCCAATTGCATCACTGGTAGTTACGTCAGCTGGTACGAGTCATTTTAAAAATGGATCACATCACACTATCGTCGAAGCGATTTGTCATTCACAGTATTATCAGACAGATGATGACGATTTTTTGGCTTCGAATGATATCGGTCTGTTACGAGTAGTGGAACCCTTCATATTCGATAAAACCCGACAACCGATTAAACTTTATAGTGGAGCTTATGAAACCCTAGACCAATCAGAAGCAATTGCCAGTGGTTGGGGCTACAAAAACTCCGAAGGATCGAACAGTGACTACCTTAAAGTCGCAACTCTCGAAATAATTACGTCTTTAGAAGACATTTTAAAAATGGATCACATCACACTATCGTCGAAGCGATTTGTCATCCACAGTATTATCAGCCAGATGATGACGATTTTTTGGCTTCGAATGGTATCGGTCTGTTACGAGTCGTGGAACCCTTCATATTCGATAAAACCCGACAACCGATTAAACTCTTCTAGAAGACGTAATTATTTCGAGAGTTGCGACTTTAAGGTAGTCACTGTTCGATCCTTCGGAGTTTTTGCAGCCCCAACCACTGGCAATTGCTTCTGATTGGTCTAGGGTTTCATAAGCTCCACTATAAAGTTTAATCGGTTGTCGGGTTTTATCGAATATGAAGGGTTCCACTACTCGTAACAGACCGATATCATTCGAAGCCAAAAAATCGTCATCATCTGGCTGATAATACTGTGGATGACAAATCGCTTCGACAATAGTGTGATGTGATCCATTTTTAAAATGACTCGAACCAGCTGACACAACTACCAGTTGTGCAAGTGGAGCAAACGTAATAGAGACGCAGTGAGCCGCTGTGATCACCCAATTAGATGAAATTATGCTCCCACTGCAAGCAGTACTTTCGCCGAATCCCCAATAATATAAGTACCAAGTTGACCTGCCACGGAATATTTTCTATATATGTTTTCTTCGGAACCGCCAATCATTCTGGTGCTACGAGCTAAAAGTTTCTGAGATGAATCTCCACTGATCCGTCGTCCGTTACCTGTATTACAAGAGCATTCATACGAATAATGATTACAATGGAACTCAGAGCCCTAAGGGCTCAGTTAGTCCCTCAGTAGTGGACGATGATACGAGCGTTTTGATTTCGAACGTATTCAAGAATCCCCAGCAACAATTGCGAAGTGATTGAGCATCAAGTTATTCAATAATTACACAACTCAAATCGTTTTAGTTCGTCTCGAATACTGAGAGTTTTCTCTTTATCGTGGCAGACTATATCTTAATGGGAATAATATAATTTTCCAAAATTATCTCATGAACGGGTACTATACGTGGATGTATAATACGTACGAAATATTCGAAAAACTTGAAATTTTCTACTCACCGAGTACGACCACGGCACACAGCACGACGAGAGTACAGCTTCGTATCATTTTGGGTGCTACTCTTGAATAAAACTCGACACTTCGTATGCTGCTGGAACTCGTATACGATTACTGTGCAAACAATAATTGATATTACATTAAATTAGTCTTGACTTCATTAAATTCAAAGTGAAAAATAGAGCAGCTTCAAACCTTTCCATTTTTCTAATGCGTACATCATTTAAAGAATACTTTAAAGATTTTCACTTACAGAATACGGCAACGGCGGTGTGAACTACGCTTCTGAAGATCGAATACTCGGTGTACGACTTATATACGACGGGACCAAACCAGATAGCATATGACACTCGATGTTTGTATTTCCTGTAGATTATGTTAACTGTCAATGTATATTATTGGTCAATCGCATTCGAAACAGACGCAATACTCTGAAACAAAGAATCAACTGATAGAAGAATTCGAAAAGCAGTCACTTTTGAGCTGTCATGATGCATTGTGCGATTTAATGGAAGTGTTGTATACCACGTTCATGAATTATGAGAAATTCCATTCAAACTACTCCCCTCTGTAACTTAACAATGCACTTAATTTACTGCCAAATACCTGGCTTAACTGATTTAGTTTTACTTGCTCATGTAAGGGGATAAAAAATTAATTTTTGCACTCGCACGAAAACGTAATCTCCAAGTGAGTGCCTAGACCAATCAGAAGCAATATTCGGAAAATTACGAATTCCTCTTTATCTTATCTTCTATAAAAAAAAATTTTCCGCATGTTTGCTTTAGCTAATCACGAAAAGTTGTCGAATTGAATTTTTTAAAAAACTTTTCATTTCAATAGAAGAGTGTTTTTATATACTTTTTTTTTTTTGGAGAAAGTACGGTTTTCGAGTGCCAAGTATGGACGGTTGATTTTGAATATTTTGACTAGAATAATGAGAATTTGAAGAATAAAATTTGTATTGTTCCGGCTCCCTGAAGGAGATACGAGTACTTCAAATGTGGACAAAATCGACGTTGCAAACGATTGGCGTTACCCAGAATACACCACGAGGAGGTTGTTGTGTGTCTAATATTCCTGGCCCAACGATTCACCGACACATCCCAAGATTCTAAACACCACCTACCCCAACACGTCCACGTGTCCGATGATTCCCACACACATCCCGAGAACCGAAAAACT
This sequence comes from Venturia canescens, assembly GCF_019457755.1. Lineage (NCBI taxonomy): Eukaryota > Metazoa > Arthropoda > Insecta > Hymenoptera > Ichneumonidae > Venturia > Venturia canescens. Next base: position 16,356,507 of record NC_057430.1, read on the forward strand.
CGTAAAAAAATCGAGTTATCGATTTTTTTTGTTTGTAAAAATTCGTTTGTTTTGATATTTTCTAACAGAAAGCACTTATTAAACATTGACTCCCGGGAAATCGTACTCGCGCGTTTTCCCCACTTAAAGTGTTCATTAGGGTGGTCCTTATTTGGGGTTGAAATTTTTTTTCTCAAATTCCCCCCCTGGTTCGATTCTAAATCACTAAAAAAGACACCACAACAAAGCTGTGGTCAGTGGGATGACGGGAAAGGGTGCCGGCAAGCCCGGTCGTTGTTTCTACTTCGGTCAAATTTGTGTTTGCTTTATCTTTGGCTGCTATTTTTTTTTCGATGTATAAATCACGTTGAGCCATCCAAGTGTACTCGAAACCCTTGTCAATCGTCATTAAGAACAACCATTCAAGTATTTATTTAACATATAGTCGTTGAAAATTCGAACTACAATATTTTCCCGTATATGCCCAGAAATAAATCATCGAATGATTTTTTATTCTTTGCTCCTGAATTTCGATAATAGACAACTTTTCTATGGTTTTTCTATTCGTCGAGAGAATTATATTTTCTAAAATTTCTAGATCATTACTTCCTCTGATATTTTCTTCATTCTATTTGCATGCTATTACTGAATTTATGTATCTGTCGTTTACGGGATCCATTGCTCAAGAACAGCCTTTTTTGAGGGCCGATGAAACGAAGTAATCTTGTTCCGTAGGCTTACGTCAGTTTGTCGATGTTTTGATGTCGATTCTTACATCTGAGGAATTTTTTTATAACGTGATAGTCAGGCGCTATGTTGAGAGACACGGAATAAAACAACTGTTTTGAGAATTTGTTAAAAGAAACTCGAACGCAACGCCGAAAGAGTTTTGACGAATAATTCGCAATAAGATGCAATTCCTGAACCATCGGATGATTTATATCAGCATTTTATATGAAAGTTATTAAAGAATAATGATTATTTAAGAAGATTAGTATTTGAGGATAGAATTTGTAGTTAAGGTGGCTTGGGCTATGCCGAGAAAACTGAAAAGATATCAGGAAGAATATCGTGTTAGCTGGACGCTGTGCCACGAGACATGATATTTGGAACGGCGTCGGCTTTCCCAGGGAAGTGTGATAGTTGAATTCTATGCCGCAGAGACTATAATAGGAAAACACGCAGAGATTACAAAAGGAAGAAAGATTCGAATAAAATGATAAATAACCGGCCCCAGCAAAAAAACATCACTTTTATATAAAATGCCTTTTTTTTCAATCTATTCGGACTTGCCGGCACCATTTCCCATCATCCCACTGACTCCAGCTTTTTCGTGGTGTCTTTTTTGATGATTTGGAATCGAACCAGGGGGGGAATTTGAAAAAAAAAATGTCAACCTCAAATAAGGACCACCCTAGTGTTCATATCAGGCAGCCGAGAGAGCAAAAACTTTATTCTTCTAATTCTTTTTATTTTGGTCGAAATATTTAGAAGCAACCGTCAAAACTTGGTGCCCTGGAAATCGTGTCTTTGCCCCATACGCTGATTACCACTCCGTTTTTCATAGCAAAAAAAACTGAATTCAGAAACTTTATCTACGTTTGTGAGGAAAACGGACAAATAAAAAATATAGTCCAATTTTTATAGTATTACAGTGGAAAACGATTTTGAGTGAAGAACATCTTTCTTTCTTTCATTTTATACCACAGCGTAGTGACAGCAACGCAAAAACGAAGATGCTAAATTGAATGATGGGTTTTATCGGGTAACTTATCTTTGATATAGTGCTTTTATTAACTTCTTCAATAACTATTATCAGACTGAGTCGCAGCGAAGTGTGGTCGGGTTGGCTGGTTTATAATAAGAATATACGCATCTTTAGGTAATTTTAATTTATTGTAGCAGTATAGCCGAGCGAGAATATTCAATAGGTATACCATGAGACACCAAACGGAATGAATGGACTTTTTTTATGTTTGCTTGGCTAATTCTCGAATGATTGATATTCAAGTTAACGTGTTTTCCAAAATCCAGGAGCGATGAGATGCAATCTCGGTATAAAGTACTGGATTATCGGTGGAGCAGTAGTCACTGGATAGCCAAGAAGCGATACCGACGAGAGCTCCATTAATGGTAAGAGGTGCACCGGAGTCTTTGTAACAGACGGTACCCGATAGCGGCTTGGCCCAAATTTGGCCAGTAGGTGGGTTCTTCGGATAAATTTTCGATGTCAAGGCATCGTGTTCCGCTTTCGAAATTATTTCCATTGTTGCGAATCTGAGTTCGTGGTCCATCTTGTTATGCCGCTGGGTGACGGTCCCCCCCCAGCCACTGGTATTTGCTTTCAATTGGGCAGCGGTTTCAAAAGTCCCATTGTAAAGTGGAATCGCTTGTCTAGTCCTGTCAAATACGAAGGGTTCCTCGACTCGTAGAAGAGCGATATCGTGTACGCCTATTAAATGAGTCTCCGATTGTATTTGATAAAGTGGATGACAAATTAGTTGGACGACTTTGTGACGCGATCCTTTCTCATAATCACTGGAACCGGTCGAAACCAAGCGCCATGACTCTGGTTCCTTTTTGCCTCGACAAACGCAGCTCGCCGCAGTGGCCACCCAATGCGATGAAATTATACTTCCGCCACAGGTGTAAGATACTCTATTATTTCCCCAATCGCTCAACAAGCTGGCTTGCCATGGAACCTCCGCGATGTTTGCCTCTGCATCGGTAGGCTCCGAGATGCTACGGGGCGACAATTTTCGACCTTCGTTGCCTTGAAACCCGCTGCCTGAAAGGGGTCATCATTGGTATTGAACGAGCAGTCGTTCTAACTATTTTTATTCTTCGTTCAAACAATACTCAAAATCGTGTAAAGATTGTTCAAAAAGATCGAATTATTTTCACTCACCGAGTATAGCCGTGGCACAGAGTATCACAAAAGTATAGCTTCGGATCATTTTGGATTTTTCTTTCAGAAACTTAGTACTGCCCGAACAACAGTCACTTATATAAGCTGCTTGGTGGCGTGATAACTGCTGTTATAATGGTATGCGGATTATTGAAACACACGTGCCAAATCAACGCGAAGTAATCAGTCGCTAGAGGAAGTAGTATGATAGAATTGAAAACGAAAAAATTTAAAAACCTCAATAATGCACGAGTGAAGATGTATCGATAAAGAAGCAAACAATTTCAAAACTCTAACCAATTTCGTTTTAACAAAGAATCGGAATTATAAACTTCTCTTGATTTTATCGTTTAATGAGAAATTGTTAATTTTTTCAATCAGCACAAAGAGAAGTATCCGACCCATAGTGCAGTGGTATCTAAAAAAATATTTGTTGATGATAATGGCACGTATTATTTCTTCGTGACTTATCAATTTTTCGGTTGGCTACGTGGCCTGTCAATCTTCAATCAATTAAACTCGGACGTCATTCGTAGACATTTTCCATCAACACGTTTATACAAAATGCCCATGAATTATAAGCTTCGTCAGGTAATACGTGACTATGAACTCGAGGAGTAATGGCTCCTCATTAGATAAACCATTCATTTTATATATTTGAAGAAAATATCGAGTGTTGCATTATGATTACACAACAATTACTGCTTTTCCGCTTAATTAAAGATATTAAAGTCTTCACGGATACATGTTTTTTTTTTCTTTTCATTAAATGTATTTGTTCATAAAATAAATAATTTTTCAGGAATTGTAGTTTTTACAATGCATGCCCGAAATAGATGCTTCGATGCACAGGGATACGAAGCTCTTAACCTCTTTTCAAATACTGAAAGGATATGTAATGAAAGATAATAAATAATGCGAAGAAAGTAATAAAAACTTCTGGGAAAGGAAATTCGTTGATTAATTGAGATTCAAAGCGACGTTATCTCCGAAATCCAGTCGCGATAATGTGCCACCTCAGAAAAAACTTGCGGTCCATCTTTAGCAGAGCAGGATCTGCCCCAGCTGACAATTCCAACGAGAGTTCCGTTGACGGTAAGAGGTCCACCTGAGTCACCTTGACAGATCGAGCCCGATAGGGGTTCGGCACAGATTTTGGCAGAATACGCGCTGCTGTTTTTATCGACCGTGGATAAAAATGCTAAGCAGTCCAATGAGGAGATAACTTTGAAGGTTGCGGCTTTGAGATTGTCACTCAGCTGTCCGTCAAGGGTTGTACTACCCCAGCCACTGGCAATTGCTTCGAATTGACCCATAGCTTCATAAGCTCCACTATGGAGCGGAATCGGTTGTCGGGTTTTATCGAATTTGAAGGGTTCCGCGACTCGTAACAGACCGATATCGTTAAAAGGCAATAAATCTTTGTCATCTTGCAGATAATACTGTGGATGACAAATCACTTCGACGATAGTGTGGTGTGATCCTTTTTTATAATGACTCGAACCAGCTGACAGAACTATCAGTGGTCCAAGTGAATCCCACGCCCAACTGCAGATGCAGTGACCAGCAGTGATAACCCAATTGGATGAAATTATACTCCCACTACAACCGGGAATGGTGCTACGTCCCCAATAATTTATAAAGTTGACCTGCCACGGAATATTTTCTATGCTTACTTCTCCACCGTCAATAACTCTGGTCCTACGAGCCAGAAGCTTCTGGGATGGATCTTCACTGATCCGCCGCCCGTTACCTGTATTATAAGAATATTCACTCGAATAAATATTACAATAGAACTGAGAGCCCTAATTGCTCAGTTAGACCCTCCGTTGAGGGCGATGATACAAGGGTTTTGATTCCGAAAACATGTTCAAGAATCCTTAGCAACAATTGCGAAGTGATTGAGCATCAAGTTATTCAATAATTACGAAATTTGAATTATCTTATTTCTTCCCGAATACTAGGAGCTTTAGTTCTCTTTCTTGACAAACTATAGGAATTTTATAGATCATGAGCGTACGTATAAATTATTATTATACGTACTGGATAATTGAAAAAGGACATTTTTTGCTTACCGAGTACGACCATGGCACAGAGTATTGCGAGGGTATAGCTTCGTATCATTTTGGATGCTGCTCTTGTAAACTTGATGCAACTATTCAAATACGATATCTGGGGAGACAGTTTATATTACATTAAATTACTAATCTTGGCCCTTAAATTCAAAGTGAACATTCAGAGAGCTCTCAACTTTTCTTATGTGTTTTAAAATTACGTGAGATATTTTCACTTACAGAATACGGTTAGTGAATTCCGATTAAGGTGAATTAGGTTTCTGAGCATCGAACATTTGGTATACGACTTATATACGGTACCAGGTAACGTCACACTCGGTATTGATTTTCCTTATAGATTATGGCAATACGTCATACCTATATTCATTCATCTGAAAATGATGGGGCACGTTAGCCATTTGGAGAAGTAAATATACGATTTGCTTTATCAAATATTTAAATTGGAGCATAACAAAACATAGACTTATTTCATTCACTGTGGAACGCGAGTAACACATTGTAATAAAAGTCACCTGGCAGGAGAGTTCGAAAAGCAGTTGCTTGGGCTGTCGCGACGTATTTTGCGATTTGGCGAAACGATTGCATGATATTCAGGCGAATAAAATCGCGATCTTTCATTAAATAAGTAGACAAATTCCTATTTATTTTCAGCAAGAATATACACATTTTTCTACAAATTTTCATTTATTGTACTATTGGGAAACATCATGGGGGCATGGTTTAGCAAATTGACTGGGAATGAGCATCCATTTTTTATATACATCCTTATAGAAAAGCCCAGGCAGCGACTGGTTTTGAGCAATTGAATATGTGGCCACCACAGAGGTCAAGATGACACTCAAATTGGGGGTTACCAATAGCCGCGCGATAATATATTTGTTAGGGTGGTGGTTGAACGCTGCTTGATATTGAAGGTAACGTGTTTTCCAAAATCCAGGAGCGATGAGGTGCAACCTCGGTATAAAGTGCTGGATGATCGGTGGTGCAGTAGTTCCTGGATAGCCAAGAAGCGATACCGACGAGAGTTCCATTAATGGTAAGAGGTGCACCGGAGTCTTTGTAACAGACGATACCTGATAGCGGCTTCGCCCAAATTTGGCCAGTAGGTGGGTTCTTCGGATAAATTTTCGATGTCAAGGCATCGTGTTCCGCTTTCGAAATTATTTTCATTGTTGCGAATCTGAGTTTGTGGAACATCTCATTATGCCGCTGGGCGACGGTACCCCCCCAGCCACTGGTATTTGCCAGTGATTGGGCCACGGTTTCAAAAGCTCCATTGTAAAGTGGAATTGGTTGTCTAGTCCTGTCAAATATGAAGGGTTCCTCGACTCGTAGAAGAGCGATATCGTGGACGCCTATTAAATGAGTCTCCAATCGTGTTTTATAAAGTGGATGACAAATTTGTTGGACGATTTTGTGACGCGATCGTTTCTTATAATCACTGGAACCGGCCGAAACGAAGTTCCATGACTCTAGTTTCTTCGCGTTTGCACAAACGCAGCTCGCCGCAGTGACTATCCAATGCGATGAAATTATACTTCCGCTGCATTGATAGAATACTCCGGAATTTTCTGAAACCATCATCAAACTGACTTGCCATGGGACCTTCGCGATGCTTGCCCTTGCATCGATAGTCTTCGAGATGTTACGGGGCAACGATTTTCGACCTTCAACTTCGTTGATTTGAACCCCGCTGCCTGAAAGGGATTATGGAACTCGCTGTGAGCTTATATTCAATCGTCGAGTCAGGCTTTCACGAACATAAGAATTAAGGAGGGTGGCTACCGACGATACAATGTTGCCATGCTAAACCATGTTAAATACATTAAAAATTTCAAAATAATAAGAATTTAATAAAATTTGGTGAACATATTCTTTAAGGCCAAATTTGGCAATACAAATTTTTAAAGATTTTTCTTCTGTACAGTTAACCAGTAATTGATCACTAAAGTTCAAGTGTATAAGCATAGCGTTTCCATATACATAGGTATACATTCCGGGCATAAGAAATCTGCTTTAAGGATATATTGCACAGGCGATACAATGTTGCCATGCTAAACCATGCTAAAAACATAAAAAAATTCAAAATGATCAGAATTTTATGAAATTTGGTGAACATATTCTTTAGTGCCAAATTTGACAATACAAATTTTTTAAGATTTTTCTTCTGTACAGTTATCGAGTAATTGATCACTAAGGTTCACGTGTATAAGCATAGCGTTTCCATATATATAGGTATACATTCCGGGCATAAGAAATCTGCTTTAATGCGTAATTACTCGATAACTAAACAGAAGAAAATTTTGAAAAAAATTTGTGTTTTCGCACTTGATGTTGAAGAACATTATCACCAAATTTGATCAATTTCTAATTATTTCGACTTTTGTATCATTCACCCTTAATGCGCAATTACTCGATAACTAAGCAGAAGAAAATTTTGAAGAAAATTGTGTCTTCACACTCGATGTTGAAGAACATTATCACCAAATTTGATCAATTTCTTATCATTTTGACGAATGTAGCCACCCTCCTTAAATGAGCAATCGTTCTTTCCACCTTTCTCATTCGAACAACACTCAAAATCGTGATCGGTTAAAAATTTTTCAAAATTTCGAAAGATTTTAACTCACCGAGTATGACCATGGCGCAGAGTATCGCAAAATTATAGGTTCGTATCATTTTGAATTCTTATTTCGATAACTTGATAATGCCTATACAACAGCGACTTATATACGGTGCTCGGTGACGAAACTGATACTACATTGGTATGAAGATTATTGAAACAGACCTGCTAAATCACCTGCAAATATGAGTCATTTGTGGAAATAGCGATAGAATCGCAAAGGAAAGAATTTCAAAATTGCGTTTATTGAACGACTTAGTAAGACAGGGATGAAGGTGTGTCGATAAATCAAAAAAATATATATAAACGAACACTTGCAAAACTTTAAGTATTTTCATTTTAACAAAGCGTCGGAGTTACAATTTTTCCTGAATTTTCGTCTTAGGAGAAGTCACTATTTTTTTTGAAGTTAGACCAGGAAAAAATGGCAGATCTCGGGTCATATCTAGAAAAGCATTTGTTATAATGACGTCGAGTAATGGTCACTCGGAAATAATAATTTTCCGTTTGGCTTAACTCGGTCGTCATTCGTAGGAATTTTGAATTGACATGTCAATTCGGATCATTAAACATATGATGCTTCGTTGATAAAAAGCACGTAGGCCATATGCGCACTTATTAGCTACGTGATCAATCCTCAATAAATTTTTTCCTCGAGTAGCCTCATGTAACCCAGGTGTGGCCTGATTGCTCATTATCTTAGAAGAACTTACGTCATTGCCTCGGTCATCGCTTTATTAATTAACTTGATATTTTATAACGCTTATGAATGGCGTTTGTACGAAGTCAACTCGAAACTGAGGAACTTTTTAAATTGGATTTATTACTTTTTGATATTTTTTTCTTCTTTACACGAGCCGAAATCGCTCGAGAAATTGTAAAGTTCATCTTGTAGAAGGACCCGGAATGCTGGCTTGATGCAAAATGTACTGGCTCGCACATCGATCGATGAACGAGTTTTCTGAGTTTCCAATGGCCCCAAACAGTACAACTCAGAAAATATTGAGCTGAAAAAAAGAGATGGGAAGGACGAGCAAAATCCCCATGGAATATCCGCAGGAACAATAGAAAATTAAATGAACTTTTTTTTTCTAAATTCGGCGACTTGCAGGTTTTAAGAGTATGGATCAGTCGACTAACCTCACTTGGAATTTTCGAAATTGAAATTCTCTGATACAGTTTGACCGATTAAAAAAAGGCTCGTCAGCCTACGCAGAACGATGGCAAAAATCGACTGACAGAGCCTTTTTTTAATCGGTTAAACTGTGTCAAAGAATTTCGATTTCGAAATTTGCAGCTATCTCTCTCGCACTCACGGTTGCGATATACCGACTGATCCATCCTTTTAACTGAAACGTTTCAAGTGCATATCTTCCGAAGCCGAAGAATGATATTCGTTTGTTGACTTTATTTTTTTGACAGTAGAGCGAGAGCAAGCACACAATTTTTTTTCTTTTCTATCTGTTTTTGACTAATTCGGAAAAAAGTTTTTCGAGGGAAAAAGAGAAATTGCGAAAAGTACGAGAAACGATTCGAGCTTGATACATGTTCGCATCATCACAGTTTTATCTTTTGCACGAAATCTTCACATTTTTTTTTCGCTCTCAGGAATCCACATGCTTTGCCATCTAACGGACACTGTGAGCGGTTTCAATCCAACTCTGCAAATCGACTGTGGACATACTGTGGATCGTAAATTGTACACGTGTGTCCGTTGGAAGCATGCAGTCGATACATAACCTAAAATACACTGTGTAGATTGAACGAAAAGTTTGTTATACGATAAGTTGTTTTTCGATAAAAAATCGATTCTAACAGACATGGCAGTTGAAGTAATCACAATGGAGGCTCTATTAAACAGAGCTAAGTCACCGGTAACTTCCAGCACAGAAACTCCGGAAAAAGCTGCTAAAATTGTCAAAGAACCCGAAGTTCCCAGAGGCAAACCCAAATCCGGTAGAATATGGAAGGAAAAAAAGCAACGGTAAAGTTTGACAGTTTAACAAAATGTTTTAAACGATCTAACAACTTTTAATGGTTGGAGGTTGAGAAATTATTGTAGGCAGACTAATTACCAATGGGAATTCGATAAACCGGTCGTACGAACATTTGTCATCTGTGTTTTTCTCAAATGACTTGGAAATTGGATAAACATTTTCAGTTAAATGAAAAAACTGTTAAAATTCACCAGAATTTATTTTCAAAATTCATCATTTGTCTACTCACTAATAGTAGCGTAGCAGGTGGAAAGATTGTTTTCGACATGAAAATCTTCCAACGATACTTGGCTTGTTTTGATGAAGTATAGTAAAGATTATTTTAACTGAAGAATTTTGAGATTTTCTGTCTCATTTATGGTGAAACATGATTTTTCAAAGGTTCAATTCTATAATAAAAACTCGTGGGATTCGACTGTCGTTTGAGAAAAAACAAAAACTGCGGGAGGATCTGAAGCGTGTGAAGGAGCAGTCGCGTGCAATCATTGAGGAACGAAAAGCACAAAAAGAAGCAAAGAAACAACGGAGGATAGAGAATTTGAAGCGAGCAGAAGAAAATAGAAAAAAAAGTGAAGTTGTACAAGTGGTAAGTCGTCGATTTCCTTTTCTTTTCTTTTTTTTTTAATAATAATGCTGTCATACATTTTTATTCATTGCATTTCTCTGCTTACAGATAAAAAATACAGCCAAGATCAAGAGAATGAAGAAAAAACAACTGAGACTTCTGGAAAAACGAGATACAAACGATTTATAAAAGAAAGAAAACATTTAACCCTGACAGTAGACACGTTTTTTTTTTTTAGTTTGTAACGACTGTAAGAACTATTTTTGTATTAGCTTAATAATAGAGCTTAAATCTGAAGTAAATAATTTTGATTTTTTAACGATTTTTTGTTTTTCAGCAACAACTTTGTTCTTTTAAGCGGAAGATTGAGTCATCCTCAATTTCCCTCTTTCACGTTTTATTTGCTTCGCAACGAAGCATTTGAGCAATTGACGTAAATCCGTGTTCACTTCACTTTGTTTCATCCACTGAAACACAAAAACCATAGATTATCAAGCTTTTCGTTCGTGACGCTCAAAACAAGAGAAAGATTTTGGATTCTCACCATTGTTCGTACCCACGTTGGTAACAAATTCACGTTCCGAGGCTCGCAGAATCTATGTAGAAAAAAATAAAAATTGATATAACTACTAATTTATAATTCCCGTCTTGTTTGATATTCGAAATCGAAAATTGAATTATTTTGCTTTATTTTTATTTTTTACGATTCTAAGGCAATGGTTTCGATTATTTGGTTTTGTAATTAATAGAAAATTCAGACACTCTGATGAATATTGAGGTCTAGAAAAAGTGGGCGAATGAAACGAGGTTTGGGAACTGGACGTACCGTTCGTCGATCAAAATAATCGCTCCCCAGTCGTTCTGATGCCTTATGGCACGTCCGAGCGCTTGATTCAGTGCTCTGAAAGCTTGAATTGTATACCATTCGTTGCCTGACAATAAACCCTTTTGACGATTCTGATCATTGTATTGAAACTTCATATCGGTTGCCGGATCGTTTCTGACAGAATACGGTATACCAACCTGCGAAATCAAAGTTATTACAGTTCATCTCAAAATAATTGGAATTCGGAACTTGATCATTCTGGCTGTCATTTTGCTTTCGCTTTCATCATTTTATTTATTTTATTCGTCGAAATAAAAAGGATTTTCAAAATCCTCAACAGAAATATTAAAAATTGTATCACTCGCAAGAGGATTTCAAGAAATATTAAATTTTCGAAATTTTGTTTGTTTTTAAAGAATCTTTTAAGCCAATTTTTGATCGCATAACTTAGTATCTTGATGCTTCTCATATTCAAGGATTTCATTCTCACCGTCAAGACACAACGAGCCTCGTTATCGCTGAAGTCAATTCCTTCGGCGACTTTTCCACGAAAAACAGCAAGCAACAAGGCCCCGGTGACCGTCCCGACTGGTCCGTTACTAGTAGTCCGAATAACTTCGCGATAATTCTCCATCATCGTCGACAGATCGGCAGAACCTCGTGTTTCTTGAAAAATTGTTTTTATTCGAGCCAATTTGTTCCAAGTACCGTTTTTCTTCCATCTATTCACTAAAGTTCCCATTGTCGTGTACGATGAAAAGAACATAAGTATCCCGTGAGGCATGGCTTCACAAGTTATCAGAAGAAGTGCACCCAAGTCGTCCTAAAAATTCATCACAAATTGAGCCCCAATCGAGCACAAAAAATTTAGAGAAAATCTTCAATTTGTAGTATTTTGTATCGCAATTTTGACAAGCAAAAACAGTTTTGCTTGCCAATGAAAAAGTTTCAATTCGACTTGCTACATGTTTTTATTGGGCAATTACCTGAAAATCCCATGTATTAACATTCTGATAAGTAGCTCGTAGGGACTTGCCCGCAGGTCCTTTGGAAATACACTTGATGAACACTTGTTCAGGAGGCGTAACGTGATCCGCTTGTATCGTGAAGGCGAATTTGACACCTAACTCGCCTTGGTACGAGCTCGTAGGTGCGAGAGTGCCAGAAGCCAAGACAGAAGTTCTCGTCAAGTAGGAAATGGGCGTAAATATTACTCCGGGATTCATGCACATGAATTCCACTGATTTTTCTATTTTATACTATTAAAATAACCAAACGAATATGAATCAATTGGAGCCAGAAGAAATTATGATGAATCGAAAATAAATGACGAAACTAAAAATCATTCTCACTGTCCTTTCGAAGAATCAATTTTTTCATTTACTGTTCCACCAACAAAAGTAATGAAAACTAATTATTTGACAGGCAATCGATTATCATTTAACTAAAAATTATTTATTTCTTTAAATCTGAGAAATTTTTTTCTCCCATTTTCAATTAAAATTTCAACATCGATATTAATCGTTTCAACAAACAGGAGCTCAATGAATTTATGGAAATCAGGTCAAGTTAATTGCACATTTGAAAGAGATTTTGATCAATTCGTAAAAAGCTGCTATTCTCATGCAGAATTTTTCAAAAAAAAGTTAAACTTTTGAAATTTTCTCTACAATTCAATTGAGGAGGAGAAAGTTTCTCTCGAAATGAGTGTGATCGATTTTTCTATGGGAATTCAACGAATTTCCAAACATTAACTTACCCCTTGAGGAACTTGGCGAATAACGACTCTATAATCGTTCCTGTACTGGGGGTCTGAGACCATTTTGAAAGCCATGCTCATTTTTTCGACAGATCTTAAAACATCGTGGTGAAGAGTGAGTGGAATCGGTTTTCCAGTTCGCATGAGTTCTTTTGCCGTGTTATGCGCGAGTGTAGCTTGAAGAGCAGCGCTTGTAAAATTGTTTATTTGATGAGAAGTTATCGATTTAGTTATTTCGAGGACTTGGATGAAATCGTTGCCTGTCCACATATCACTGTGCAACGAATCACTTTTGATCTGTAAATAATCCAAAAGAAAATGTTCGTTATGAGAAAGTCAACGATTTTCCGAGTTATTTCAATTCTGTACGGTGACAGGGAAATATTGAAAAAAAAATCAACAAATTATTAGATTCATAAATTAATCATTTCGCCATGAATAAAATCGTATTTTTTATCTCGAAATTTGAATGAAAATCTGATGAAATTTGATGAAATGATTAAAATCCAAATTCACCTGTGGCTTGAGCTGCGTTGTGTTGACGAACCGAAGAAGATTTTGTACGAATTGGCTGATGACACTGACGTAGCCAATTTGATTGGTGTCTTTATTGATGGTGGCTATTTGGATGATAGTTTCACATTCTTTTATGATTTTTTCGAGTTCTTCGGTTGACAGAATCGCGCTGCCACAATCGCGACATATATTTTCGATATTGTGGGCTTCGTCCAATATGACAATGCTGCCCTTGAGATCGATTTGCATCTGGAAATTGGGAGAGAGTTAATCCACCAGGAAAAACGAAATGGGAAAAAAATCATTTTGTTACTTTTCGAATAACGTCGAAATTATCTCGCGAAAAAGACAGCTCGATATTTGTCTAATTTATTCGATAATTATTATACAATTTTCCATGAATTTCCAGTTTAATTAATTAACCGGTTCATCCACACGGTCGGGCACATTTATATGGACTGTGAAACGGTTTATTTGCATGAAAAATATTCGTTCAGAAGTTAAAACAATAAACAAAATAACGCAGATTACCTAAATTGAAAATTTTCAGTCTCTGCAACAAGGTTTATGATCATTTGCCTCTGTTTATTTTCAATATGATCGAGGAGGAAGGGAATAAATTAGTAATTAAGCGAGTGCTTACATTTTCACGAATCACAGGATCGATTATGTAGTTATAAGGGCAAAAAACAATGTCGGCTTCGGCCATGAGGCTCCTCGCAGCAAAGTATGGACAAGCTTTTGCTTCTCTACCAGCTTCTACCAAATCTTCAATGTCCCACGGACTCTCGATTCCGTGTGCGTGGAGAGCATAGTTTGTGCCGAGGGTCTGTTTATTATTTTCCGTATAATACGGGCAACCAAATTTCTGTGTAGAAGGAAAAATTGTTAAAAAAATGATATTCGTCGAATTTTTATCCAATTTGTTGATTCGTGGAAAGTTTTTCTACCTTTTTTGGGTCAAGCAGATCGTTACACAGCGAAGTTTTGTCCCTGTCACTTTCCTGGATGCACGTATGCTCTCTGCTGCTCAGTATAGTCATTCTAAAAAAATGTATTCGTTTTAACCGGAAAATCTACTTTTTCGGAAGAAGAAATTGACCGGAAAATGGAGTCAAATAGGTTCTTACTTCTTGGTGGCGTAAGACGTTTTTCGCAGCTCCTTCACGACCTGCTCGATTTGCTTGTGCGTTCGAGAACCGTAGTATATCGTGGGAACCTTTTTCATGCTGTGATATAGAAAAAATCATGAATTTTCAGATGATCAATTGGGATTTAACAAAATTTTTATCGAAAGGAATATTCGCAGAATTTGTGCACTTGGAAATGTTTTGCTGTTTCTTCCATTGTTGCATATGAACTACCGTAACTTTGTGATTTATTGTTTGAAATAAAAGAAATCATTTGGAGTACCATTCTTCGCCGAAACTGTCGTCGGACCAATCGAGTCCATCGAGGTCAAAATCATCGTTGGCTTGCCACGATGCAGCTTCTTCTGCGCAGCTTTCTTTGCACGAGGCTCGGCTATCGGTTGTTGGTCCTCTGCCAACGTCTTTTTGTTTAGCTTTTTGTTCCATGGCTTCTGCGAAGGTTAAAAATTTCGAATGTTTAGATCGCGTTGAAGCGAGGACAAGTTGGTTGAATAAAAACGTCAAAATATTTTGCGCTCTTAAAAGAGGAAAAAAGTGACGTGAACTGAGAATATCTTTGGAGGAGGTTAAAGAGGCTATTGAGAGAGCGAAGTTAAATAGGATTTCGGAGTCGTTAATCCTCGAGGAAGGGGACCGATGACGATCTCGAACGAATGGTTCTGGAGAGGATCACATAAGAGAACATTACCGAAAGGAGTCGTGCCTGGAGAGCATTGAAAACGATTTAAATCCGAGGCCTTATTATGCTCGGTAATGCCAACGTGAAAGGATCTTCAATGACTCGTGTTTCGAGCCTTTTCTCCGAGTGCTTTTTACTGCAATGGGATTTTCGTTAACAGGTATTAAGAACCTCGAAAACATGGAATTAAATGATCGTCCTATTTTTCGGAGATTCTCCTCTTGGCTTTCGTTTTAAATTGAGAGCCGCAGCGGGAGAGTCTCGACGGTAACGAAGCTCGCTGAGGGTGGAAATAAAATTTTCTGCATTCCGGAGGCAGCGATACAGAAAGGCAAAAATCCTTTGTCCCGCTTATCAAGGCTGGGAGATTAGTACTCGAGAATGGCGTCGATGCCGCAGTGAAAGCGATCGTGTTTCGACCTCGGTTGATCAGCACGTGTGGCCTGCGTGACTAACGGAAGGGTGACTCGATTCGCGGCCTCGTTCAATCGCGTATTTTTTCGAGAGGGAAAGAGAGCCCGTACTCGACGAAAATATCGGACGAGTTGCGTACGTGCGGATCATTCCCAAAGAAACCGAACGCGGAAAGAAGAGAAAAAGGGAGAAAAAAGGAGTGGAAGGGCTTTGGGGTGTACGACGGGAGCGAAGGAATGGCTGATTGGTGGAAGGGTGAGGTTGACGACGGATCAAAAGCGGAGGGGTTGCTTTCGAGGGAGGAAGATGGTTGGGAAAAGAGAGAGAAGTTTGATGGGACGGGGGCACGGGCCGAAAAGAAAAAGAGAGAGCGAGCGACCCGCGACTAAGAAAGGAAAGGGGGGCGGGGGCCAATCAGAGTGCGGACTTCGAGGGTGTCGTTGCCAGGCAACGAAACACACCCCAACACCCGAGGGGAGAAAACCCCGACAGAGGTCTCATCCCTCGGAATACAGTCCATCGCGAAAGTTATCGCACCCTTGAGATTCTCGAGGCTTCAAGAACGAGTGTGAAAAGTTCTATTTCGGCTTGATGACGGCGATGATGGCGAGGCCTCTCGTCCAAGATTCTTATCATCGAAACTAGCCCTTTCTCTCCTCCTCCTCCGCCTCCTCTGCTCATTCAATATTCTATTGAAATCGTCCATTCGTTTGGTGAGAGATAAAAGGAAGAAAATAAAGTGAAAAAACTTGTGCGACAGGAACGGCTGGTACGCTGTCCTCGAACTCTGATGGAAGCTAATTAACGAATTCCCCGAGACCCCTGTGCTCGGGGGAGTCTTTGATGAAAATTTCCTGCGAGCCGCACATTGCGGGACAAAGCTTTTCCGTGCGCTAATTGATGGGTGAGCCCCGATGGGTGAATCGATGGTCCTTTGTTCCAGGGGATCAATCGAGGCAAATTAAATCGAATGTTTCTCAATTTCCTGCTCTGATTTCTTGTAGGATGTAGAAAGTTTAACGGATTCGAGAATAGCGCAGTGACGGGAATGAAAATATTCATAGCACGCTTCCAAATTATCGCTTTTCATTTTAACCTTGAAAAACTTGCTCCCTTTCTCTCCTCGACATCCAAAAAAATCGAATCTGCTCTGCTCGAGCCCGAAACTCCGTCGCTTTGTAATATGGACGAGGAGCGTGAGGAGTAAATTGAATAACCGTGGCCTCTTAATGTCAATCAGGAAGCTTTCGCCTCCACGAGCAGGTCGCCATTCCCGAGGGAGGTGGAGGGAAAGTGTATCCCGGCCGATAATTACATAAAAGGGACGGAGACGTTTCAGGCCGGGAGGGCAGGAAGAGGGTGGTGCGCGCGGCCTCGAGAGCGAGTAAAAGAGACAAAATAATATTTGATTACCCTGCAGAACAGTCGATATCAGTCGGAATGCATCAGCGTGGAAAATGTCGTGCACGAAGGTCGATTTAACTTTGTATTTTGTTGATAAAATTCAAAAGCTTTATTCTCCACTAATTCGAGGGCCATTTGGGAGTATTTGAAGTTGACTGGAGTAAAAAAAGCTCGCAGGGTCCTCGACACAGTGGGAACGATTCGGGACCATCAGCGATAATTTCCCGTATAAGCAGGAGCGACGGAGCACGAAGGTGTGTATGTTTATGGAGGTTGGAAGAGGAAATCGCACGTGGAAAGCCTCGGCTAAAAGGGATCTAACGAAGTTTGCGAAGACACTCGAGGATATTATGAGAAAGGCGCGCTTGGGGTAGGCTTGTTCAACGGTTCAACGTCCACCCATACAGAGAGGAGTGCTCGTTAAAGTGGAGAGATACAAGGGAGAAAGCAGCGACGGTACGGCAGGGGAGGGGGAGAGTGTAAGCGTTAAAGAGACAGCCCTTTGGATCCGGGCAATCGGTAAGAGCTAGCCCAAAGTCTTTCCTCTGTGTGACCAGAGGTTTGCGTCATCCGCCCCCAACGGGCTGTCACATTTGCCCCTCTTCGGGGTCTCGTTCTCTCTTGGTCTTGCATGGAGCTCGACGTTAATTACGCGCGTCGAGTAAAGGAGCAAAATGGTGGAGTCCCGAGTACATATATAGCGGAGGTTGGAGGGTGAAAAGAGGAGAGAAAGGGAGACGCGGAGAATATGGAGTGTGCGGCGAGCTCTCTCTCTCTCTCTCTCTCTCTCTCTCTCTCTCTCTCTCTCTCTCTCTCTCTCTCTCTCTCTCTCTCTCTCTTCATCGGATCTCCGTGGCGCGTCTGTCTATATCCGAAGGCAGGTATAATCCCGATATAACGCAGAGAAAGAGCGGCGTGCAGGCGATTGGGATGAGACGAAAGGTTGTGGCTTGGGAAGAGGTGGAGGATTCGGAAGAGGAAGAGAAGGAATGAGGTTGTTTGCTGATGCTGCTGGTGCTGTTGCTGCGTGCGTGGAACCTCGGGTGTTATTGACATGGTGGTGTCGAGTCGGCCATCTTGGCCGACTCGCTAGCTGGCAAGCAGAGTACGCCGAGTTACAGAGAGGGCGAGGGTGAGAGCGGGGTGGAAGGTGAACAGTGCAAGTTCCGAAGGGTGTATGCACGTGTAGGAGACTGCGGAGCGTCCTTGTGTGTCCCCTTCGTGTGACATTCGTTGGGACTAACCTAACCCGGTCCAGCCGCCCTGGGCCACCCTTTCAACCAACCCCGGCGATACGGGGCTCGGAGGGTCCTCCGGGTGGGTTGCTGGTCGTCATGACTACCAACGGGGGTTGTGCCTCCGGCGCGCAAATTTCGCCTTCGTGTCCCATGTCCCTATATACGTCGCGTCTCTCTCTCTCTCTCTCTTCCTTTCTCGCCGTCTCTCTGGTCTCGGGCTGCTCGTCTGCACACGGTGCTTTATCTGCCACCCCCGTCGCGCCGCCGCCGCCGCCGCCTCGACATCGCGTAAATACTCCTCTGCAAAAGCGTTTAATATACACCCGAGCAGCTTGCGTCAGAAACAAGTACGCGAGAACCTCCTGTGTATTATGTCGTCGAAACTTCCTTCAAAATTTAACTTCGAATCCTCTTTCTCCCGCAGTTATTCGCTCTTTCTCTCCGTCCCGGCCAATTGACATGCGACGATTCTCCTTTCTTTGATAAGCGATGAAACGACAGCCGAGACCGTTGCTTCCTTTTTTCCTTCCTTTTTTTTTTCAAAACTTCACAATTTCTTATGCTCCTTCAAGCCCCGCGGTTTTTCGGGGGCCGTCCATTGTTATCTGCGAGGGAGCTCACAGGGATGAGAGCTTCCGCAGCCGAGGCAGATGCGGCTATTTCGGTAACCGACGAAAACACGCCGAACACGGCAGCCTCCGAATGTTACAGCTCCGCGCGATTCTTCCCGCTCTAATGATTCGGAATATGTTACGCAATATTATTACGTTACACGGGCTACACGTGCTTCTCTCCCGCTCGCCTCGTAAATATCTCCTCGAGAGAAAGCCTCGGACAATGGATGCACAAACCCGGAAATATTATTCTCGCTGCCAATTCACGCAGGTATCCCCATTGTATCGTTACATCGCGGAGGCCGCTTCGGGATCCAGAGACTTTGCATAGAAAGAGTAGAGAGAGAAAAGTGAGTGGCTGCGCGAAATATCCTCCACGAGTATCGAGTTAAAAGCTCAGGCGCCACAAACTTTTTCACTCGCTCTCATTCCACCCTCAAATTTACGCGTCTGAATATTCCCTTCAATGAATTCAACGGATGTTCTCGTACGCTCAGGTTTTTTCTTCTCAATCTTTTCCCCCGCGTAGTTTTCTTATATCGATTCCGAACTGATCCCCTCCCCCCTCGGACGCTTAGTTATAGCAATGAAAATCACGTTGCCAGGCTTATTACCCAGGAAACGTGGCGGATGTTATTCTCATGGGTTGAAAAGATCCGCGCTAATAGGCATTATATTTTCAGTTTGTATTATGAGAAGTTGCCCGGATTATAGGGCCTGTCAGACGGCTAATAACTGGCTCGGGGGCTCCCGGTGGGCACATCTGATACGGGAAGGGCCCTTTTACAATGTCTGCATTTAATACTAATCGCAATGTGCGTACGGAGAGAGAAAGAGAGCGGAGGATCTGGGAGGAGAATGGAAGAGAAAGAGGAGCGAAGAATGAGAGGAGCGTTCGTACGCGATCGTACACACTGGAGGCACATTGTATAATGGTGGTGTACGATTCGCTTGAATCGCGGAGCAAGGTCTTCAAAGAAACCACGCCGCAGCATCGCGCTTTCGGAGCCAGAGCGGCCCTTTTGCACCGCGATCTTAACCAGAAAGAGCCACGGAAAAGAGTGGAAATAAAGGTTCGAAAAAGCCGTAGACGCGGAGCTGAAATTCTCGCTGCCGGGACGAAAAGGGTGCTGCGATATTCGTAGACGGAAATCGGCGCTTTTATTCCTTTTCCGAGCCAAAAAATCATGCCTCGATTTTTGAAAAGCACTCGCACTGTACGAGGCACGGCCACCAACCGATACTAGCAGTTTTCATCACTCCCGCGGGGGGGAGATGATGCTCCTGAATTTGATCCCCTTCGGGAACTGGAAGGATCCTGGCCTATCATCCCTCGCACCAAAGCCTTGTAATGAAAACGTTCCGGGGACCCCTCCACCACGCACTCCACTCGAAAAGCTCAAAGCGACAAATCCAATCTTTCCCTTGTGAATATGCAATACCGGGCGAGGGAGATGCGCGCTCGTCAACGAATTCGCTGTTCCAATCGTAGCAACAGTTGCTCATGCTAAGCCTTCCTCCTCTCGTATATATATTCGATATCCGCCCTTGGCATATTTACCTCACATTTTCATCGATATTCTTCCTGCCCGAGGTCAACAAATGCGTGTCAATTAACCCTCCTGTTACCTTATTTTTTGGACTAATTATCAATGCCCCGCCTGTCACATCGGCCAATAAATAACTCGTGAAATATTAATTTCCACAAGGCGTTAAAGTTTTAACACGAATAATATAAACTTCAGTATCTTTCTCGGTTTTGGGCATTAATCACGATCAAATGCGTTACTAAATAATTAAGCTCTTTCGTTAAAATTAAAGTGCTTAATGGTTCGTTGATAATCTCCGGAAGCTTTTATCGATCGAATGCTATTTAAAAATTGCAGAATATTAGGAACACAATAATGCTGACAAAAATGATTGTTCGATAAAATTGTTTTCTTCATTCCTCAATATTTTGAATTGCTCGATTGGAACGAATTTTCGAAAATGTTCGGCGGAATTTCTTCGAAAATATTTCCAGGTTGTTCAGTATGTTATTGCCGTCAGCAGTGTTAAAAAAAACTGTTTGATTAATCGCCTTGTCAATTTTTGAAAACATTAAACACTAAAGTTTATGGGGTTTGAAGAATTCACGTGCAATCGGTTCTCAATTGAAATTTGCCGAATTACGGATCTCCAATTCGAATGTTTCAGGTCGGAATATGGGGCCAGATTCGAGGGCTTGGACATCGCGGTAATGATTGAGACTCGCAGAGGAAAAGTGTGTGGAAAAAAAAACGACAAAGTCGAAGAACGTTTCTTTGATGAAGGACGCTGATGGATCACGAGAAAAATCGAGTAGAAACAAAGTTTAGCAAAGTCAACGTGAAGAAACGTCGTAGAGATCGGATGCAGAGAGTTGGCACGAACAAAAGGTGAGGGAATGAAGAACACCTGAAATTTGAAAAGGAGGATGAAGAGTCCACGAGTTCGTATGCGGAGAGCGATTGTTTAAGATGCGGTAGAATCGGTCGTGTGATGGAGAGCGAGAGAGAGAGAGAGAGAGAGAGAGAGATTGGCACGTGCACGCCGTTAAAAGGTCTCATTCGGTAAGTTTTGACGTGGAGCTCTCTCGGTGAAGGATTGAAAAGCGGAAACCGGCTGTCGAGATACGGATCTGACCAATCATAAAGCCGCATAATGCCCGGCGCTTCATTCATTCGGTGGCTGCTGGCTGGCTGGTTGCGAGAGGAGAGCGTTGCAAGGGCGAGTACACAGAGCTTCGCGTATCGAGTCCCCTCTTGCTTTCAACTTTGCTCTGTCTCGCTTTTATCGTTCTTCGGCTCTTCATCTTACCACTCTCGATCCTCCGGTGCGAGTTGGCTCAACTACGTCCGAGGGAGACGGAGAGAGGCCGGGGAATAGAAACGAAAAGAGCGAGAGACAAAGATGAGGGCGGAAATTATAGTCAGGTTCGTTATGCTTATTAATTGACTGACGTTTCCGTCATATTATTGTACCTTGAAACGGGGAGACCGCACAACGACGACGGCGGCAATGGCAAAGCCCTCTCGAGGCCGGGCCCCCCCCGCGCCGCGATCGTTACAGGCCGCTTCAATAAAGCCGACGCGATATTATGAATTCACCAACCTTTTATTATGTATACATATATCTCGTATAAACTATATTAAATACGGACGTGTACGTAGACGCATTTAACAAGATTAATTGCTGATGGTACTTTTCCTCTCAATTGGCAAACTGCCCAACGATCGCGTCCAGCATCGTTTTGCTATGCATCCAATATAAATAATAATTATTCCTCTGTAGTATCGCTCCGAAGCTACCTTAATATATACATATATAATAAATATACGCGACGATGCGGCTCTTCAAAAACAACGGAATCGTCCATATTATTAATCCTCAGTCTTCGGATTCACTCTTTTTTGGGGACTTGAATTTACGATGCTTATTCATCGATGAGAGGTCCGCCTCCTTAACCTCCCGTCCCGTTCAGGGCTCTCTGATAATTTCGAGTATTTCAATTTTATTTTCTCTACCCTTCGACCAACGAAATTTTCCTTTTTATCAATCTCAGGCATACTCGAGCGATTCGAATGCGAATTTTATCTTGAGTGGGGGTTCCCTGCTCCTCTTTTTACGTTCAAACGAGTTTGCCAAACTGTTTAATGCGGTGACCTCTTCTTCGGGATAACTCACGAGTCTCGAGGATCCAGAGATTCTGTGGCTCGCGAGGTTTTGCCACCGGAATCAGAATATTTGCTCAGGATTCTCAACTAATTTGATCTTGATCAGGATTTCGAGTAATTATTATTTCGGAGGCTCTTGGGGGCGATGGACCGAAGCGAGTTTCTCGGGGATCCGATGAAAACGGAAAGCCGAAAAAAGGCTTTGCCCAAGGCAGCTTCGCAGTCAGTATTTTCTGAAAAAAGTTTGCTCTCCTCCAGTTCCTTCCTATCTGCAACTTCCTCGAAGCACCTTATCGCCTCCGAAAGGCGGAACAACTGGAATTTGAAAAAAGCGAAAAGAGAATTTGGCGATGCGAGCTCGCCGAGCGTCTCGAGAGTTTCCCTCCGCAGGCTCGTCCGCCAAGAGGCTCATATGCATCGAGCACGTAAGGGTCTTCACCCAGAATGAAGGATCGGCAGCTTTTTCGCAATAATTACACACGCCGAGACTTTAATTGCCGGGAGTTTCAGCGGGAGGGAGACGTAGCTGCATACTCTTGTCCGGATCTCTGGCAATTTCACCGGGGACGTGAAAAAATACGAATATATGAGGAATACAATGGTGGAGCGAGGTCGCTTCTAAGTTTTTTGGTGCTACATGCAAAGAGTCCCACTCGTAAATTCCTCACGTTCTTTAGCCCGGATTTAGAACTCTCATTTTGCCTTCTCGCATATTCCGACTTCCATTTTTTTTCTTGGCTATTTCGACAACGCCGAGGACGACGGCGACGACGACGACGACGAGAGTGGCTGGAGCCCTGAGGGCTTCCGAGCCCAACGCAGAGGAAAAGAGCGAGCGAGCGAGAGTCGCTCGAGGGTACAAAACTATGGCGGCGTCTCCGAGCTCTCGCCGCCCTCCGATTGGCTCGCCAAACCCTTCGAGGGGAACGCGTTTTTAGCCACCCTTCGGGGATCTGCCCTGGCTCATTGTCATTTTAATTTCAACCCCCCAGGGAAGCGAAGAAACGAATACGAGGGCGAATGAACCGTCAGAAGAGACCGCTATGGGCGACGAACTCTTCCAACCGAGCGACATGGAACCGGTACAAGGGATGAAATATACATAGCAAATCGTGCGAAACACGCACCACGTCTGCATTCGGACTATTAAAGGCCTTTCTCTCTCTCCCGCTCTCTCGCGGGATAACTCGCGAACCCTCGTCATTTTTCATCACCCGCCGCCCTCGTTCTTGTCACAAAATCCGCGAGAAAGACGAATCACGGAGAAGCCGCGGGAACGGAAAGCAAAATAAAGATATTCGAATTTTTTAGAAAAATTCGTAATTATCCAATTCCAAAGTTTAGCCAATGGCAAAATTGATGAAATTTGTAAAATTCTTACCAACCATCGACGTTTTTCAATGGAAACTCACGATTCGTTCAATGGATTTTACACGATTCAGATTTTTTTTCGGCAAGAAAATAAATGTTTTTCGAAAAACTGTGAACGATATTCATTAGTACATATGTTCGTGTACTTGTACAATTTATTCCATCAAAACATTTCTCAAAATGGCGAAACTCCAGCGGTATTCCAGTAGCACCTTTTTTTGAGCATCAGCTGTGGTGGACATGATAACTAAAAAACTATTAATCCGATCCATGCCAAATTTATACCACTTATTTATTAATAGCTTGAGCCTGGATGAAGGATTTGTAAAAATTTGGATTTCAAAAAAATTGCGACAGTTTTAACAAAAAATTCATTTTTCGGGGTGTTAAATTTTCGGTTTTTGTTACAATTTTTTTTTTCCAACAAAATACGAAATCCTTCGTCAATGCCCTAGCAATTATTATAATAAATAAGTTGTATGAATTTGATATGGATCGGATTAATGGTTTTTTAGTAATCGTGTCCACTGCAAAGGTATTTTTCAAAAAAGACGATTCTGAAATAATCGCGTTTAAAGATTCAAGTATTGGACGACGACCGAGCGCACCGGGAGGTCGGTTGAATTACCCACAGCTGCGAATTTAATGCTTCGATTTTTATGAAATTTGATGAGAATATTCTTCAGGCATTATACTTGAAGAATGTATAATAAAAAAAATTTCGATTTTTCCGCCCACCGCAAATAAGGTCTTAAACGAACCACTTGATACTCAGCTCAATGTCAGTTCAATTGCGTTTTCGTTTTGGTTGTGCAAACGAATGAGAACGAGGCGAAAATTCGTGAAACTTTTTTTGTGGAACAAACGTTTTTTCGGAAACGTTGAGCTAACAGTGTGAAGGGCAGTTCGATTAAATCGATTCATCGGAAAATCGGCGCCAAAAAGAGTCGCTCAACGAAACTGTCGCGAATTTAAAACCTTTCCGACCACTTTGCGAGCTCCTCTTGAAAGTCAATGTTTTCAGAGATTTTTAAAAACCTATACAAACTCGGCCTGACCGAACGGTCTGGAAATCGATTAAGAAAAACTACGAATTTTTTCTGTAGGCTGTGCCAGAACTGAGCTTGAGAAATTCATCTTCGGTCTGCCGAGTCAATTTTAATTTAGAAGAATAAATTTCCATGTGACAACTTAATTTCCTCCTTTGTAAATTGGCACACGACTAAAAAAATTCTCACGACAAAAAAAGTTCTCGCATCGAAATTGTCCGCTCCGTTATCTCCGAGAAAAAAGTTTCATCAATAATTGCATTTCGCATATAGCTTTTAGTTGAAAACTCAATTGCAACGTTGGAAGAAAAAAAAGCACGTTGAAGAATCATCGATGGTAGGTAGGAAAAAGGGAAATGGGAATTGTTCGGTGTTGTGGAGAACGTCGGCGTGACGGGAGATGCGAGGTGATCGGGGGGGGCGGAGTTATTACGGCGTTTTTTTCTCCTATTTTCATACGTGTATAGAAAAGCATACGAATGGGGAGTCGGTGTGGGGTCCGGAGAAGAGCAATTCCGTCGACTGCGTGTGACAGCCATTTTAATTCTAACTTTTTCCCCCGGTGGTGAATTCTCCTCGGTATTATTTTCTTCGTCGGCTGATTTTCATTTGCCGAATGACGCGCGGCGAAAGCTTTTCAATCGCGTCCATTATTTTTTTCTTCTCCGCGTTGAGTGCGCGAGCGTAAGTTGGATATGCGAGCACATATAAAATAAAAGAAAGAAAAAAAAATGGCAATCACTCGGGAGAAAGCGACGAACTTTGTATATGCTGGGTTACTCGATCACTTTCCACATTTTCTTCGTCTCTCCTCCCCCCCCCCCCCCCCCCCCCCTCGGCTCACTTGCTCTCGCTCGTTCTTCTTTGTTAGGATTTCACGTCGTGCAAGCTCGTTCCCTTGTTGCACAACACACTCTCGCGAGGGCTCCGCAAGTACGTGAGAACACGATGCATGAACAAAGAGCGAGAGGGATGTGAAAAAGGAAAAGCAGCCTCGGCTCTTTATCGTCTATCTCGTCGTTCCTATCTAGAATCGAATAAAAGCCTCGAGGATAACCGACAGCATTTAATTTCGGATAAGCCTGGAGGGCGACAGGCGTAAACGAGAGGACTGAACGCGCAGCGATAAGCCATCCCAGAGCCACCCCTCGGTGACTCTGGCCATGAAAAAAAAAAGAGAGAAAAGACCAAGAAAAAAGCCAGGTACAGCCAGCATGCATTTTGTCTTATCCACGAAAAGGGCTGGCACATCTCCGTGTATGAGTTTTTTCAATTTTCAGCCTGGCTGAATATGGCCCTCGAAATCTCCGACGAACGAACTCGCCTAGCGCAATAACGAGATATGCGAGATATAAAAGAGTGAAAGGAAAGACTCGGCAGCGCTCGAACGTGCAGTCGCGGTGTATGGATGTCGTAATAAAGGGGACTTGAAAAAGGATTTTTTACAAATAATTCCTACAGTAGAGAAAAAACATTCGGTCATTCGGATATTCCATTAAAGCTCGGAAAAATTGATGTTTTCGTGGGACAAAAATCCTCGAGTTTCACTCCCTCCGACATGCGGGGATTCCTCGATTTTCAAGTTTTATTTCCGGATATTTTAATCAATGATTCGGGAAGTTCAAGAGACTCGTTCGATGCTCGTTTGGTGGATTGACAAAGTTATAAAAAAAGCCTGCAATAGAACGTCGAGTGAAACTGCCGAAAGTTGGCATTTATCGGAATGGCTGATACTGTGAGGCCTGCACCGCGGCTGAGGACTCGCATAATTTATTTTCGATCTTATTCTCCCAAAAGGACGCAAGTATACTCGATTGTTCGTGGAAAAAACGTTGTGACTTTCCGAGGCTATTGACGAGGGGAGGAAAATGATCGGCGGACTACTTTGGCGGTTCGCCAAGAGCTCGCCACGGAGAATGATCAATGACAGGGTCGGTTGTTCGCCCGGTGTACGGTGGAGAACGAGGAAAACGAAGGAAAACATGAAAATAAAGAAAGAGATAAAAAGAGATGAGAAAAAAGAGGTTTATCCAGCGGATATGAGTGCAGCGCCGGTGGGAAGACTCTCGATTCAGTCTCGGCTAGTCTAGAGAATTTGTGACGAGAAATATAGACAGAGTTATTAAGGTAGTGTTCGCCTCGGCAAGAGTGCAGCAGATAAACTGCTCGATTGTCGTCAAGTCTCCGGGCATACGGATTCTTCCAGCTGTTGGCCTCGGCCATTTTCACATTGGTAAATTCTCTTTCTCCGTGGAAACGGAAGAGAGATTCTGTCGCCACTATATCCTCTCGTTTATTTTGGAGCGTATCCGTCGTTTTTTCCGTCGCTTTCTCATATCTCGTCTGCGAAGCGAGCGGTATTTATCTCGAGTTTTTCACGTTCACCTCTCGGCCAGATTCGCTCACATCGAGGGACTTTTAGCGGCGATAAAGGTCGAGAAGGGCCGGGGGCGGATAAGGGAGTGAGGAAAGCGTGGAGCGGAGTGAGGAAGACGGAGAGCGAGAGACTCGAACGGTGGAAGTTGTCCTTTTTCCGAGTGGAAGTACGTGCCCGAGCGAGAGTCCTCGGTTTACGTGACTGCGACGGAGGAATAGCGAAGGAAAAATTGCATGAAAAGAAAAGGGAAGACGAGAATGAGCCGCGATGCGAAACGCGCTACAGGATCGGACTGGAGGAGACAAATAGAGAAGAGAAAAAGTAAAAAAGCGAGTGAGAATGGTTGAGGGGAGATAAAAGTTGGAGGAATGGAAATGAGGGAAAAGGAGGCTGACAGAAATTTTCAGCGTCGGTATGAGAGCTGAACACGGTGACGAGAGCAGAGAAGAAACGGTATGAAAAGGTAAAAGCGAGAGAGAAAGTGGAAGAGAATTCTCATCTCTCTTGTGGCAGCATCCCTTCGTCTATAACTCCGTATGCCTGTGAACATCGGGGCATCGGGCCATCTTCTCTTCTCATTACTCAGCAGAGCTCTCGGTGCTCTTCGCTTGCTCTCCCCCATCTTGAGTTCTCTCGTTCGCCAGAGCACATCGCAACCGACCCCTTTCATTCGCTGTCTCCGTCGCGCTCGTTCCCTCCATCTCCCTGGCTCTTTATCTCGCTCTCTTTATCAGCGAGTCTCTTAGTACACTCTGCACTCACTCACCGGGGGCGTCTAATAATGTCGCCAGCCAGGCGTTTCTCGTTCCCGGCACGCCAGCAGCAGCAGCAGCAGCAGCAGTGGCATTCACCACCCTCTCGCCACCCATTTCGGTCGTTTCACTGCTCCTCCTGTACAGAATTCACCCCCTCGTGGCTTTCAGAATCTCTACCCACTCCCATTTGACTCCCCTTTTCTCCTGCCACCTCCTTTCCCCACCCCCTCGTCCCTCGGTCTCCCTCTTCCTCTTCCTTTGTCCGGAAAACTTGCTCACTCCATCGTGTCGTACGAGCAAGCGGTGACGAAACCAAGCACCCTCTCACCCTGCGCGTCCCAAGCGAAAGTCCTCTTTCAGCAATGGAGGCAGGAGAGCGAGAGGGTGCAGTATCAGCCGCCATCCGCCACCGACAAAATGAGCCTCGCTCTCGCCTCTTCCGCGTCCCTCGTACACAGCGCCCTCTTCTTATCTCCTCTACGATGTTACCTACTATCTCTTCATTTTTTCATCCCTCATTCCCTCCTGCTCCTTTCTTCTCCCTTTTTCATCCCTCGCAGTCACTCCTCTCTGACTCTTTCGCCTGAAGGACTCCTCGTTGTATTCGACGATGTCGTTTCGTATATCTCGATATACGAGAGATTACGATCCTCTCCAACGGGGGAAAAAACGAGACAGTTAAACTCAACGTCCCTATTCTGGGATCGCAGCTTTACAGTTTCGGAGTAAAAATCAACCTTCGTACGTGCGAATACACAGGAATTGTGAGCAATCACATTTTCCTAAGTGCCCTTGCAAATTAAAAAAGGGCTGCTGCGAGCTTGTTTTTCAGTTTCGATAATTTTACATGAAAATCTAACGAGAAGCGAATCTTTCCGGATAATTTGGCGGCGTTCCGGGTATCTCGTTTCCAAGTCGTTTCCTACTCGGAAAATATTCAGAGGCCGCGGTAAAACGCTCTGGCGGGGAACAAAAAGTTTCAACAGTTCTCGACTCCGGGGCACGCGTCAGCCGGAACTTCGGCGCTATCGACTCCATCGTCAACAACACGCCGCACCGATCCCGTCAATATTTTCACCCCTGGCTTCGGGGGATGGGAAGGAGAAAAAAAATCTTCCTCTTCCGTCCATCCTCGGAAGACGAACAGTAGTTCTCATTCGGGGTATAAAAATCTTTGAAAAACGATGAAAATACGCCGGAGCCAGGAAACGATATCGTGCAGTGAAATATCCATGAAACTCAAATTATTTGTCCTGCAACAAAATCACCGGGAAGCACCGAATATTTGTCCACTTTCTCAAATATCCAAATTGAATCGAAGACCCTGCGACATGTAAAAGTACAGAACATTAATCGAATAACAAAAATTCCGCGAAAAAGCCTCTAGCTATTGGCGAAACATTGAAAAAAAAGCCTGTAAAATGTAACAGCCTCGATGTGGGGAAGAAATCTCTCAAACGGTAATACCAAAAAGATAATTTAACAAATAAATTCGACGATAATCGCTCCGACGGTTGGACGAATAATGCATCTCTCACCGGTTAGAATTATTTGTGGGGATTTATGAGGGTTGTAGAGCTCGGAGGTTGAATATAGGTGCGTACAGTATATGAGCGTTGTGCCAATATATCAGGTTGGAGGGCTTGTTCACAGCGAGGGTGGTGGGTAGTCATGGTTACGCCGGCACCCGCGAGAGTGTCGGCTCCAACGCCAGGCCGAATCCCTCTCGCTGCTTCGCCGGCTCCTCTTCCCTCTGAATGTTCAGCCTCGAGGTGGATGGGCAGCGTACGAATGTCTGGGTGGATAGTCTTCGGCGGTAAAAGGGCTCGGAGGGCATTATTCGCCGTGTCAAATATCGCGAGTGGGGCCCTTTTTGTCGTAGGAAAAGTATCCGTGTGTGAAAACTACCACTGGCAAGCGCTTGTTATCTCCCTTTCTCGTGCTTTCCGTCTCGGCTGGATGCTGCTCGCGCTTTTCACCCTCGCCCTCCCGCAAATACCCGGTCCTTCTCGACAACGTAGCGCACAACGCAACAGAGAAGCATCCCCTTGCCCTCTCCCGACGCTCCGCTCTTATCGCCCAGGGTGGCTTTTCCATCCCTCGAATCCCCTTCGCCCTTTCGGATGCCACCAAGCCGCGAGCCCCAAACTCTCATCCTTTCGATATTTATGTATATACATTAGCGCGTGTGTGTATGTGTATTTATGTGTTTCGCAGTGTATATACGAACGTCTCTCCCGTATAGGAAGTACAAGCCTACGCCTCCACCCGTTCGCGATCAATATGGTGGACGGACGCACCACCGCGAGAACGGTGCGAGAGAATGGCCCTCTCCTCGGCAACGGCGACGAGAGCCCACGACATCGACATCTCGTGCGCGGGCTTGGCCAACTCAATTTGCAAAATCACTTCTTCCCCGCTCCCTATCTTCGTCTCGCTCGATTCTCTCTTTCTCGGTTAGCTGGTGCTTCCTCTGTGCTAGTGTCTCGATGGACATTTCCACGTTTCGCATGATCGTCTCTTCGCGTTGGCCATTCACGCCACATTCGTCATGCAGGAATCGTCGCTTTGCGCTCTCACTTTTTTGTCCGAGCTCCACATTTCATTCTTCAGATTCTTCTATAACTGGACCATGCGGGGCAACACGAAATTGCAGATTCCGCTTGTTTCGCACGGGAAATGGAGCATTTGGTGGGGGAGGATTGTTGAAAAGGGGTTTTTAAAGGGGCCTGGTTCAGGCGAATGCGGGGGGACTCAGCGGAATTGGGACGTCTGGTTTTTCGATTTTCATCCCCGAGAAAATTGCCCGCTAATAAAATTCTCCGGAGTACAAATCGTTCGGCTCGTTTCCACAGGATCTTTTTTCTCATGGCCGATTGGAAAGAAAGACCGAGAGAAATGCTTCAAAAACATTCCTCTAATATCTCAGGTGTGCAAACAAACCTCTGGCGATATAAAATCGTGGATAGAGAGAGAGAGAGAGAGCGAAAGGAGGATAAAAATCCCGTTAGTCCGGCGTGCACACGCACGCGCCGGCAAGTTTAATCTTTCACCTCGAGCAATTTGGCAGGGCTTTCGTGGCTGTAGCGGCGTTTCCTAGCGCGGAAACCAGCGTGTGTATACGGAGAGAGAAAACGACGAGCGAGAGAAGCATCGCAGCAAAACTTTTGCATCACGGCCGCGTCCCAATTGATCTCACACGCTTTTAAAGCCTCTTTCTTTTTCGTGTTTTTACACAGAGGAACGAACGCACGCGTGCAGGTCGTTTTCCATTCACTAGGGAAACGATATTTTTCATGCTAAATGTCTAGTGAATTTTTGCCTGTCTTTTGCCTCGATCCAACCAAACGCGATCGTTTTTCATTCGAGAAATTTCGATTCGACGACAGAAATGTCCACGCAACAAATTTTTGGGTTTTCCTCTGAAATTGATGCGTACAAATTAGAGGGACTCTAAATTTAATGTGATTTTAAAATGTTTAAATAACGGTACGATTGACACTTCGAGAAGAGCTCAAAAAAGTTTGAAAAAGTGTGCAAAATATTCATCGCAGCATGAAAGCAGAGGTCGGAATTAGCCCGCGACGTGGTAACGACGCGACGACTGATTCGTGTCGCGGGGGGAGTAAAAATTTATCGCTGAATTCGCGGCTCGTTGAATCCAGGAATGGTTGGTGCGCGCAGCGATAATAAATGAGACTTTGCGAGGCGTTCGATACACCGAGCCGTGATGTACTCACCTCTCGTGAATTGTAGTACAGCAACGTTAAAGTAACCGAGTGTGCGGGGGGTTAGCGAATGAAAAAAAGGTGGAAAAATAGAGAAAAAATGAGGACAGAGGCGCATGGAAATGCCGCTCGGAAGTCGCACCAATAAGCGGCTGTTTTTGCTCGTCGACAAAGACGGACGAGAGGAAAACACGATTGCTCGCTCGTTTTCAGCGGCGTCAGCAGCGCGTACAGTCAATCCTTCTCTCTCCCGCTCTATATATACTTAAATAAATACGAATAGGTGGAAAGTTAAAGCGGAGAAAAGGGCGTAAACGAGAGGAATTTCGGCACCGAATAGCCAGCGCATTGCGACTCTTTGTTTGCGATCTAAACCTGTCTATAGAAGGATGTATGCGGCGTTGACCGATTCGCAGTTAACGCGTCGATTGATCGCGGGATGCGCCCGAGCGAAGGTGCAATTTTCGATTGGTAGCATCGGAACAGAGATGGGCTCGGGAAAATTCGAGCGCGAGATAGACACGAGTTTGTTTGACAGTGCTATCCGCGTGTTTATACGCTCGTGCGGATCGACGTATTTCTTTCTCCGTTCCTCGCTCGGGAGGCCCTCAAGCCACAGAGTTTGCCTCATTAAAAGCGAAATATGCGACGTGTGCCATTGCCCCGCGTCGATTTATATACGTATCACCTCGCGTCGCGCCTCTCCAGGCAAAAGCGTGCCTGCTCGCTACGGTGTGCACAAAACCGCGGACAAATTGAAATATTTGCAACTAGACTCCGCACACTGAGAGGAACAAAAGTTTGATGACTCGCCCCTCGCTGCATAGATACCCGGCGGTCAAATGAGTAGTAATTTCCGGAGTATTCGCTGCCCGAAACTCGTTGCAATTAGCCGAGAATATCGGAGTAATTGAGCGGAACTTGGACATCGCGGAATCGGAAAATCTATCGCAGTTATTCGTTATTGAATTTCCATTCCGAAGATTGTACGCGCGCGCGACGCATTCGAGCGGTGAAAAACGCGCCGTTTTCTCCCGTTTGTAAACGCTCTCCGAGGCTTTTTCGACTGGAACGACTTCCCCGTCGATTTCTTCGCTCTTTTCATACTTCGAACTCGAATTTCAGTGCGGGCAATGCTCGATTTGATAGTGACATACGATTAATTAATCGAGGACGCTCGATTGGATTTCCTGAGAACTAAAAACTCGTCCGAAAGCCCGCATTCTAGAGTTTCGTCGACGAAAAAGTGTGCGACCTGTGCGTTGAAGAATCGAGGCTCCGTGTAATAGATAAAGTCAGAAGAGAAACGTGTAAGATCGCAGGGCCTGTACAAGGAGCAAAAGCGATATGTGAACCGTGAAGGAGAGAGCGAAAGGTTGGCGGTCGGGTCCCTTTGAAATTAGGAATTGTTCTCGTCTCAGAGAGCGCGCCGCGGCGACGACGTGAGCAAGCGCGCGAGCGAGCGCTCTAGCTGCGACGCTAACCAGCAGCTTCTCCGGTTTCAAGCGTCTAGCCGCCTCGCCTCACCTCTCCGACCGACACACTTAGCTCGATCTCTCGCGCGCGCACGCCTTCGCGACTTGGACTGTGGTCGGGGACGCGACAGGAAACCACTTGCTTCCCGTCTCTCTTCAGTTTCGATCACTTCTGCGCTTGGTTCCATTACGAATATCATCGGGACAACGAGAACGTAGTTTCGGGATCGATCGTTTTCGATTTCACGATGTTTCAGCCGCAAAATCACAATCGGGGCACACTATTTTCGGAACGCGGAAGGAAAATTTGGGTTCGGGACCCCGACGATCTTCGCGTTGGTTCCGACCAACGTTCTCCCTCGATTTGCCAACAGCTGGAAGCGTTTCATTGGCAAAACTCGCAGGGACATCGAGAAACGAGTTCTCGAGCTCCATTCTTGGGCGAAAATTCATTTTTTGTCTTGCAAAGAGTCGTCGCGCAACTTGTCCGACTTCCATCCGAGAAAATTCTCGTGGAATGAGCAGAATAAAAGAGCGCAGAGCCAGCGAATCGTTGCAGTTGCGTCAGAGGACGCGAAAGAGGTCACTGCGATGAAGTTGGGCATCATTATGTCTCCGGGATTGAAGGCAAAGTGCTGATGAATCGTTAAAAATTAAAGCTCCATTTTATTGTCATGTGAATTCCAGGTCACGTGGTTCCCCCCCATCGACTTTTTGTCAGGTCTTTATCTCCTTGGGCTTTCGTGCTCGGTTTATCAAAGCTGGCAAGAGAAAAGGAAAGAACGAGACGAGCACAAAGTGCAGCATCTTTAATTATTCTATGCGCGTCGAGAGTCAGAAGTGTGGACGTTTTTTTAAATTCTTTAGATAGTTCGTTACGATTCTTGTGTGAATCGCGCCGAGTTTGAGAGTTCACGCACAAGCGGCGGAGCATCAGGAGAGACGGGGTCGAGCTCTTTCTCTCCTTTCGTTACCTCCGTGACACATTGTTTGTAAGTTGGATGCGAGCCATGCAGATACGTAAAGATGAGAGGGCCGTGGATTTTCATCTCTGCTTTTCATATCTTTGCTCTGTGTGCTGGCCCTCCCGTGCCCGGACTCGGGAGCGCGAGAGGCTGAAGGAGGCTCCGTATTCTCCTTTCGTAACAGTATGGGCGCGTTCATACTTCCATGTACATTATTATACACACGTAGAGCGGCGAGCGCAGCTCGCCGGGAGGAGGGCGAGCGTGGAGAGGCAAAGAGCAAAGAGCAAAGAGGCCTCACGGGGGTGTACACAGTTCGTTCGAAAGGGTTTGCAGTGAGTGTGCTGGGCGAGGGGGGAGGACGAGGACACAGAGCCGAGAATCATGTGCTTTCGGTAGACTACGCGAGCGTAGGAGAAGAGCCGAGGAAAAAGAGGGAGCGAGAGAGAAAGAGGCTGACACACGTTGAGGGACGCTCTCACCAGAGTGCAGCTCGAGTCTTCTAGTTTGCGAGAGTGGCTGCGGGTCTAACAAGTTGCCCTGTGCCTGCTAACAAGCTCCATTTTCCCTTTTTTCGTCTCAAACTCTCCTTCCGACGTCCAGTTACGAGCGGCGTGGAGAGGAGCGAAGATAAGGGAAGAAAAAGAAGGAAAGGGGCGAGTCGAGCTCGCTCCGGCCGGAGACTCGAAAGTCTTCACTTTTGTCGCAAAGCACCGACACCCTGTGCTGCCAGGATTTGGAAAAATGTCTGAAACGAAATCCCCGTGACGTACTACGTGGCTTATGGACGCGACGGAGTTGCCCGCACAGCGGTCCCAATCTGTAGGAGGAGTCAGCAAAGTAATCGCCCCAAAGATCCTTAACTTGTGGCACGAACTGTACGAAACACACGCGAGGGAGCTCCCCCGAAAGTTTCTCCTGCTGAGCCCAGAACGTGTGGGTTTTGTCTCGGGAAGAGCGTACGCGAACACCATAGGGGACCCCCTGGTGCGCGCTCGTCTCTTTCTCTCGCCTCCGCTCCCCCAATCGTCGTCTCTCCTTTTCTCTTCCCATGTGCTACGCGTTGGGGTTGTAAACATGGCCACGATAATGGCGTCCAAGGAATATCGCCCCTGCACAAAACACTACTGACCCGTACGATTAACTTCGCAACTGTTGAAACGATCCTTCAAACAAATTGATTGACTGAAATATTGCAAGGGTAACAACGCGTATTGATCGAGCGGTCGAGGCTTCAGCAACTTGCTTCGTAACAGGCACGAAATCAATGCACTTTCCACGTGCGTCTTTGTCAAAGACTTCTGGACACTTGTGACGCTCAGGAATAATCGGCGAATTTGATCCGCGACAGCGGCTTTTTGGATGGTGGAAACTTGGAATTTGCGTTATACTCTGAAACGCTTTTGAATCTTGTAACGTCGTTGAATAAGATGCAGCAAATAAATGAGATTCCGGATCCATTCGAGAGTTTCATACTCCCGGAGACGCACTTCTTCGGCTTTCTCTCGGCGATGCGGGGCTCTCGCATAGCGAGCTATTTAATTATACATTAGCGTATAACTCCGGCAGATGCCTATTTATCATACAATAAATGGATGGCGAAGGTACGTACATGAGAAATGAGAATAAAAACGAAGGAGGAGCTGCTCAGGTATTTGCGTCGTAAATGCTGCACCGAAGGCGTGCGGGCACGTATACAACGCCGCAAAAGTACTCGAGGGACGTTCCAAGGAAGAGAGCGACGAGAGCGAATAAGAGAGAGAGAGAGAGAAAAAGAGGTTTCCGTAAGGTCTGCTGATGCCGCGAGACCTCGGGAGAAGTCCGCGAGATTCTGCCAGGATTCTCCTCTCTGGGCCAACTCACCCTCTTCATATCGCCCGTGTTTCTATCGTCTCACCCCGATGGTCTATGAATCTCAATAGCTATCTCGTTCTGAAAACGCGAAGCCGACGAGAGAATGGAGCGGAGCGAGGGAGAGAGACAGCGAGAGGATGGGAGCTCGCGCTTAGAGAGCACAAAGAACAAAAGAGGGCGAACTCTCGGGGCGCGCTTCGGTGGTGGCGGTGCTCTCGTTTCCTCCTCTCTTTCTCCGCGTATCTCATGCAGGCACAAAAGTACATCTTCTCTCCTAGTCCTCGAGGAACGAAAGATAGAAAGAGAGGATTATGCGATGGATAAAGAGAGAGATATCCCACGATCTGTTCGGTAAACAGACAGACGTACGGATCGGACGGTCGAACCCCCTCGACAGACAGACAATACCTCTCATCGCTCGATGGACAAAGCAGCTATTGCGTAAACACTCGAGAAGCAGAAGCACCAGAAGCTGTGCTGCTGTTGCTGCTGTAGCAGCTATGGGTAGAGAAGAGCATTGGAGAAAGGCCGAGAGAAGGACGGGCAAGTGAGACATAGAAAATAGATTGGAGAGAGAGAATCGCCTGGCACTGTCTGCCTGTTTCAACTGTTCCCATCTCGCTCCTCCCTCCTCATTCCCCTCTCGCGAGGTTCCTCCTCGCTCTAAAACCTCGCGAGCAACAATGCCCCGCGGAAAATATAATACGCCAATTCTTACTGTCCGCTTCTAGATTACCCGGATAACCGTTCGTGACCTCGTATGGACCATTCTATTTCCGATGCTGGGAGACATTGAACGACGGGAAAAGAGGCAACCACTTGGGCGCTCGACCGATTTTACTTTCCCAATGAGAATGAGATACCCTCATCAACCCACGAACCTCTTCGCAGTTATTCTCTGTGTATGCTCCATTCAACATTTATAACACATCTACTTTCTCCTTTCTCCATTTCCGATCTCAATGGCACATCGAGACATGAGATTTTCAAGATTACATACATAGTTGCGATACACAACACACTTTTGTTCCCATTATCTCTGTGACCCTCCCTCTCTCAGCTTTTCCTTCTTCTATTTCTATCAGTTTTTGCGTGACAGCTCAAAGGGAATAGTCAAATTAAGCGCGTCTCGATGCTCTTGTACTTTGCACACGTTCGCCAAAGTTCACGATCCGAGAAACACTCGCTCACTCTCGGGGAGACTTGCGCATTATTGCGGCAATTATTTATGCTGACGAACTGTGCAATTCGTACATCACCGCAGGTTCTTAACGAAAAATTAAATAAAAAGTTGTTCAGCAACACGGATGCGATGGAATATGCTTCATGGAATTTGTGCTTTTCAGCAAATTTTTTGTCGCTCGAATAATCGTGTTATGAATATCGATGCATTCGCTTCGCTCTCTGGAATCGCGAATGTTCTCATTCTCAAAGGCCGATTCATTTAATTAACTTTTTTTCTCGCGTGCGTTGTGATTGGAGATTTCATGTCGAAAATCCTGCTCGTACAACTTTCAGTATTCTCCGGGGACTCCTTGCACACGCTCGTCCGAATTGGCGAGGGTGTGCAAGAGGGTAAAACTCCGGGGTTAAGGGGCTCGAATGAAACTGAGCTTGGTTCCATTCCATTGTCGAATACAAGCTCGCCCTTGGGACTCGGAGTGAAATCGTACGAATGCAACATCCTGAAGCTCTTGCGAACCGAATTGCGAGTTAAAAATGTTCTCTCTCTCTCTCTTCATTTATTATTCGTCGTTTATTAGAACAGAAATTCGGGCAACTCGCTCCGACGACGAATGTGTACAAAACGATGGTAAATAACCGACTAAAAATTGAAAAAAAATGCGACATTTTTTGGGGAAAAAATCAGAAAAATGGATTTGCCGGGAGCGAATTAGCGTTGAAACGGCACTGTTTGTTCATCAACTTTGTTGTTTCAAGTGCCACCGTGAAATGTGGATGGATGAAAACGACGCGAGAATCACAGTGACAACCGCGATTTATAAAACACCGAGAGAAATGTTTTTCTGTAGGATTCGCTCATTTTTTTGACGTGCGGTTTTATCGATTGGAGGGAAAAATAGCACGACGTCGACAAAGACGAAAGTGAGGGAAAATCGGGATGCTGGATAAGAGAGGTGGAAAATAACGCATTTTCTCGTCCCTCGCGAGAGAATTCATCTCTTCAAGACCTTTTACGGATATATAAGCGCGCTTCACGAGTGCACAGGCTCGAGAGATGCTCGATGCGATGGCAGATGCGAATGGCGTGGGAGGAAGACGACAACCCGAACGTGTGGGTGATACTCCAGAGAAGCAGAGAGAGAAAGAGGGCAAAAGAGAGAGAGACAGTTTCCCAGGCGAATGGGCGTGGTCGGCGAGGACGCTTTCGGCCAATAGTAATTCAGGAATCTCGGGTGGCGGAAGGACAATGTACATCGCGTCGTCCGCGAGAGGGACGTTAAGATACGTCACCCTGTCTCTCCGTGTCCTTTTCTTCCTTTCTCTCTCTTCCTCTTCGCGTCTCTCCCCACGAGGATTATGCATGCATCTACATACTCTGCTGGTACATAGAATCATACATTGAGATAATCGCGGTTATGAGGTGTTCCATTAAAAGGGAAACGATTATCGACCGAATACGATTTTTGGAGCTCCCTGCTCGTCAGATCCCAGAAAATCTGATGGAAAATTGACGAATTCGGGGAATCATTTATTCTCGAATCGCTCTTGTAACTATTCTGGCAAAGATGATTGAGAATTTTATAAACAAAATAAGCGTCCCTGAACAATTACGGTGTTTAGACAAGTGAGCGGAAAACTTGACGAAAACAGTTGAAAAATGTTGATCTTTTGAAGGAAAGCAGACTGAGAAAAAAATCGCAACTAAACGCGTCTTTGGTTGATATTTTTGTTGCTTGATCTAACATCGGCTTGGGATAAATAAGGAATAGTTCGTATCCGAATCACTAAATTTTTGTACATGTGAATTAACGAAACGAGTCGAACCTTATTTTTTGTTCGAAGAACTCGAAACATTTGTTCATTTCTACTTAATTCACGTACACTTTTATCATACATTTATTTGAATATCAAGTACTGAAGTATCGAAACGGTTTTGTTGAGAATGATGAATATTTTGTATTCAAATCGTACTGGTTAGTTCGATATAACCCAAAATTTGTTGAAATTAATTGAAATGAATGAGCCAACATGATTTGTGAAAAATCGTACTGGTTAGTTCGATATAACCCAAAATTTGTTGAAATTAATTGAAATGAATGAGCCAACATGATTTGTGGAAAACAACAAATCATTTTGACAGTCGGATTTTTTCTTCGTGCATCTAACTAAATCTTATCGACGACGAACCAAATCAATTGTCCATACAAATGTCTACCGCGAAAGAAAGTTCAGTATATTTTATGTATAATTCAGTTAAATGGATTTAGAAAACGAGGCCGAAAATTCTAGAGGAAAGTATACTCGAAATATAGTTTCTTGGAGACATTGGTACTGGATTGCAGCATTAATTCGAAGAGCAGTAAGAATTTTTCTATCCGCCATAGTAAAAAGACCTTTTGTTCAAAAGACTCGAGAGGCTTCTCTATAAGCATAGTAAAAAATCCTTTAAGTCACTTCAAATGTTTATATTGTTAAGTGTGCTCGAGCAACCCTGAAAAAATATATTTATGGTAAAACGTAACTCGTATTCGGTGTATATTCGTGTATTTATCATAGAATTTACTGTGCTGACAGTGAAAATTTGTGATTTACAATAAATTTCCACTCATCAGCAAGTGCTAATCCGACACGATGAATAACACTCGAAAACAAAACGAAGTATAGTTCTCACGGGCATCACTTTTTGCTATCTACATAAAACTGTTTAGAATTTAAGGGACGAAAAGTTGGAAAATTCAAAGAATACTGTGCTGTCTGTAACCGGTGGCAAAATACTTTGAAAATTCTTGAAAAATAATATAAATACATTAAATATGTTAGTTAAATTGAAAATTTTTTAAGCCTTTCAACCAAATTTTTTTTCTCAGTGGACATAAAATTCATGTTTTTGTGAGATCATACCGAATGGCCGAAGAAGATTGGCCCAAAACGCAGGAATTTTGAAGCCTGCCCGAGAAATCCGCATCGTTAAGCATCAGAGCAACAAGCTTTAGCGGCGTCTCGCGGCGCGTTTTTCAGTGGCGAATCGTATAAAATTTGAGCGTTGATTCGAATAAAAGAATAAACATTTTTCGCCATTTTATGACGAAATAAAATAACCAATTAACGATAACAATTGTTTCACCGAAATTCTGATCGATTATTAAAACTCATAAAAATGAGTGGGGCTCACGTGTATGGAAAACAAAAACCGACACGTTCCAGGGAAGCTAACTGATTCAAGTACTTGTTGGAAAGGCTCATTCGGAAAAAATGAAGCATTGAATTCCTTGCACACTGAAATAATAACTCCCTCGGAATATTCAACGCGCAAACCGAAAAGTCATTCAAAAAGTGTAAATACGCGAATGCTGGGAGCGCTTACGTATGGAATTTTGCTGCGAGAATGCGTATTTCGAGCTGAACTATACTCGTATACGCGTTACACGATGCTGCATTGTAGCAACGATCAAAATACACGTGGTGCGGCCTCGTCCGTATTACAATCAAAGCGAGAATTATCACATTGTGAAAGAGCAGACCAGCGGTCTCATTAAACGCCTGCGAGCCCACCTCCAGTCCTCCTCCTCCTCTAGCGTCAGACTCCGTAATGAGAACCGGTTAATTAGAACGTGAATAGGATGATACGGCTCCGTCTCATGTGCAGCCTGGACTGTTGCATCCGCGATGCAAACGCGTCTCAAACATATTTCGAACGTATCTGTTTATTGAGCTCTCGATATGCGTCCAGATTACAAAGGGGATCACCACAGCTGATGAGCACCTCGAGCACGTGCATCGATCTCTGTACGTACGTGATTTCCATTGTTAATTCGGACCAGATTTCTATGCGCTCTTATTAGAGAAGCCTTGGATTCTGGACTGGTCAATTTTCCCTTCGAAATTCAGGAGGTCCAAAGTCTTGATGAAAACTTTTCAAAAACCGAGTCGAATTTCGAAGTGGAGTCGGCACGAAAAGATCGAAGCGTTCTCGACCAGCGAATTCTCCAAAGTGGCAACACTCCAAGATTTTTTGGGAATGAAAAATCGCGAGATTTCACTCTTGGAAGGAGTAATTGGTTAATTTTCTACTCAGCTGAGAAAGCTCGCACGAGATAATGATTCTTCGGGCATTTTTTCTCGAGGTTGAAAAATCCGTGTGTCGTAGCATGATCAATGAGGATTATCGAGTCGTGGAACGCGAAGAGATTCCAGTGGAAAGAGAAGCAGCAGCATTATTCTGTGGTTTCGAATCCGCTGAAAAAGTCGCGGTCGTCACGGCTCGTTGGTTTCTTGGATATGCAGGTGGAGAAACTGCAATGCTGGGTATGTCATCTTTCCCCTCGGATTTAGAGTCATTCGAAGCGAGGGAGATGAACACGAATGTGAGCGGGAGGAGGCGCGGGAGAGGGGGAAATAAGACCACCCAGAATGGCGTGGATCGCGGGCCGGGTTTCTTACGATTCTCATTACACACGTAATCATAAATATAAAGTACGAAGATTTTTGATTTATTATTATCATTATATTCGTTGTTTGTTATGATTATCCACGAGGATGATGAATAAAAGAGAAAAAAGTGAGTTGTCGCGCTACCGAAGAATGGACGAGAGAGAACACTCGCGCGCGCTCTCGTTGCAATCCTCCGGTTGGATGCGAGGGATGAAACGAAAACGAGAAAAATGAACAACCCTTCAGAGCCCTCCGCGAGGCCACTCTCGCGGGTTCCTGCCATGGAAAACAATGCCTCGAGTCCTCGACAATACCCAACGAGAAACTTCGTCGTCGTTGTTTCCATTTCTTCCTTACACACTGCTTTCTCCATTCTTGCTTTCTTTTTACCCTCGCTCTCTCACTCCCTCTTCCTCTTCGTGTCTTTCACTCGAAACGGAAGTCACAAGAGCACGAACGCGTGTATATCCTTTCCCAAATTACTCTCGTCTCTGCGCATACGACGTGAATGCGAGATGAAGATTGAGAATGTACGAGAAATGAGGAAAAATCGAGAAATATTGTACAAGCTCCTCGGATTTGATGCTCTAATGATGGAAAGTCGCAGCAGCGTGAAGAAAAAATGAAGGGACTCGAGTTTCTCGGTGCTCGGGCATCGACGGAGCTTTTTCCGAGGTCCCTGTGCTTCAGGGAACTTCCTTTAGGACTTTTGCTCCACCAACAAATTTTTCATCGCAAAAATTCTCCTCGCAATCAGCGAAACATGACTTTGCTACTGTGCGGGCATGTTCACACGAGCTTTGTACAAAGCGAAATACTTTTTGAAGTTGATCTCCGATTATTGGGCTCCGAGCACACGCTGCCAAAGATACAAAATCGTGGACATTTTCCGTGCCGCGGCATCTTTTATTTTTTTCTCCCGCACCGTGTCCCCGTTTCAAATTTCGTACCACCAGAGAAAAATTCTCCTTCGAATGGAGTACAATCTTTTGTTTATCTTCAGTCGATGCGCAACGTCGTTCGACAAAGAAAAAACTGAAGCGGCGCAAAGAGAAAAAAGGTCTTTCGCGTCGTTGCTCTTTCTCTTTCTCACTCGTGCTCTCCCCCTTTTTCCTTTCCTTGTATTCTCGGAGTTTCAGGCAAAGTAAGACATCTAATAAAACCAATCGGGATTGCTTTTGGCCGGTTCCTCCTACATTGACAATTCGCCCTACGATTCCTCTTCTGTTTTCCCTCGTTTCATCTCCCTTTTTCTCTTTCAACCGTTTTTCCCTTCTTTTCTTTCATTCTGTCGATGCCTCCTAGGCAAAAAAGAGAGCGAGTTCGCCCATTGGAAGATCGGAATCTCCGATGAGGACAAAACTATTCGTACGTACGAACAAATTTCGCCCCGAGCAGTTTTAACGTTTCACAGTTGTAGACAACCGAATTTTCTTTCTTTCTTAGATAAATAATGAACAACGTTCTTCCTTAAATACAGCTCAATTCTTGGCTGAAAATATTTTTCAATGCTGCAACGATTATTTTGCTTATTTTCACTCTCACCAATGAATTCGAACACGAACTAATCCGCGCAACGACGCAAATACTCGTTGTTTTTAAATAAATTGTTGTTTTCCACGATTTTTAATTCGCTCACAAGTATCTTGAGCCCTTCAAATGAACAAATACGTTCGATTCATGTCCATTTTTAACGGAGATCGCGACTTTACCGACGAGCATCGAACCAAAAAGGCAAATTGACGAATATTCAAATTTTTCAAAGTACAGAAAGTCCTTTTCCGACATTCCATGAAAAATCTCATCGAAGAATTTCGAGTGTGAATTTTATTGTCCGGAGGAACATTTTCACAACTTGGAATTGATCGACTTCGTGGTCACCCTGTACAGAAAGGTTCGTTTCGAGGCTAAGGTTGACCGATCGGCGTTGCTACGAGTTTGGAGCTTCGTCGGAGAGATGGCGCAAGGAGGTTGAAAACCACCCTTGGAACGGCGAGGGTTGTTTGTCCGTTGATATTAAAACAGCGAGGAGAGTGGCACCACGTTTGCAGTGAATTAGTGACTCGAGTGAAGAAAGAGCAAAAAAAAAAGTGGAAAGCAAATTCCTATAATCGAAATAACAAAAAAATGATTTGACGTTGATTAACGAGACCCGTTCGATTTGAGGGTTCACAAAAGGAGTTTAAAAAAGTTGACAGAATTGCAACACGAGCAAGATAAATTTATTAGAATCTCAATTGGCTCGCTTTCTTTGAAATTGACATAAAAAAAAGTCGGTTGGAATCGAGAGCAGAACGATTCCTTAATAAAAAGATTGGAGAGGGGCTTCCTGATGGAATTTCCATGATCGCAAAACTAACGTTAGCACAAATACGGGCCCGTAAGTTTCGAAATGTACGAGTATGAAAGAATTGAGGATTACGAGAGAGCGAGGAGCGGAGCACACTCCTGAGCAATCGGGGCGTTTGTAAGCAACGCCGCAGCAATTAAGGAAAAATTAAGAGTCATTAATTAGTATTCACTTCCTCGAGACGTCGGCAATTAGGTACAGTCAATTGAGCCACGGCGGAATATACGCATGGCTCTTTCTATAATGGCGAGGGAAAACTTGTCTAAGTATCAAGAATAATAAAGACGAATTTGTATTATTAGTGAACGTATGTGTGTGTTTATTTATATAAAACAAAACGCACCGTGGAGGAGAAATAGTGCGGGCGCGAGCCGTAAATTCTTTCTCGCTGTGGGCACATTATGAAGCCCGG
Organism: Venturia canescens; assembly: GCF_019457755.1. Classification (NCBI taxonomy): domain Eukaryota; kingdom Metazoa; phylum Arthropoda; class Insecta; order Hymenoptera; family Ichneumonidae; genus Venturia; species Venturia canescens. The sequence continues at coordinate 16,400,902 of NC_057430.1, forward strand.
TGGACTTCTCGTTCTTGGTACTCACCTAACGAGACTCGAGATCGCACCAACATCGAGCTATTTCCGCCGCAAACTTTCCTCTCTCTCTCTCTCTCTCTATTTATTTTATTCTTTTTCATTCGCTCAACACTCCCTTCCCCTCGCGTTATCCTTTTTCTCTTTTTATTGCAATTAACATCGTAAAACGATTTTCTCACCTGCAAAGGCTTGCGACCCTTTGTAAGTTGGCCCAACCATCGCCGCATTTTCTCACCATAATTATCGCTCTCGAGGAACATAACGCGCTCTTTTTCGAAAATTCGTTCCCCGTGCTCGCAGTTATTTTCTTTTTACTTATTTTTCAAAAATTCTCGTTTTCTCATTGTTCACTGCCTGCGCTGCTCCTTTCTATTGACGCTGGAAAGCAGCGTTTGAAGAGAAAAAAAAACATTCGTTTCGGAGCTCATTAATACGTTTTCTCATTCTTTTAATCCTACTATTGTGTGTGTGTGTGTGTGTGTGTGTGTGTGTGTGTGGAAAAGGCTGGAAGACCGAGTTTTATACAATAATCCGATTTTTCAACGGCTTTGTTCTACAATTTTTAAATCCAGCTCCTTTCAGCAGCAATTTCTGCTTATTGCGAATCCGGAAATTATTTTTCCACCAAAACTCGAACGGTCTGCGAAACAACGTTCTCTCCAAATATTTCATTTCAATGCTTAATAAATAAATTTTCAAAGAATTTTAAGCACAAAAAGAGCGATAAAAATTTCCTACGTAAGACACGAATTTAATTATTTTTCAGAAAATACAATAGGCAACGATTTATCTGTGGAAATTATTTGGAAAAGTAATAAAACGTGTATCCAAGACCCAAGACTCGTTGAAACGGTGAAAAAGAGAAAATCGTGGTAATTTTTGAGCAGCAAATAGAACGAGCAAATGAAAAAGATTCAAGTAGGACACACGCGAGACGAGATTAATAATTGAACGGGAGCACGTCTCGTTCTAATTAATCCAAGCGGGTGAGATGGCACAAGTGCGATATACTCACAATTGTTGAGTTAATTAACACCCGGCTGGTGGACTATCGAGAAGCGGGCAGAGCCCCGCGGTCGGTCTGGCTATACGTGGAATAATTAAATAATAAATTTGGTGAAGTAGGGGACGAGGGAGTCACGGGAGGTGCGCGGGTAGGTGTGGGAGGTTGGAAAAGCGAGGGTGTGTGAGAGGGAAATAAAGAAAAAGAGCTTTCTCACGCGAGCGTGAGTCACGACGTTCGAAGAGGTGGTGGTTCGCGTACGGAGCTCGATAAAGAATTCAAAACCGTTGTTTTTTCCTCGTTCCTGCCTTTTTTAATTCCCGCATTCGTCGAAGGATCATGAATCCGGGGGTGTTAATCCTTTGATTCGTAATCTCGTGTCGACTGAGCCACACTCTTTCTGGCTGTTTCGTGCACGAGAGCAATTTTCCATTCGTGTGATTAAAAGCAGGCTTTTGGCACCTCGGAAAAGCTGGCGAGATTAGTCCACCTTTCGAGCCAAGTTATTCGATACTTTTCGGGCTGTCTAATTTGTCGAAAATAATTATTATTCGAGGGGCAAATGAACGAGAGGCAAGTGAGTGATTCACTGCTGTTCATTTCAATCGAATTTCTCTCGTCAAACATCCGATTCGCTCGCATGTGTGCACTGGGGCAGGCAAGCATCACCGGAATCAAACGGAAGTTTAACCAAATATGCGAGTACAATTATCCCCGGAAACGGTAGAAATTGTTGCAATAATGGGAGCAATTAGCAGGGGACATGACGATCAATTAAAGTCCGACTGCACCGTTATTATTACACCTTTTCTATCTGCGTTACTCTTTTTTTCCACAACTCGTGAGAATCCACCGGGATTTAACGGAAACGGATTTCTCTGCGTGATTCGAAGGCTCTCGAAAACAATTTTCTTTCCCTTTCGGTAGTTCATTATAAAAAACCTCGAAAATCTGAGCCAGCGCGAGGTTCCCCAAGCGTGAGATCAGCCTCGATGAAGCGTTGAGCCAACGACGATAAAGAGCTACGAAACGAGCTCAAAGTATTCGTCACCGTTGTCTTTCAGCATCGAGAGAAAGATCCGGGGACTTTAGCGAGCGAGGAGGGAGGGAGGGAGGGAGGGCTGGCGATCAACACCCACGAGCGAGCGCGGGGTAACGATTTCTGGCTCGCTCGGAGTATCCCCGCATAATGCGAATAGAGAGGAAATGAAGGTAAAAGAGAAAAGAGTGGAGTGAAATAAGTGAAAAAAGGAAGAAAGACAAAGCTTTGGTGAACGGAAGGGAAGAGAGCGAGATGTAGAGCACACGAGCGCGGTGCACGCGTGATGGAAGGGCGGGCCGGCGAAGGGCGGGGGGGCAGAAAGAGAAGGCGCGGCGAAACTCTTTGATCTCTCGTACACTCTCACGCACACGACGCACTTTAAATCGCACACGTATACGGAGGGGAGTATGTAACGGAGCAAGACAAAACGAGAGACGATCTCGGATGAAAGACCAGGCGAGAGAGAGAGAGAGAGGGAGACGGAAGAGAGAATGAAATTCGCACACGATGAGATTCGCAAGGACTCTATCGTTTCGTTCCCAGAGCACGGGAGCAGAAAGAAGCGTATGCAAGCCCACATTTGGTCGCGCGCGCGCTCACTCGCACAGCGTATTATAAAAATGCACACAAATCCACGCCACGAGCGTATCGGCTGATGTAAACGAGCAGATTCGTTCTCGCTGGCTTAAAAAAGGGCGCGATCCCGGGCCGAACGAACGAGCGTCGAAAGTCCTTATCACTCTTAATTAGCCATCATTTTACTCGGGTAAGTACAATGAATACGCGGAAAAGGAATATGTACATTGTTGGCTTTTGCTACCGAAGTAATACCGCATTTTCTTTGTTCAACCCGCCCAACGGGTTGAGCACATCTATATGTATATTTATATATATAGATTTGCGCGATCGTACTCTCCTCGTACATACTTTCCTGCGTATGTTCTCTCTCGTAGTGAGCTATAAATTTGTATACTACCCGAACCAAGTGTTTACCTACCGAACGTCAGTACATCGTAAACGTATGGAATGCACACCGCGAAGAAACCATTTCTGCACTTAACGCCGCCCCCGTTGGCTTCGTTACTTTTGCGCGATTTCCGAACGGTTTTCTCTCTCTCTCTCTCTCGATTTCCACGAGAGACCGAGAACGAACAGAATCGACGTGAGCTCGAGCTTAATATTTTCACGACGTTCTCAAGCAGCCCCACTCGTTACCGCGGAGTGCGAATATTCGAGTTACAAACTCAAGATTCAAGATTAAAAACGGGTTTTAAAGGTTTTTTTCGTATTGTACGAACGTCGTTGAGAAAAGGTGAAAAAATGAACGATTTTTCAAAATTATAACATCCTCGAATGATCGACCAAGGAAGTTGAGGCCGTACAATCGTTTCTTACCCAAAAGTTATGACCCGTTCAAAAGTTAGGCCAGTTTACAGTTTGGCAATGTTGCATACACTTTAAAGAAGAGTTGGGACAAAAAGACGAAAAAAACTGGTGAAAGCTCAGTCGAAAACACGGACGGTGACGATCCTAGCCTCAAAGAACTGCACGGGAAACAGATTATTGTTATTAATATAATCTCAGCAAATCTCCTAATAAATCTGAAAAAATTGGCATTATTCAGCAAGCCTTGTTCATGTTGCCCAAAAAATTTCATATTTTTAGAATAATTTTTAACAGAGATATCACTGAATGTGTCTTGACTTCTTTAAGGTTACATGTTATTTGGGCCAAATTGTTATTGATTTTTCTGAGCAACGATGCTCCTAAACTGTCTGAAAAATCAACTGATTTTTTTTTACACTTCACTTTATAAGATGCAATCGGTTTAAAAGCGATTACATCATTTTCATTCTAATGCCTCAACGGCCTCAACTTCCTTAACGAAATATTTTCGCTGTTGACGATGCCCATCGAGAGGGAAAACTTTGGTAATTTTGTCTCGAAATCTCGTCCGATAAAACAAAGTCTCAAAGGCTTCGATCCCGGAGACGTTTTTTTCTCGATCGAATAATTGAGTAGAATCGAAATAGTGAGGGAATGAAGTACGAACGCACGCGGCTCTCGGTGTACACGTGATCTGAAAGGAGGTTTGTTTTTACCCACGAGTTTAATCGAGTGCAAACGAGTTATGAGAAAAAGGGAGAATAGTTTTTGTGTGCGATCGCCAATCGAAAAGCGCAAGAAGAAGAGAGAAGGCGCTGCCGTCTCCAGCGTTTCGATCATGTCGCACAGACGTTTAGCTGCCGAGCACGTCGATCTCGCAGTGCGCTTGGAAAAAATAGTACGAGTCAGGTCACGGAGGAGGTCTGGAGATCGTTTAATGAGAAGGAAAACCACGATATCGAGAACGAGCCAGTTTAATTATGCTACGAGCTCAATCGACCGCGTGTCACTGCCATTCCTCAACATCTACATGTTACTTTAAACAGATTTATTTAACAGCGATAGAAACAGCGACACGGCCAAGGGAAAAGGAACGAAATAGGCGAATGGGGTCGTGCGTGGACCAGGAATTTTGCTGCTCCTGCGTTATTATTTCAGCGCCAGCGAGACAGATCTCAACTCAAAGATTACATTTTGCACGACGAGTCGTTCTCTCACATCGCTAGATCCTCCTCCTCCTCCTTTCTAGATTTTTATGCACACGGATACGAGCATTTTCGAGCAGATGCGAGTGTCCGAGTGCATAGATCGGTAACAGAAAGAGCACGAACAACGAGGCTAGTTAACACGGCGCTGATACGAATCTACACGTTGGCTTTGAACGAGAGACTGCTCCGATAAATACTTGTGAGCCACCTTTCGTAATGGTTCTTTCTACGTATGCGAATCTGTGTGTACTCGTATCTATTTATTTGTATCCACGTGTATCTACTTAAGGAGACAAATACACAGATATTACATTAGAAATTGTGACGCTTTTACGCCTCACGTAATACCAGCCATTATATCGAACGAAAGGAAAGAAAAAAGGATTTTTTAAGCAGGAGCAACGAAAGAATAAAGTGGCTCGTTGGCATTAGATTATAGCGGTCACAAGTAGAAAACACGTTGAAAATTGCAGCAGAGTGACGAGTTTTACTTCATCGTAAACGCGAACGCGTTTTCTATACTTTTTCCGGCTATAATCTAATATCAAGCAGGTATTTTTTGATAATTGCCTTGTATTACGTGACGCATAAAAAGCCTCGGGAGTTTCTAATGCCCCGTAATTCGTAGTTGTTCGTCCACTTTCTTTATCCTTGTTCTTTTCCTCGGCTCGATAGCCTCCAACTTATGCGGTCCCGATTGAGATCGTTTTTGATAATGAGATTAATGCTGGATTCCAATAAACGCTTTTGTTCTTCGTCCAAATTTGTGTCCAGTTAAACGGAAGTCGTGCATCATGATTATCGTCTTGGGAGACGATTGCTCGACACTTCTGACGCTTTCGGCTGCCGAGTCGACTGCTGTCGTGTCCGCGAGGACCGTCACGAAGGGACGAGTATTCAAGGGATTGAGGCCAAAAAGAGCTGAACTCGATACTTTTACGAGTTAACAATAAGTTTATTCAAGAAGTTACAAATTGTGGTCAAAGACTAGCGATTTTTAGTTAATCGGTAATTTTATAGATTCGGGGGTTTCCCCCTCTCGTGCGAATACAGACGTCGAGGGCCGATGCGCTCGTTCGGGAGCGTCGATATTTCGCCATCGATGCATTTAAGCCGAGAGCCCTTAATTTGTGTACTCTTTATTCTACGATTATTCCTTATTTTTGTTAAATAAGTAAAAAAGAGAGTTCCTGCTCGTTGATCGGACTTCGACGAAGGTCGCATTAACCTTAGAAGCAAGGGTTGATTTCGGGACACAGCTTTCGTCATGTTTATCGAAGAAGAAGTGCTACATTTACGAAAAAAAAGTCTTTCGGTTTCCACTTATCGGAAGAATGTCTACGGGGAATGGGGGAGAAGAAAAAAAGTGAGGATTTATGAGTCGAGGAGCGATTTAATGGTGACCCAGTCAGAGGTCTCGGAACGAGGGGCCAGGCTTGGCGTCGAAAGAGCAAGACAATCGAATTGGAGATAAAAAAGCGAGTGGAGTCGAGAGAGAGAGAGAGGCAGAGAGGAAAGGAGACCGAGAACGAGTAAAAAAGAGACGAAGCTGCTCGGAGAAGATATCGGAACGAGATCGCGGGTGAAGCTCGCGGCTTCTATCGGCGCGGGCTCCGGTGGTGAGCGTCGCCGAGCGGAGACGCACGAAACTCGGTGGGCGATGCAGAGGAGAAGAATGAGAATATCTGGAGGAAGAAAAGGAGAAGCAAAGCGTACGAGAAGCGAGAAGAGATCGAGAGGAGCGGGAGGCAGAGGAGGAGAGGACCGCGACGAATTATGTAAGTAGCCGCGGCTCCGGGAATCCGTGCGATCGCGGTAGAAAGAGAAAGAAAGAGTTATATAGTCGTCGGGGCCGGGAGGCGCCCTCGCGAGCACATCTATCGCGGCGCCTTTTCGCAACCGGCGTCCTGAGAAGGAGCGAGAAGAAGTTGCCGGCGAAGGAGAGGGTGGAGAGAGAGAGAGAGAGAGAGAGAGAGAGAGAGAGAGAGAGAGAGAGAGAGAGAGAGAGAGAGAGAGAGAGAGAGAGAGAGAGAGAGAGAGAGAGAGAGAGAGAGAGAGAGAGAGAGAGAGAGAGAGAGAGAGAGAGAGAGCGATTTCTTTCCGCTCCCGATGCTGCCTTCTCGGAAGGGGAGATCGGTGTGTGTCGGACCGATGGCGCGACCGCGAGGCTTCTGCTCGTCGCTGCTGTTCCTCTTTTCTCGAAGGGTCCCACCACCGAAGCACGAGGAAAGGAGAAGAAGAATGGAGAGAAGAGCCGAAGTGGTCTTCGCGAGAGCCCGATGAGGATAGCACGACGCGGACGGAAGATCGCGAATGAAAAGGAGACGAAGAAACTGCGAGGTAACGCGACGGAAGAGGACGCTCGCGAATGTAGTTGTAAGACGAAGAGAGAGAGAGAGAGAGATGAAGAAAGAAACAAACTGAGCCCGCGGCGCACATACTATAAAAAAACTCTCGTCGCGCGAATCCAGGCCCAGAAAGAGCGAGAGAGAGATGAACTTACATTGAGCCAAAGAGAAAAGATGTTGCGAGGAGGAGAGAGTGGGGCCCCATGGAGGAGAGAACGTTAAGGACCACCCGAGAGGAGAAGTTCAGGACTCGATGCGAAGCCGCGAGGCGCCCGCCGAGGCCTTTGGGGGGTCTCCTCTCTTATCTTCTCATTGCTCTCTCTCTCCCTCTCTCTTATTCTCTCCTCTCTGGAGTCGCTCCATCCGAGAGGAGAGATCTCGAATGCAGTGCCTCTTTCGCCACTCATCCAGTGAACATCATCGCTCGGGAGCATATTCACATTTTCTCATTCTTCATCGTGTGCTCCAAACTTTTCACATACCCGAAGTTTCCTGCCTCGGATCACGATTCGAGCGTTCAAAAACGGGAAATTATCTCCCCCGGCACCTTTCTTTCCAGATTGTTCGAAAACACCTTCGAATCCGGTGCTTCGTCCCGATACCTTGAAACTTAGATGCAAGTTTGTTCCTCACTTTCCGAACCTACCGGAGCATCTCCCAGCGCGATGCTCCGTCCAATAGGCTAATTAACTGTTTCCATTAGCGGTGTTTTCGCATCGGGACTGAATTCCAGTTCGCATCAGGACCGAGCCAGGTCCAGTAATTAATGCGTAGCCAAAGCTGACTCGGGGATGATGACGAGACGAGAGAATGATCGGAAGCCCCGCATCAGCAACTCGCGTGTTTATGCACAGGAAAGACAAGCGCAGCGACGAATGAGAAGCTCGAGGGACGTCGCTGTGCCAACCAGCCGTAAGCCACCGTGCAAATTCTTGGTGATGTCAAGCCGCCCGTCGATGTATTTGTGCACAGAGAAATATCCGTGCGGTATTAGTGCGGTGGCGTCGGTGCTACTGGAATAAGCGCGCAGTAGCAGCAGAAACAACAACAACGACGACGTGAGATCGGCCGTTGGACCCGCATGCGGAGCTCATTGTCCCACCGGGAGGGGGGTACGTGTACGTCGGGACTAGAAGCGCATATAAGCGTCTATAGGAAAGCGCACAACGCTCGGCAGTCCCAGCGCCCGGGTGCCTTAATGTCGGCAGGATGAAAGCGTGGACCGCCTCTTTGTCTCTGTGCTGCTGGTTTGCGGTGCTCTCCTCGCTGCTGCTGGCCAAGCGACACAGAGGACAATCCACGAAGAACGAGAGGGAGGTGTGCGGAGGGGCTCGGGGATCGCGGTAGTTGCGCGAGTATTGGTAGCTCAACGGGACGCTGCGGGTAGCCGTTTGGCCTGTTGAACTGTGCAGGGGCAGTTCAGCCGATAAACTCTCTCTCGCTCTCTTTCCCTGGGAAGGATGCCCTTCCACCCTCGAGGCCGGAGCCTTTCCCAGGGGAAGAGGTTACCGAGGTACGAACTCTCGGGCGCGGAACGAGAGGAACAGAGAAAGAGTAGCTCGTACTTGTCGGCCTGGGAGTGCAAGATCGACGTGTTCCGGAGATCTCGGAACGGCGATCAGTGTCCGGCTGATTTATCATCGTCCCCTCGCAAGTGCGAGAGGTCGACGCTGGCCGGAGATAAATTAGGAGGACGCCCTCCCGCGATCTGTACGCATCGACGTCGCGTCAAAGTCTTTTCTCTCTTTCCCCGATGAAAATAAGAGACGAGAAAAAACACGCGGCCCGAGCCAGCGCTGAAAGATCGGGAGAAGACAATGCGGCAGGGGGAAAATCGCCGCGCACGGAAAGGAAAGAGAAAAGTGTGTCGATGCGACATTCTCGCCGGTACTTTACTCGCTTCGTGTGTACGTACTCCCCAGGCCAATGAAATTACACTCCAATTTAAAAGCTTCTCTGGGAATAATGCTCGAGGTTGGTACCACGGTGTGGTAGCCTGCTCACCCAACATCTATGCTCCCTCCCCCCACTCGCCGCATATCTACTTTTGCCCTCTTAACGTTTCTCCCGCTGTTTCTCTTCCTCCTTCGATGTCTTCGCGACCTCCGTCTCTCTTCGAAGCCAAGACTCGATCTTTCTTTCTCCTGAATCCTCCACGCTTCCGGGCTCTCGCTCTTTTCGCTCTTTCCGCACCCGCGCGCCCGAACGACTCCTCCTCCACCTTCATCGCTCCGACTCCTCTCTCTCGCTCTCTCTCTCGCTTGGAAAGGAAAGACATTATTAATGTCAGGACGCCGGAACAGCGGAGCACAGAACGTCACCCGTTCTCTCCCGTATGTGTACATGCTACATATTTATTCAAATTCATTTACGTGTGTGTGTGGACACACGTTCAGCGCAACGTCCTAGAACGGAGGCTCGCATGTCTGAGCTATTACCATGCGCGAATCCGGAGAGTGAACGACACAACGCTATACGCGGTTGTACACACGATATATAATTCCGCGCGTTCGCCGATAATTATTATGAGCCCGTTCGGAGGCTTCCTGTGCCATGACAATGCGACGACGAGCTCTGTGCCTGTCGCTGGCACTTGGCTTTAAATACGAGCGTCTATACGTTGAGGATTCTCGTGTATGAGTGTGTTTCTCTTGTGCCTCTTGGATACGGAGTTGTTTCGGAAACGATACCTCGTGTCACTGCCTTTTTTCTCTCTCTCTCTCTCGTTTTTATTGCCTTTAATTGCCATCTTGCGATCGAGTGGAGCTCGCTCGCTCGAGACGTTTGCGCTTCACAATTTACCTACGAGCGATATGATGAGGAAATCTCAGGAAAGTAGTCGGCGCAACCTTCCAACTAACGCTTGACATTTCGTTCCCATTTTATTAGCGGAGGCCAAACAATAGAGCATTTTGAGAATGAAAAATGTGTCGCCTGATTGATGTTTCGAGCTTTTTCAACTTTCTCCTCGTCCCATAATTCCTCATTCGTTGCTTCGATGTTGATCTAGCGCGAGATTCAACAAGGTCGTCTGATTCAGAGCTGATCTCATCGGTGCTGCGAAGAATCAACACTCGATCGGGCTCAAGAGACGTCGTACGAAAACAATTTTACAATAACGACTGACCACTCGCTTCCAACGTTACGTTTTAAGGCAGATTATCGTGATACTTTTGAGCAGAGATAAGCGAAGCTAATTCAGTGCTCAAGTTCGATGTGCTCACCGAGAGTACGTGAAGCAGTTTGTGAAAACAACGTACGATCGGAGCTCGGAGAGACTCGGTGAATATAACGGAAAAGAATCATGGTGATATAACGGTGGAAGATGGATTAAGAGGGGGAGGGAAACGGAGGGAAAAATGAGGAACTCAAAAAGGCCGATACGGCGCGGGGGGGGGGAGCGAGAGGAGGGAAAGTCTAGTGTACAGAGACGCGCACGAGGCTCGTTTCGCTTCTCTGCGATCCGTCAGTAATAAAGTGACTTTGCCGAGGCATGCGATACCGCGATAAACTTTGGAAATTTATTCGCCACTCGTCGATGCCTCTCTCAGTATCTTTCTTTCTCTCCCCGCAGTCTCTCCTCCCTTTCTCCGCTTCGCTCTTGATGCGTCCGTGCTGCTTCGTTCCCCGAGCCCGTTCTGTTTCTCTCTCGCGTCGATCCGTCGATTTTCCCCAGCGAAGCCCTTTTCCCTCGTCGCTCTCTCTGTCCCTCCCGCAGGTTCGTTTGAGCCCTTCGAAATTTCCTAGCCTCTTGCGCGCCCACGTGCTCTTTCTCTCAGCGGCAGAGTGCAGTTCCCATCCTCTGCTCCCTGCTCCGCGCGCGTTCCGACGTGGCTTTGACAACCCTCTCCTGAACGCCCCCGCGGCTGCTTCCGTGCGCGACGATCACCGCGCGCGCGGCCATATTTCTTTTTATTCCCCGTCCCGTGGCGTTCTCTCCTCTTTCTCCTTCTCCTCGAACTCTCGGCACTCCCCCTCGTCGTCGCAGCAGCATTTTTCCTCAAGTACTGCTGCTGCTGCTCGCGCGCTCGCTCTTCTCGGCGATGCGACGAGCTTACGGAACCGAAGAGAGTAGGAGAGAGCCGAAGGAGAGCGAGAGAGAGCGGGGCAGCCCCCCCCCCGCACCACCGCCTCCTACTCGAATGTGTAGCGTGTGACTTCCGCAAGCCAGGCAACTTTGACAAACACTGCGAAAACTACCTCAATCCGTGTGCACGTACAAATATACACGAGCAAGCGAATAAACCGCTGATAGGATGCACATCGCACAAGTTGCCCTTTACCGCGCGAGCTCGTACGAAGCACGTATGGATTTTTCTACCTTTGTCTGTTTGTTCTTCTCCGTTTCAAACTCCAGCTGAAGACATCGACTTATTCAACGTGTATCGAGTATGCATGATTCAGCAACTCGGACTATTCGCGTTCTCGTGTATGCGCGGATATCTCTCGTCGCGCTCGTTACTTCTGTCAATCATCGCGTCATCTTGGAACGCGCGACGAATTCAATTGTCGTCGGTGTTTAGCCGGGGGAAGTTTTTTCGTTTTCAGAAATGCTTGGAAGCTTCGAATCGATTGTTGGACGTAGTAAAGTAAATTTTCTTATTTCTAGGTAATTCGGGACAGCGAGCTCGAGTTCCAGCTGCTGTTCTCTCCGGAGGGCACGGCGATACTTTCTTGGGATTATAATTGACGTTCCCAGGCTCAGTAAACGGCCACAAATGGTTTATATCTTGACGATCTTTAAGGTTCTTTTGATTTATGTTTCAGTTGGGCTCTTGAGCTGTAATATTCTTTATTTTGGGGCATCGTACTACGAAATTCGAGAAGGAGATATATTTTTCGAGCTAGTTACACAGCCGACTTCGAGCCAAATCGTTGGACATTTTTCCAGTGCATTTACTTATAAACATTAATCATCGTTTCGTTTCGTTTTAATTAGAGGAAATGCCAGGAAAGTTGAACATTCGTTAGGAGCCAAAACAGCTACGATAATTTAAAAAAAAGTACTTAAAACCGGTTCTAGGGATCGCTGGCAGACTGCGAGTTGTGAGGGAGAACGCGCTAATAATTTTCATCGGTTCTGTGATCAAGGGAACTTTATTGCTTTGGGAACATGAAAATTGACGTGTGTCGAAACGTCCTTTCAACTCTTATAGGGCCGCGCGCCATTTTGCGAGGGAATTCCCGCGTGAGGCCTGAAAGCAGGCCACAAAAACAGCTTCTTAACTAGTCTATTCAGCTCGACATTCACCTGTTTCTGGAGGATCGACGCAGCAGGTTATTTCGGTTGCGTCGTTATTCGTACGAGTGTAGATAAATCGACAGAAATTGGAGAGTCCGAGGGTAAGATGTTGAAGGTGAAAGCGAGGAGAACGAGGGTAGAAAAAAGGGCATGAAAAAAACGTAATATAGAGACAAAAGTCACAAATCAACGTGTCCTAATCGGAGGGAGATCTTTAGCTGTGAGAGATGTGCCTAGTTGATTTTGGTAAGTTGTGTTAGGGGGTGTCAAGCCCTCGCGAGTTGACACGCCCTTTGGCGAGGGCCGACATTGCGTAGGCTTCAAGTTTTCTAGCCCAACAGCAAAGGAACAGTTGAAACGTGAGGGAAAGGAGAGAAAGGGGGAGAGTAAAACTAAAAATGTACTTTACGAGGGCTCGAGGATCGCACCGCAACGTGCTGTGTTTTCTCCCTCCCCTCCTCTCGTCCTTCCTCATAAGACTATGATTACGATTATATTTTTCCATTTTTATTATCGTCTCATCCTCTTGGGCTCCGTAGAGTAGACTCGGTCTAATTTATGTTAGCCTAAAACCACGGAGGTTTGAGAGATCGTATACGAAAGTCTAGCGCCCGTGTGTCTGTGGATTGTTTCGTCTTTTTGTTTTTTCATTTTCATTCGCCCCCGGTTTCTAACGAAGTTTCGAGTTCTCGGGGGCTAGCAGTACCACTCGACCCCTGACCGGGGAGAAGAAGCGTGACAGTCGGCGTGCCCGCGCGCTCTCTTTGCAGCCCGGGGCCTTCAAAGCATAAAATAAATTATAGAACAGGAGCGAGCAGCAGCAGCAGCAGCAGCAGCAGCCCTCGCACGGAGTAACCGAGCATGAGGAGGAACACGATGTCGTGCAACGCAAGCCGAAGGCGCATAATACACGAAAGACTACGACGGATGGAGGAGCGTGTCGAGGCCACTTCTCAAAGAAAACTATTAAAAAACCCAATGAAATATGAAAAAGAAGGAAAACTTGACGACATCTGTAATTGTCGATGAAATACGATTGCGAGGTGGTTTGCGGCGGGCTACACATCCCCAACTATAACCGGGACAACGAATCATTTTAAATTCATCGTCGGCGACGAGCACCAGAAGAGGGAGCCCAGCTCAAAATAGAACACAAAAAACAACCAACTTTTCGTTACGATATTCGTGACAATTTCGTGTCTTCCCGTCGTGTCAACCTGCCGTTTCTCTATTACCTGTAATAACGGAGAGTGAGCAGCCCCCCACCGCCCCGCTTGTCGCGATCGGGCCAATTTACGAGATCGAATCGAATGTAAATATACAATCAGCCGGGCAAAGGAGCAGACGATCAGAGAAAAAATGTGAAATGATCGCTTGACAGAAACTCGATGAAAATTACTTTTCGCTACTTCATTTCATCGCCTGCGTCGACGATCAATGAACATTGACCAATCGCGGTCGGTTATTTTTCGATTAATTTACTTGTTTTTCGGTAGACCGCACTCCCGACGATCGTTTCGGCCTCTTAACGTCGTCGGGGACAATGACGAAAATGCCGCTTATTTGTGTCGGGAAAATGTTGGCAGAATGGCGTTAATTAATTGTAAAAAGGGACAAGTTTTGTGGCGAGAATGTTCCAGTCGGTTCCGGGACGATCACCAAGTTTTTCGTTCTAGCGAAAAGGTCGAGTAAGACGATAAGAAAAATAAAAAAGGGGATTTGATGCGCCGAGCCGCTCGTTCCTTTTACACGGTTTTACTATCGTTTGGCTTCGACGAGCTTAAACTCGAGGGAATCCGATGGGAAACGAAGAGCTCACTTGCTCTCGTCGCCATGACCGCGAGCATGGGAAAGAGAAGGAGAGCCGGGTTTCTGAGCGAGGAGGAAACGATTCGGCACGCAAATAGGACGTTAACGTTAGAGAAACGTTTAATTTGACGTGACCCGAAATGGCACGCGATCTCCGCTTCGACGCTCAAAAATTCCATACCCCAAAGCCTTCGAAACCTTCTCTATTTACCCGCAAAACTCCTCGTTTTCTTCTCTTCTACTTCTCCTTCGACTCATCTTCCCTTCCTTTTCTCCGGCTTCGCTTCCTTCCGTTTTCTCTTTTCCTCTCAATTTCTCTGTCTCGTTATACATTTTACTGCTACCCTGCTCGTCACACCCCGTCACGCGTACTCGTGTGCACTCTCCGCGGTACCGAACTCTCCGCGACGTCCATTAAGTCCCCCCCCCCCTCTCTCTCTCTCTCTTTCTGCCTATGACAAATAACAGGAATTTACGAATTACCCAAAATTTTACAGTCAACCTAATTCGTCCGGGTTCGATCGTCCTCCCTCTCGCTTCCCATCTTTTTCTCTCTCCTTTTGCAGCTCGCGAGTTCGTCGCTCGCTTTCCCCCAAATTACACATCCGCGCAAACCTGCCGAGCTTTCTTCCCGAATCTTCAACATTCCACCGACTCTTTAGTCCTGAGCATATCGCGTTTAAAACGAGAACCAAAAGGTTTTTCGTTTTATGCGCATACGCGCCGTTATTTAAGATCCTTCTGTCCCGTATTAACGTTAAGAGCTTTTGAAGAAAACGTCACGACACAACGATCCCACGTAATCACTGTTATGAGCGAGTCACTCGTTAAGAATTATTGATAATTCAACTAAACCGTCCTAGTCCCACGAAGCCTCGAGCTAAAACTCGGTAATCGTTGACTGCAAAATTACTGCTTCCGAAATCCCAATTTCCCATTTGCTTGTTCTCGGCATTATTCTCGCTTTTATAACCAATTTTTAATCGATTTTTATTTATTACCCAAAAATTTTCAACATCGAATCAATCACTCGATTAAATTAAGCAGGGATCACAGGCACGGTGACGACGAAATTGAATGATGAATAATTTAAAATCCTTTGATGCCAGCGAAAAGTTCGACTTTTGTGTTTGCTTTCTTTTGTTTCATTTCGTATGTTGGACGAAACATGTTTCCATGGTTTTTTTGTTTCGTTTCCATTATTTCGTGTCCATAAATTCATGTTTCAACGCGTAGTGAATACCGCGAGATACGTTGGAGTGAAAGGAACCGTGATTGTAAATATTCATTGAATTTTTTTGTACTTTCGTTGCCAATAATCGATAAATCTGACATGAAAAAAGGTTCAATTGAGAAACACGATCGAGGGCGGAGGGGGGCAACGGAGTTGGAAAATTCGTCGATAAAGCCCGGCAGTGCTGCGTTGCGTTTAACAAACACCCTTCAATTTCTTACTAAATAAATATACAAGAGTGCCCTTTTTCGATGAATCAGACAGCAGGAAATATCGAACCAATTAATTTGGTCCACCCCAGACACAGCAGAGATAAACGATCTTGCATGGTGGACAGTAAAGTTTGAAAACTTTCACCCTCAGCGTTAATACGAATATCACGAATGCCGATTGGCCGTTACGACGAGATAAAGAATTCGGAAAATGAGAATCCGGACTGATAAGCCAAATTAATACACTTCGCCCTTAATTTTATCTCGGTTTCTGTCCCAACTTCTCTCTCTCTCTCTCTCTCTCTCTCACGTCAGTCACGCTCAGTTTTCCTATCAGATATTACGTCATCAGACATTTATCGTCCCTCAACGAGTCCTAATGTCGCTTTTCCTCTCCCTCCTTTCCCATCCCATTAATCGATCGGATGATTCCGCTCGCGATAGTTTCTTATTGGCACTTTTGACCGAACTCAAAGTCTCGTAAAATAAAAATCGATCTGGCAACATCCCATTAACAATGAGATTAATGCTGCAGATTTCAATTGACAACGAAAAAAAAGTGTTTTCTCGGACGAAATGTTTTTTGCTTCTCATTTCGACTGCTTTCTGGCTTCGTTTGTTTGCTTTTTGGAGATTGGACCGGTCGACTGGTAAGCTTTTTTTCAGTTTTCGTGCCAAAACTGGTACGAGCCAATGAGTTACCGAAGTACACGAAAATTCGTTTCTGGGCTGTTTCGAGGTTGCTGACTCCATTCCCAAACTCAGTTTTCACTTAGCTACCCTTGAAAGGCGTGAAAGTGAAAATCTCACTCTCGCTGCAAAATAATTCTGAAAGGATCGTTAAAGATTATAAAAAACAATCAAAATATCTTGCACAAAACTCACCTGTTTTATCCCTGAAACTCGAAGTGCGTGAAAAACCTTTCAAAAACAAGAAATTTAAATTCATCAAATTTTTTTTCATGTCAACTAGCCGCGTCAATCATTTCCAGAATCTTTCGTGTCGAGTTGTAAAACAGGGAAGGAAAACGCGAAGGATTAATTAATTCACGAAAGCTCTCGAAGGAGACTCAAATCATCACACTTTTTCGGTAAACTCGAATCGCGACCGTAGTTTCCAATGATTTTCTATATTTGCATTATCGATAAAAACCTTTAAAATATTAAAAAAAAAATTAGATCGTTTTTTGACGTTGCCAAATACAGTGAATGAATATGGTTCCTACATAGTTTGTCACGCCGCTCAAAAAGAAGTGAAATCAGTAAATATCAAAACTTCAAAAAGTAAAAAAGGAACGCCAAGTATTAAAAGGTCGTGACCGTAGTTTGAAATGATTTTCTATATTTGCATTGTCAATAAAAAATTTTTAACTATCAAAAAATATGAAATCTATTGTAAAATATACAGTGAATGGATTACGTTTCCTGTAGGAATTCAGAATTTTGGAAATTAAAAAAAAAATGAGATTAATACTTGGCGTCGAGCCGCTACCGCGTCTCTTGATAAAAATAGTTCGGACAATCGAACCATTGATATTGCGACAAAGCAAAATTGATGGAACTCCGAGAGTGAGGAGCCCTGAGACAAAACAACGTTGAATCCGTTAATAGAATCCGAAGAGCGAAGGGGCACGAGTGCCGCGAGGAGGGGAGCTCTAATTGTTTAAGAATTGCGCGGGAACGGCGTGTGCAATTAGCGGCATGCGGGATATCCTTCGGCTATTACGACGACGTTTATACATTATTGTGTGCGAGTTGTGCCGCGTGGCACCGACTCGTATATTCTCCTTAGGTATACATGTAAACACGAAACGAGCTTTCTCGGCTGGCTGTAATAAACGGTTGAATAATTTAAATTGAATATACCAGAGTGGAATTGCTAATTGCCGCTTCGTTTTTCATGGCATGCTCACGGTTTTTCTTCAAAACGACGCGGCGCTCCTGCTGATGCGCCCCCGTCTCCTCGCTCTCGCGAAAACACTTGACTCTTCTCTCCCATCAGCGAATATGGACTTGATGATGATTTACGAGCTATTTTCATTCTCCGTCAAATTCACGTCATCAAAGATTAAGGAATTTATGATTTGATGCGCGTTTTGCGGGGAATTTTTTACAAATTAACGCGCATATAAACTCCTGCACGTGTTGAAAAATCAACACGTCCATTTTTACTGCTGCTCGACACTTTTGTCCAAGTTTTTTCATTTCCACATTATTTATGGGATGCCGAGACGGTTTTTCGTGAAACGAAGGGACGTGAACGAATTAATGGAGAAACGATGAGGTTGGACCGAATTGAATGAATTTTTCTAGTCGCATTGTCCACTTATTTTAATGTTTGCACGAAAGGTTCGAGCCAGGAAGCAACATGCAAGATTGCAGAGCGAAATGGAGGAAGAAATGAGGAAGAAGAGTTTTGGCACTATCTCTCGAAGGAAAGGACGTCGAGTGCAGCCTGACACGCCAACGGGATCGACAAACTTTTCGCAAAAGTCACGAGACACAGGTTTGATGAGAAAAAGACGTCAGCGAAGTAGATGACAGTTAATTTTGTGTTTTTTTGTCCCCCCCGTTTCTTGTCTTTTGTCCTTTTTAACTATTTTTTCGTCTTTTTTCTCTCCCACTTGCAATTTTTGCCCTTTTTCCCATTCGTTCTCTAATTTTTTCGGATCCTCTCTCGTTTTCTTGACTATTTTAACGATTAAGGTCTGAGAGGATGTAAAAAATCGTGCAGACGAGAGGCCAAGCTAATTGGAAATTTTTCGGTTGTTCTTCGTCGTTGTCTCGTACGGATTATTCGCGAGAGTTTTTTCGGGGTGAGGAAAGAGCTTCGTGCTTAAACAAAATGCCCAGAATTTTGTGCCAACGGTGAGAACGAAAAGAGCAAAGCCGAGCGATCGCTCCGCGGTATTTTCGCGAGAACGCGACCAACGGGACCGAACCCCAAACGCGACGTTAACGACCAAACGTCACGAGAGATAATACCGGCGAAGAAAACGCCAAGAAACGACCACCCTAAAGACTTGAAATCCTACACCCGAAGCTACACTCGCCCGGGGACGATTCTTTCTTTTATAGACGTCTGCTGCCTCGATAACCAACGATGTATTTTATCGAATGGGAGGAAAAAAAAACATATTGGAAACAACATTATCGTTAGAGGTGAATTCAAACACGCGAATTTTCGAAAAAATCATTTCCATGGGGAATCGAAGGTCAGAATTCTCGTTTTTTTATCTTCAGTTTCCTTTTTCCTGTTCAAACTAATTTCGTTTTCGTTGGAGCACGAAAAAATTGAAAAATCAAACGATTTTTCGCCCAAAAATCATCAGTCAAAATTCCTTTTGCCATCAAATCTTCCTCAAAGAAAAAAGAAATTCATAGTTCATGCGAGTCCTCGATGAATCGTTTCACACAAAATGCACATGAATGTTGATGTAGCGTGCAAAAAGAATGTCACAAAAAATGTAGCGTGCAGTAAAAAATTAGTTAATGAATTTAGCTTTTCTTTACTCACTCGCAAAGTCAGTCTGCCAAGCGAGAGCTCCGCAGAGGAGAGCTAAAGTTTTTCCACTCCCTGTTGGACTCTCTAATAAACAGTGTTGCTCCGTCTGACAGCCTTTTATTATCTGAAATTCAAGGCAGAACAGAATTACAGCACATTAGGAAGCTTTTTTGTACCTTGTAACGAAGAGCAGATAAAAAGTGTGAAGAATTTTTGAAAAGCGCAAGGATGAAAAATGAAAAAGCAAACAAAAACCTTTGAAAACGTCATCGCAATCATTGAAACTCTACGCATTTTGAGACAATTTCATAAGACTGTAGGTTACTCGTATGAATCGTGTAATCGCATGATGAAATGATCATATGAAGCGAATAATTACCGCAGAAATCACAGCTTTTTGACACGGGTAAGGTTTAACAGGCATTTCTACTTTGATACCCTCAATTTCAAATTGGTGCTGAATTTTGACTTGTGGTTCCTCAGGTTCTTCCGAGTCTCTAATGTCCTGTACGCCGTGCCAATTGTCTCTTTGTCGTCTGTTAAAGTCATTATCGGCTAGAGAATCTTTATCGGAAGTTTTTGAGGAAGCGCCGCCCCCCCTCAGGGATTTTTTATTCGCTGCCATACGTTTCGACAGTGGTTTATCGTCTTGTGAGACACGAGACCGTTTGCCACTTGCGAATTCTTCAAAAGAAGAGTCTTCGTCCGACGTGAGGTAAGTAACTGGTGTGCAATCCTTTGAAAAAGGAACGTTTTTATCGCTGAATTTTTTCTCCTTCGAGAGTCGATCCGCCAATGGCACATTGTCTTTGGCATCTTGAGATCTTTTGTTTTTGCCAAATTCATCGTCGCACGAGGAATCGTCGTCGGACGTTAGGTAAACGATGGGAACAGCTTTGTTGAATGACATCGTGTCATTAGAGGGAAAATCTATAGTCTTGAATGCTGAAACATTTGTCAAAAAAATGTGGAAACTCAATTTGTTTTATTGCACAATAATACACAGTCGAGGTTACGTCTCACGGAGCCAAGCAACGCAATAAGTTGAACTGATAAACGATATCGAAGTTTTATTTTCTGGTAAAACAAAAAACATTGTTATCACGATTTCTTTTACTCACGTGCTTAACCTCTGAATTCACAAGGACTCGACACTGAGCATCCTACTACAATGCACTCGACAACTGTTGAAACGCTTCTGAGCGAATCAGAAATGAATTTTATTGTATTTTTGGGCAATATTACGAGCTGTTATGCCGCGTCTTAAATTGTTATACACTGATCAAATACCTCATGAGACAAACGACGTTAGTTTTGTGCGCGGGAACAACCAGTTCGAACTTGTACACAAACCAAAACAGTAAACAGTCCGTGACATTCTAGTATGTATATAGATATATAGAAGTGCTGGAAAAATGCGATAGTAGCGCCTCTTCAGGGGACGCTGCGCAACCCTTTGTTCGAGTCTCGTACGTGCTTCGATTTATTTGGAAATATCCATTTTTTAT
The DNA here is from genome assembly GCF_019457755.1 of Venturia canescens. NCBI lineage: Eukaryota > Metazoa > Arthropoda > Insecta > Hymenoptera > Ichneumonidae > Venturia > Venturia canescens. The sequence continues at coordinate 16,421,417 of NC_057430.1, forward strand.
TTTGTTTTCAACGTTCAACAATGTATCTCTATCTATTGAAGAAGTGAAGACCGAAAATAGACAATACAGACTTTTCAAAACTTAAGCAACGCGAATTAATTCATTTTTTTTGCTAAGAACAATGCAGAAACTAATAATTTTTTCGACCGGATTATAAAGAACGCGGATGTCTCTTAAATTTGTTATCCCTCGCAAATCAACGAAAATGAATCTTCACCATCTTTGTTGCTCAAATTTGATGCGTCTCCGATTCATGTCAGTTTTAAATCAGTGCTTATCGTTCCGAGGGTCTCGGAAACCTTGGGCAAGGAGAATTTCATCTTTATAATTTCTCAACGCATTCAGATATGTGGACAGGAAATTTGGCGACTTTTTATGGATTTTGAGGTAAGTTTATGAAAATTTCTCCCCTATCGTCCCCCCCCCCCCCCCAAGACGATTAAAAAAGTGCAAAAAGCCAAAGCTGGCCAGTTTTTCTAAACAGTTCTGACGAAAATCAATGTTTTCGAGGTTTCTGAGTGGAAATGATTGAAAGTGAACCCAAAAGCGTGATGAAAAAGCTAACAGTGAAAAAGTGCTCGCTCGCGACATTGCGCATGATGAGTTTTGGTTACTGAGCTGTGAGTTATATGTGTGTTGAGGAGAAAAACGATAAAACGTATTAGGCAACGGTGGGGGAAGAATAGCGAAAGGGTCCTGAGGATATGCGAGAGCGGCGAGTGATTATTACGAAAGGGGGCAAATTGCGTGTAACACCCTCGTCCTTTTTCCGAATATAGGATTAAATTTCGTCGCTCTTGAACGCTTTCACGCTCCGCGTGCTTCGCCACTTCTCTTATTCGTGCGCCAATCCGAGACCTACTTTTTATCTCCACGTACGGTGAATATGCGAGGATGATTTATCCCTCGTTGGTTAGTGCCCGCGTTTTTCGTTGTCGTGCGTCCACCGTTATAATCGCAGGTGACACGAAACGAGTCCATTTTCCATTCTAACAACGAGCACACTTCATTCGCTTTTATAATGTTTATTGATGAATAAACCATCAAAAAATCGAATTTCCAAAACATTTTGCGTTCGAAAGCGACCCCGGTCAATAAAAAAAAACGTTTTTCTCGCTTTTTCACAACTTTTTACGTTTCAACGATTATTGTGTATCATTTTTGAAGGGACTCGAGTTCAAGAAGCAAAAACATCACCCAAACTTCGATCTTTCGAGGAGAAATCTAATGAAAGAGTCGCCCCGAGAGAGTTTTAAACGTTTCACGTTCATCGATGTATTTTGAGGTTAAGAATTCCGAAAATACGATTCCATTGTTTCCGCTCTCGTTCGACTGATACGAAATCCGAAAAAGTTGTGTTCAACCTCATTTTTCATGTAAATTGTTATTATTTACAAAGAAACGACGCAGCGAGTCAGATTGTGACTGAAAGTGGATAAACGTGTACGCTCGATCGGAAATTTTCGATTACAATAAAAAAATGACGAAGCTGAAACGTCGGACAGTAAAGAGCCAGGGAAAAATATCGAAACGCCAAACTAGTCGAATACCGACCAGAAGAATCATCGAAATTTGTCCCCGAGGAGTGTGGCGCTGTCGAAAATAAGTCGAATGATTCCCCGGAGAGCTCGTAATCCTTATCATCGTAGACGCGAAAGTAAGAAAGAAGAAAAAAAATCAGAACACGGGAGAGCAGAATTCCGAGATGTCAGATACGATCTGAGCAATTTTCATTTGCTATCTCCGCGTTCTGAGAGACCTTTCGGTCAGTCGGTCGAATCTCCCCCGGAGATTTTGACTCGGTGCTTTCGTGGCGGGCGCGCGCGGACGAAAATATGAAATATAAATAAAAGATATTTCGTCCCCGCCGACGAAGAAAAGCGGCGGAGAGAAAGAGAACGCGAAATGTGTGTGCGCGTGTGTGTGTGCATAAAAACGGCAACGAGAGATAAAGTCCAGTCGCGAGAGGAATACGAAATATGGTGCGAGAAGCAGGCAACTTTGCACGAATAAAAAAAACGAGAAGGAGGGAACCGGCGGAACGTCCCTTCGTTCGGTGAAGCAACGACGACGACGACCGCGATTCTGAGACTCTTTCGACTCGGACTTGAGCCAAAGTAATGCCCTCTCGGGCTCAATGTCCTATGACTAAGTCTCAGCTCCGAAGATGAACTCGCCGCACACACGCGCTCCCTAATATCCGTATACAAATCGCATATATCGTAGAAAAGCATGAAAAGACTTAATTAAGACGATGGCCAAGCTCCTCCGGTCCGCTCGAGCGTGTCGTTGATTTCTATGTCCACCAACGAGCCCGGAGCCTCCCCGCTCTCCCCCGCGACTCCACATCCATCCCCCGAATCTATCCTTCGCCCGATAAGATAAAAAAGGTCACGCCGTATTTACTTGGAGCGAAGGACCCTTCAAATTGTTCGGACCGTATGCGCCCTGCTTTTATCACCCCCGGTCGACCGAGCCCCAAAATCTTTTACAACTTGTTCGCTTTTTAGTGACGTGCACAGTTTTTTGGACGGGCTTCAATGCACTTTTCATTTATTTGAGGTTTTCGCTCGGAGCCGCGATTTCGCCAGTTTTCGTGCTCTTTATTCGAGCTTTCGAAAAGCCGTTTCGAGGGAAGAGAAACGCTTGCGCGAGGGCGATTCCGAGCAACTTTCTTCCTCGTCGAAGTACCCGAACCCCGGAATTTTCACGCCTGCATATCCGGAGACCAGCACGACGGGGTTTCAAGTCCGAGAATGAGTTTGCTTCGCTCGAGCAGACGAAAAGTAAAACAAAAGAAACATGCTGGCGGGGGTTGGCCTGCTTCTTCTGACCGCCTGAGATAAAATCCGCTCGAAATGAGCCAATTTTCTATCCAATCAGCCCCAAAATTCTTCAATAGGTTCAATTTCAACTTTTTGAAAACTGTTTAAGGATGTATGTAAAAAATATCGAGGTGTCAAATTTTCCATGAATTTGAAATATTTAATAGAGTTTATCACGTTGCATCGATTAAAAAAAAGAAAAAACCGCATTTAACTCCGTGTCATTTGTACCGGAAGTTGACAAAATCGTACTAAAATGATAATAAAGTCTCAACGAATCGTTATCAACGCACGGCCAAAAAAACAATTTTTAGAAGCTTCCAACTTTTATCGATTTTTTCACGTAAAAAAAACTGCGGTTTCCGATGTCGTTGTGGAGATATTTGGGGTTCATTTTTGACGTTTCAGCGGCGTTATTATTAAAAATTGTAAATTATGATTCAACATGACATAGTTTTTTTTATTAAAAATTATAAAATGCAAACAGAAATGATTTGCCATTGACATTTTAACATAAATACATAACCTTGAAAAATAAATAAATGTACTGCGAAATTGACCTTATATACATCCTCAAATTGATCCTGAGAATGTTTATTTTCATTTCACAAGACCGAAAAGTGTCTTAAAAACTCATTTTTATAGGGACGTGAGCTTAGAGAGCAGCTACCGTCGACGAGCGCGCTCTCTCGTGTCTGAATCGGCAATTTTTTCTGATGATATTTTGACTGTAAATCATTGAAAATAATTAATTTTTCGGAAAAAAATAATGATTAAAGTAATCAAATACAGTTTTTGTCCGATCAACAATGATCGCATTCAAAATAAAAATATGACGTAAAAGGAAAAAAACTGTTTGAATCGAATGACGTTTCAAAAGTCGTCGAAACAGAAAGTTTAGTGGATGAATTGACAGTGTTTAACCTTTTGATCCATTTGGTCCGTTTCTCACTTTTCCATGGAGAATGGACTGTGCCCTCTGGGGAATAATAAAATTTTGCTGATACTTTAACGTCTCGACGTCGAAATAGTGCATTAGAGCATTCTCCAATGTAACAATATTTTCTCGATCGAGACATGATGAAAAATAATAATTTTATTCTGTTAAATAATGCGAAAAGTAATAATTCCCATATGCGCCGCGCGGTCCCTATTTACGATTTCGAATTTTAACGCCACGCTGTTTTCGTTCGTGACGTCACTCCGTTAGCAAACAATACGACTGCGAAATATCGAGTAACAGGATTCGCAAAAATAATGAATTTTATAATGGTGTCTCGTGTCTGAATGCAATAATACGAGTGTAAAAGCGCCCCAAAAATTGTGGACTCATCGCCACCGTCGACGTGTCAATCATTGGTAGTTTTGTATTTTCTGCTTTCACAAAACCGCGTCTTCCATCGTGATATTTTAATAAAATTAATGATAAAATTCCACAAACGTGATAATAACTTGTAAAATGTCAAAATAATCCATAGCGCACGATTAAAATCTCGATTGTTCACTACCGTAGTGACGTCACGTTGAAATCCAATCGGCGGATGGTGTTTAGACATTTGAAAAACAGAAGAAAATACGATTTCTTGAATCGAGTTATTAAATTTACATTTCACATTTCTATAAATAAATATCGACGTTTCTCGTTTACTTTTTACGAATTCTTTTACGAATAAAAACACACACACACACACATTTTTCTATTTTTTCTTGCACACTGTAAAATACTCTATTCATAAAAATTTATTGAAAAAACCTCCCAGAAGCTCCCATTTCATTAAACTTTCCAGATTATTTCATTTTTTTCAAAACCTCACAAGAATCTCGAGAAAAACTAAAAAACGATTGTACCACCCGTCGAAGTTCTGGTCCCCGGGTCAGGGCTCATCGAAGCAAAAGTTACAAAAGACTCGAAGTTGCCTCGGAACCAAACGAATCCTCGTCGAATTCATTATTCCGTTCACCTGCGTAAAAGTTGACCATTTTTCATCGAATAACAGAGTGGTTAACATTATAACAGAGTGAAGAACGAGGCCATGAGTGATGCATAAAAATTCTTCTTTATTGACCAATCCCCCCCCAATGATTTTTCTCCACCGAGCTCGAGAACAACAAAAAAAAACAAACAAACAAAGAAAAAAAGAAAGAGAGAAGAGAGAATTGAGTATTAAAATGAAGGGATGAGATATCGATGATGCTGGACGCTCACGGCACTGCGGTGAATTTAAATATTCAGTATAAGGACGAGACAGAAGATGGGAAAGAGGCTTTTGGTATGTCTATACCTCGGTAAGGGGCAATGGTTTGTCGAGGTGGAAGAGGACAGCCAGGAGGCACACGAGGCCACGGTACAGCTGTGTGTCAACACACAAATGTGTGTTTCAAGCAAGGGACATCGATCAGATGCGATCACGGTGGAATTAGCCGTCCCTCGCAGGAGCCGTACCTTATTTTCTCTCGTCCTCGTTCCCCCTGCTCCTCCGCTCGGAAGAGGCGAGCGAGCAAACTCCCCGGAATTCGCCACCACCCACAGAACTTCGGGCTCCAACTCCAGGACCGCGTTCCCTCGTCTCGCTGAGAATCGAAGAGAAACGGAGAAAAATCCTCACCCGTGGTCGTCCTCGTAATCCTCGCGCGTGTCCACTAACCCAGAAAACTGGGGAGAATTGATTGCTGAATTTTGATCGATCAAAGTCTGAGCCTCGATGGACCAAACGAGACTCTCGATCAGCGAAAAGTCCACGGATTTCGGGCGTTCGAATTGTGGGCTTGGGGTCGCTGGACTTTTTCGTTTTTTCGAAAGATCGACTTCTGGTGCGAAACTTTGAAAAACGTCGATCCGCGCTCCGTATCGAGGGCCTGAAATTTGTTCTTCTCTTTCGACGCATCGACAGACTTTTATTTCTCCACGATTTTCCCACTCTTCCAAACACTTTCGGCTTGCCTCGCGTCGTTAAATACGAATGAAAAAGAAACGAGAGACTCCCCTCGCGCGGCAACGTCGCCAAACACCCCCCGCTGCGTAATAAGTTTAGTTTCTGCGTCGAAAACCATAAAACAGGGAGTCTCGCAGCGTGATGTCGTGTCGACGGAGGCGTCTTCGAACCTAACGCATCTCAGCTCGCCATAACCATACATTAAGTTCGTACAGCGGACGTGTGCACGGAGGCTTGTCATCGATCAACTTTTTCTTAGAGAAACCGGGTCATAGGGCTCTCGAGTTTCTAATAATGCGTCGGAACGCACGAGCATCGTTTCCCGTACGGTTTGTAAGTTTTGCTGGAGTTCGAGGACTGTCGACTCGGCTGATTTTTGGCCCGAGGAGGACGAAGATTGCTTTTGTTTTGACAAAACTCGCGGCCTTTTTTATTTGTGAAATGAGCAAACTGCGGAGTATTTTTAACACCTTTTCGTTCTATTTCGTCGTCGGGGAGGTTGGGTCCCGATAAAAATGGCGAGTATGCGAGAATTTTGAAAAATCTGATCGATCCGTTGGAGGGAAGAGGATTTCGAAATGGGAAAAAATCGAGTATTGGGTGGGCTGAGTGAGAATCGGGGGTGAAAAAATATTCCACGTGTGTCCCGCTGGAGAAAAAAATCTGGTGTGCGGATTGAATTGATGATCGGGAGTATCCGGAGCGGAAATCGGGATGGAAAGCGCCTGTAAGGGATTCCCGGTGGTTTCCGGGTATCGGGAAACGCGAGGGTAGCGAGAGGAGCAGGGACGCGAAGGGAGTGTGTGGAGCGACGAATTGTGAGTTTGGGGGATGATAAATTTTGATATTTCAAGGGAGTCGGGCCGCCTCGCGTCCGTGGAAGTTATTAGGGTGCGATTTCATTTCCGATTTGGTCGTTTATAAATTTGTCCTGTGTCTGTGGGGTTGTGGCGAGAAAGCTGCGGCTCTGGGACGCGCGAGGGTGTCTCCTTATTCCTCGGCCTTTCTTACGTCTCACTTCGAATTTCTCGCACTCTCCGGTATATCGAGCTCGGTTAAATGGCCGGTGCAAAAAAGCCATAAAATAAGTTATAATTTGACGGTCGTGGCACGCCGAGGGATCTCGTGTTGTTGTCGATGGCGTTATAGTGGACGAGGCAACAAAAAAAGGCGAGCGAGAGAGAGAGCAAAGTCTCGTGGCGAGACGACGACGCCCATGCTTAATGTCCTGTATGATCACCGCACTCTCGCTCCGCTGAACTTTACCCCCGCAGTGCCAGTCAACTATTAGGAGTCCACCGAACCCCCTTCCCCAACATTTTCCTACATTGTATTACACAGAACTTGCCCTATCTTTTCCTCAACGAGAAAATTGGGATCGCGCGTCCCGGTTCCCCTGCCCCCCTCGCCCATCCTTCTGCCTTCAAATCAATCGCTCTTTCTCGTATTTTCACCCCCTTGCCAGGCCAACTCGTCAGGGTCAGTCTCCTTTCTCGTCTCACTCTTTGCTCCCTTTTACATGTTGCGCGCGGCGGTATACATCAACGGCAGAAACTGAGTTGACCGATCTTACATTTCCAGATGAATAGCAGCGGACCATCCTGGCGAAACTTTTTGCCCAAATGATCGAGGAGACGCGAGCAACCCTTCGGACTGCTCCAACCGCTTCGCAGCGCGATCCAAGTTTCCGATGGAAGAGTTTCGAGGACTGGACAAAGATCCAGGCTCCGGAGTCCGGGAACGACGATTCGGGTACGAAGAACGAATTATCATGGAACATCCGGTGGAATAAAATGAAGAAAAACACCGAAAATAAACGTCAAAATGTCAAGTTTTTCAGGTTTTCAGATTTTGAGCTCCTCAAAACGATCCTGTGAACGTTAAGTCTTCAACGGAGTCAGAAATTTTGCAACGTGAATTATCCAGCCGAATAGATAAAGTGGAAAAATCGATCCGAGGCCGCATAGCCGCCAAAGTAGAATGGCTTCTCGTTATTAACAATAGTCGAGTTTCATAGCCAAGCACCGCGGCGATGTTTGCCTCCGCTCGGTAATGGACACCTATAAAGAGCGGAAAGAGGCAATAACTGGTGGCAAGAATCCGCGTGTGTGCTTTACGGGGCCGGATACTTTGCATCGTATTATTCGCCTCGCCACTCGAAACGTTTATCTCGAGGAGTACAAAACCCATTTTCATATCGAGCCCGGAGGATTGTCGAGTCGAAAGGAGAAAGAGGAGAAGGAGAAGGGGAGGGAAGAGAGGATCGAAAAACTTATTAGACGGAAGACAGTGCGTGTCGATCGAGCGGGTTTTGGAGAAAGCGCATCACCGAGTACGAAAGGGGAATGAAGAAGAAGCGACGAAGGAAGGAAAAAGTGGCGTATAAATATGTCGCTTTTCTCCCTTGACTCGGGTTCCTCCAACGATTTCCTTCTCGCCCGCCCGAGGGTAGAAAGGATAATATATCGTTGATGAAGTGAAGCAAAGAGCAAGAATTTCTGTACGTGTGTATAATATCCGGACGTAAATGTGAAGATGTATGCGTGTGTAGGATCGTTAAAATCGTACGTCTGAAGTTCACGAGGCGTAACAATTCGGAAAGCAAGCAGCACGGCAACCCCTCTCGAGACACGTAGTGTCGAGTTACTCGTAAACAGTCATCCTCCTTCAAGAGCTATATTCATCCTTCGACGATCGATTAACTCTCACATTTTATTATTATCTTTAGCTTCCCTTTCTCTTTTTTGTCCCTATTCATCTTTCAATAATTGATGACCGGTATCGTTACAGATTCGATTGAAAATAGCGGGACTCACGATCGTGGCTTCACGTATCGTCAACTTCTAACGAGCTCCCTCCGCATCCGGGATCCAGCTTTTCAGTTCTCTCACCCACTCATTCATCCTGGGTTAATCATTCGATAAATATTGATATTAAGAATGGAATCTCTCCATGGAATTATGGGCTTGTACGGAGCGTTGAAATTTCACTGCAACGTCCAGCTAAGCTGGCCTCGTTTTCCTGGACTCCGCTCACCCGAAGCCTGCCAATGGGTTCGAGGAGCCGGAGACGCAAGTGCGAGCAATTCGGCGTCTTCTTGTGTGTTTCTGCCGAAGAATGAGGGGAAAGGATGATCCTCGAAAATTCGCTCATCACAAGTATCCGTGGCTGAGTGAAAAGAAGCAAAATTCAGTCGATCGTGGCGGACTCACGTATCCGAGAATAGGAGACGAGGAACGAGCTCGAAGAGGAGGACTGCTACTGTAAACGCGGGCTTGTGGGTGGCGATGCGCGGACCTCGTAAAAGAGCGAGAGAGAGAGAGAGAGAGGAAGAGAGGGCGAAGCGACGATAAATCTTCGGGTGGATCGAGGGTGTGGTCAAACGCAGCGTCGAATCGTACGTTGGCCTTCAGCGTGTATATACGTCTGGATATTTTGGTAGCTATATGTAGACACGTGTATAGTTAGGTCGACACACAAATTCTACAAAGCTCTTTCTCTCTCTCTCTCTCTCATAGTCGTTCAGCTTCTGTGTGTGTTTTCAACCAAAAGGCAAACCCCGAACTGCTGTTCATTGCCTGCTACAGTTAACATCGGATAGTGGTACTAACTCCACGTGTCCGGCATGGTCACTAATACCCTCGGAATTTCCCCGGCCCACCCCCGTTCGTGTTTCACGATCGCGCTAACCCCCGGCCGAGTGGTCAAACACTAGGCCGGAGGAGGATGGTGCTGCTGACGTTTCAACGCCGGTACACGGGGTCATAATATGTTCGCGTCACTGGCAATGCCAGTTACCAAGACCTGCTCTGCCCGGAGAGGGAGAAAGAGCGAAAGGGAGACGAAAGGTACACGAGAAAATCGCTGTGTACGAATCACTCTGTGTGCGTTGTACCGGCTCCGAAGTTTAGAAGCAAAAAGACCGAATTCCCTGGCCTCTCTGATGTCGGAGCGATCGGACTTTCGTCCTTGTGCTTCTCGGATCGAATTTATCCGAGAAACTATCGTCTACAAATGACGAGGACCAGCACCCCATTCCCCTGGCTCTTGCCCCTGCTCTCCCTTTTTCCCTCTTGACATACTGAGCCCGATACTCGTAATTTTCCCCTTTCATGGAAACCCGTGGAACTCTCCAGTAGCAATCGTATTAGCAGAGAGTAACGATCTTCGCATACTTGTAGCCGATGGGGCCACGTGTATATAACGCGTGATTTATCTCCCACGTTTTATCCGCCAGACACTCCTGGCCAACGGTATCGAACCCCCGATTATTCCACTGGCGCTGCATTAGCCTGGACACATCCGAGCCGATCGTCCAGCTGGAACAACTTTTCTCGCTCGTGCAACGAGAAAATTGAGAAATTCTTCTCCCACCAGAGCTCGTTGCTTCGTCGAAAAAAATCGTTTTTTTTTTTCATCTTTAGATCCACCACGCTCCATTCTACAGAAAACCACTTGCCCCTCGGCTCCCTATCCAGCCTACGATCCGCTCCGTAAAAAACTGTACCACGGAATAATTCATTGTCCATTTATCTCTTCGTGATGTCGCACTACACTGTCGAGAGAACAAAAATTCATTCGCCAGATTCCGTAAACTTTGATTAGCCTCGTCCGGTTGGCTGCGCGGGCTCCGCAACATCCTCGTAACCTATCATTTGTAGACGCCTCATTTTCTCGAGTTAACTGACAGGTATACACGTGAAATTTCGGATCTTTAACGCACCCGCGCCCACCCATATGAAAGTGTACGATCGTTTGTAACTGTGTTCATTGCTTATATATCGAAAAGCTCACGGTTTAGTGAGCGAGTGAAAAAAAATATATATTACAGGTATTATAATTCCTGTAGTCGAAGAACGATCGTGTGCGCGCCCCGCGAACGGCCGACATATACATTACGAGAAAGACAGGAAGTCGCATCCGGTCTGGCTGATTCTCTACCCTCAGTGACAGAACGGTTGCGCGCACCGATCGTTTCCACTACACATTAAGTGGTTATACATACATACGTGTGCTTAATATTCCCAATGAGTCTTTCAAGGACGCATTGCACCTTAAGAATTGCAGGGAAACGTGAGCATCATGCTGCTCACACGTGATGCTTGCACGTGCAGTGTGAAAACGTTTCATTCGCGATTCGCCATTTGGAACTGTTAATGACGACATAAACTCATCAACGTCACTCTCCCCACCGCGTGAGAATTCCCTCAGCGGAAAAAATTCCGGCAATAATTCCACTATGGCAAAACGAGCGGAGTGTGCAGAGGCCACATTAATATTTATTTTCAGGCGACAATTTTCACATGGTAGAATGATCTGCGAGTTTGTCACTGATGGACAGCTCGCGTTGACGTTTATTGTAGCATTTTCTACTCCCGCCAGTTTAAAGGCAAATTTTTAAATGTATTTTCCTCGTTGTATCATCGTTGCGCATCATTAAAGTACGCATAAATATTAATTCACTTCCCTTTTTTTCTCCCTCTTAGATGTGTCAACCTCGAGCGAGAAGAACCGTTCGTGATGCTTCCGCAGAAAAACCAACCGTCGCAGCGCAGATGTAGGGAAAAATCAATGAGCTTATAGACATCGAGAGGAAAAAAGAAACCGAGTGCTGTAAACTCTATCGCAACGATATGAAAAATTGAAGCATTAATCGAACTCTCTTTGCATCGGAAAATCCACTGGAAGAGAGCGCCGCACAAGAGGGAAAGAAAAAGAGATGCGATATGATTCACCCTTTCACGGGGACAAATCGAACTTGCGTACGATGAGCATGCCCCTCGACTTTGACCTGAGGTTACCCGAGCTATGAACTTTTGCTTGCCCGTTGGCGCGCATCAATTTTTTAGTTTCAATTACACGATCGAATCGAACTCTGCTGGAAATTCATACGAGAATCGTTGAAAAGTTTTATCGAGTTTTGGCTTCGAGTTAACTCGTTGATTCTGAATTTTCGTGAGCCACTGTTAAAGCTCCAGGATCGCCATTACGAAAATTCGGTTAAACGATCTCGTCCCTGCCAGCGAGCGATAAATCTTTTTACCCTCCCCTCCCCCCTGCCCTCGGGCCTCTTCCTTTCTACACCCATTCGTCGATACTCGTTTGTTCATCAAGTAGCCAATTTAAGACAGTTCGAAAGCGTTTGACCCTAATCGATTCAGGGGCACCGAACAGTGTCGAAATGCATCCGCCGGGGACACTCGGCGGAGTTAATAAAATATATGAGAATACAAAAAGGCCGTTTCTCTCAACGGTGTTTCGGGTGACAATTGTACAGTTATTTTTTCTTCGCACCGCGCAGCAGAGAGCGCGGTGCGGCATATTTTTATTTAACGTCACGCTACTGCGATCCAGTAGCGTGATCGGAAACGGGGCACCGAATAAAATACTTCATCTAACCTATTCATTAGCTTATAAACAGCATGTTTAGCTCCGCGTATCCGGTGTCCCGAAAATCGAGCCCACAAGTCCCCGGGGCAACGGATCGTGAAGTTTCGAAGAGAACATTTCTGAAGCGTTTTCCTCTCCGACGCTCCGTTCACGAGATAATAATCGGCGATCAGTGACACTGCCAATCCGATCCGTCCATTGGCTCTCTCTCTCTCTCTCTCTGTCTCGCTGACTTTCGCGAAATTATATTCTTAATTGTTCTCCTGCTTTATATTTACTCATTCGCTTATATTAACTATATTACGCTTGTTTTTACTTAGTTTTACGTAGTTTTTTTACTTAGTTAAGTTTAGATACGTATTAGTCTAATGAGCTATGTTATTTTTAAGTTAGGCTGTTATGCATTATCCTAGAATATGTTACTTTTAATCTTCATTTTATTTTATTATTTACTTTTCTCTTAATTCCTTCTTCATGTTATTTTTATTTTATGCTTTTGTATTCTTGTACCTTGTGCCCCATAGCTTTGCTAGGGCATAAATAAACCAATCAATCAATCAATCAATCAATCTCTCTCCACATCGCATTATCTCGAGAACTTTGCGTCCAAATGAAAAATGCTTAAAAACTTTTCTCTTCGGAATTCAATAATTAAATTGCTTCTGCCAAAAATAATTCGGATCTCGAGACATCCCGTACATTTTTCAATGCTTCTTTTTAACACGATGCTTCTGTTTCTCATCGCAGGCGCAGGGACGCACCCAAAGTGAGCAGACCGATTCGAAGGAGATACATATCCGTCTGACATGAACCGATCCGTGGAAATATATAGGAGGGACTCGAGCACTTGGTACTACACGCCGGAGAGCAGTAGCGAGTGACAGAAATTGGCCGCGTCCGATCGTGTGTCAGGCCCACACACACATTCTCGCTCGAGCAAAACCGAACGATTTCCATATCGTTAATATATACAGCAGGTCAGAGGCCCTTCCGAGGACTGGGCTCGTATCCTGTCGCGTCTATTCTTATTTTCCTCTCGTTTCTTCTTGCACGTATGCCCTCGCGCGTCTCTCCATTTCATATTATTATGCGTTAACAAACCATTTAGGCCAGGTGTTTAATTGTCTGTGACGAAAACGTGGCGAACGATATCGTGCGAGAGTTCACCGAGAGAATTATCTCTCGTTAGTGCTGTCTGCTGTGTGTGCCCACGAACTAATAGCCAGCCCATAAGTTTCAATCGTAATGGCGTTTCGATTCGAACCTCGAGCTCCCTCCCTGCTGGCAGTGGGAAGGAAATGGCATTTTTTTGTTTGCAATCGAGTGACCTTTTTCGAGTTCTCCCCTTTCTCTGCAACTCTCGATCCTTCGTTCCATTAAACGCTCTCTCTCCCTCTCTTTTCTCTTGATTAATATCCCGCCATTTGCTCACAACTCTCCTAATGCCCATGCAACAATTACGAGTTCAATAATATCACGGGAAAAACCGAAATCGCGACGGCGAACTCTTCCCTCAGAGATTTCACTAGTTTCCCTCGGCTCGCCGCGCTGAGGCCCTCAAACGAGCAACGTCGCATTTTAAGCAGCAGGCACGTGAGAAAAATATACTCACATTTACATTGTACGAGCACAACTTAACGAAATGAGAGAGCCGCGAGATCTTTATCGCGAAGACGAACGGCTATCATTGTCTTCGCTCGAGCAACCATATCTCAAGCCACAAATACTCTGGAAAAATATTTCGTTCAAATCGCTGAGGATTTGTCACTTGTGCATCGATTTTTTCGGTTTATTTTTCTGGCCCTTGATGAGCAAATTTTATTCTACATTCTTCTTGACAGGATTCCGTCACATTTTTTCATCTCCGACGATCGAAAGAGCTCGAACACATCGATTATCGTAATAAAATTTTTAAATTACGCCCTTCTGTTTATCGGCTTCTGAAGCGTACGCTGAAAAAGTGTTTATTGGGGTTGCTGGCTCTCTCCGGCGCGGTTAGTCACAGTGAGCGAGCAGCTCGACCAGCGAAAACGTTATAACGATAATTTTAAGCCAGTTCCCGCGAGAGAGCGCGCTACCTTTTTCCCTCCTGTCCCTTCCACTTGCACCGTTTTGAAATGCGGGCCCCGCGAGAGCGTTCGTCGGCGTTTACTGCTCGCATTAAGCGCGTTATCGTGTGTGGGCCCGGACGCGCGTGCATGTACAAAACCTTCGAGGCTGAATCGACGGAATCCGTTCGACTCGTCAACTTTTTCCTTATTCCCAAAATTTTTCATCGAACCGCAAACGGCTGCGCAATATCTCGACAACTACTCGCGTCTTTATAAAATCTCAGACATTCCAAACTCATCGAAGTTGACAGAAGCAGAAAGAAAAAAACTCGAAATATGAAAATTTCGGATTTTCGCAATAACTGTTAATAAAAAAAGTTACCGCTTCTGCGATTTCCCGTTTCGAGGAGAAAGAAAAGCTTCGCACTCGTCGATTATCGTAAAACTAATGAAAAAATTCGAATTTTGGAATTGTGGGAAACGAGAAAATGGCTCGAATTAAATGCTTCCCCAGCTTCGAGAACGTTCCCCGATGTCGCCTAAGATTTTTCCCATTCCATTATAATCGTGGAAAAAAAAGGTCGCGAGTGGAGTAAAAAAATTTGAGTGGCCGACGATTTTTAGTCGAAGGAAGTAAAAATTCTGCGGAATCTGGATGAAGCAAAGTTTGTAAATTAGTGATAAAAAGGCCTGTACATGTGTCGGGGTCCGTTGGAACGCGCGCGCCACCGGCAAAAGCAACGGACATAATGCGCGGTAGGTTGGAAGCGGGGTCGAAGCTTCTCTCTCTTATCTCACCTCGTTACTTGGGCTTAAGTGCTGCGAATGCCTGAAATATCACCGTGGCTTCCGTAATTCCGTGTAGCAAGTTCAGCCCCTTTTCGAAGCACAGCGTGTCGAACTCTCTCGAGCGAGGTCCTTTCTAAATCGACGGGGGCTCGGGAGGTGAAAAGGGGACTTTACGGTCCACCCTGGCCGCATTAATACGTGAAATTGATCGGCGGTTAGCCTTGATGTTTCGCGATCCTCGTGTATTAAACGACACATGCACGAAGAGTTAAAAGATTTCTGTGAGGTGGAGAGGCAGAAGGGCTTTATGACCGAAGACAAATGATCGCCTTTCCACAAATTTAACGCAGCCAATTACCCTTTCATTATAATTATTATTAAACACCGATAAATTCGCGAAGATAATAAAATGCGAATAGAATTATCGAGGAGGACGTAAATCATCGACGATTATCGCAGCGACCCGAAGAGTTGCTGATCCTCAGCGACTACCTTTACATAAATCAATGTTATTACGAAAACACGTCAAATTCTTTCGCAACGATTATTAACTGAGCAGTCATTCAACTTTGGAAGCATAAAATTATTCATTTTTCTGTTGCAGGAACAATGGCAATCGCTCTGTGGCGAGCTGAAGATCTAAAAAATCGAGTATCGCCAACGCGTCCAGAGAAGTTCGTTCTCAAGCCTCGTTTCTTCGGCTCGAATCCTCCCACTTGAGCCCGGCTGAGGAAAAATCGTATCAACAAGTCCGGCTGGAGGGTCCAGAATTGAATTGTGAATTTACCAATAATTTTAAAACGCGACGTATTCGTCTGTCGTGTTCGCACTCTCCCCGAACACGAATGGCCGTCCCTCGGGAGGGTTGCGAAAAGTTGTAGTACGCTTAATCGAATGGAGCGGGGTAAAGAGGGAGGTACGAGAACAAACATCGGTACGAAAGGAATTAAATGAAAGAGTTTGTTTTTAATTTTCCGATGTCGTGTGGCGGCTGCTCGAGGTTACCGTCAAAAGTACAGGTGACGAGGGACATTTAATTTGGGGCTGAGAGCAGCCAGCGGAAATCTTGTGTGGGCAGATACAAATTGGTGAAATAAAACAGGAGACGCGAACGTTGGTACGAACTGTCACGGAGCTGTGTCTCGTGTACGTCGCGGGGACAAACGAGGCCGAGAGAATTAGTCGCGGTATATGCTTGTGGCAGGGGATAAACAGTTATTAGAATGAGCAGGGAGAAAGGCAAGAGTAACGAGAGACGTTGACGGGCCAATTAGATCCCAAACGCCGTAATAATTCCCGTTCCCCGGAGGCGGCTCTTTCTCCCTTCGACTTGGACTCTCTCCGTCTTACGGTCGAGGCGAGCCACGTGAACGTTTGCCAGGAGACGAAAGGGATGAACGCGCCTTTCATCCCCTTCCCGATCGTTCTCCGATTCGGACGCGATGGCACGATGGATCCTCGTTCAACTGCTGCCTAATGATATGTCCTTTTCTCCCTAATAGAACGACCGACGAAACCTCTAATTTTAACCCGCTAATCGATAAGGGGAGTGGAACGAAACGGGCCTTCGCTGTGCCGGAAAAATAAACGCGAACGCGTGCCTGATCGATCAGCAAATGAATAACGTCGAGTTTCTCCCTCTTTTCGTACCCTCAAGAAATGTCGGGCACTCGAAACTTTTAGTTGTTTTTTAGACTTTTAGTCGATTCGAAGGTATGACTATTTCCCAGTTGCAGAAACTCGAGGACTCTGTTTTAAAAAATGAAGGAATTTTTTTGCTCCGGAGACGCAAATAGTGGTCCCGGCCCCAGGCCTCTCCGGGCGCATAAAATACAGCGGATTCTGTTCGAAACTGCTCGGAGGATTCCGGCGGAACGTCTCCGTTTCACACCCTAAGTGGCGAGCGGTGTCTCTGTTCACGCCTTTAAGTACACGCCGCGCTCTTCATCCGAAGGAATCGTCCTTTCTGTCTCCGTCGCGCTTTCCTCCCGGAGGATCGGCGATTGCTCACACATCGAAATCCTCACGGTTCTCTCTCCTCGCCGCGCACATTCTCTCGCATGCCGTTACACGATCGCGCTTCTGGGCTTCTATATAATTCCCGCTCAGGGCCTCTCTCTCGCTCTTGGTCCTTGCGGAGGTTCTGTGTACACTTTTGGTGAGAAACGAATCCCGAGACTCGCGGGGACGACTGAATAAAAGATGAGGTTCACACCGCTCGCGCGATCTCTTGTTCCCTTGTAATCGCGTACGGTCGACGTATTTTTGGTGGAATCGAGAGAATTCAATTTTCGGACTGATTCGTTCGGATTTGAAAGTGCCGAGGGGGCGATGATCGACGTTGCCGAAAGTGTCGTTCCGCTGATCCCTCGTTGAGCGAGAAATAGTCGTCTTCGACAAAAGTGTCACTCTCCCTCGGAGTATCGTATCGCGAGTCGCATTAATTTGATATTCCAAATGGACAAGTTTGCGGCGATAAAGTTTTTCGGAATGCATCATTAAAGCGCTATCCGCGCTAGAACTAATCCGCATCTGATTTTATCTCCGCAGATCTGAATTTCTCATGAGAATAATGAGCAGGCGAGGAATAAAATTGGATAATTGGATGAAAATACATTGAGTCTTCACTCGTCGGGGATGCGTGATAATTTTGTCGCGCGCAAATACTTATTCGAGTGGATCGAGGTGCTCGTTGTAAAAAATTCAGATATATTCGTCCGCGGTATCTTCGCTGTATAAAATATATTATGGCGTGTGTGATGCGCTGTGCCATCGCGTCTTGTCGTAAACGAATTAAAGATTTTTCTTTCTCTCTTCTCCCCGTACACGAGAGTGTCGGTCGAGGCACTCCGCAGAGCTGTAAACCGATCCAATTAAACGCTTCTCAGCTCTAGCTCTCCCCCCGCCCTTCTTTCTTCTCTTTTAATCCTTCTAGACGAGCCAACGAAGGATACCCACTAAAAGACACACTCGCCATACGCGCACCAACGTCGTTGTAAAAGCTAACGCCGAACGTTCTTTCAATCGTAAAGCCCCACAGCACACAAGATATACGAACACAAGACTTTATATTACGGGCTTATATAATAACGACAGCGCAGACACATCGCGCTCGATCGTTATACAGAACCTAATATACCGAACGCGTGAGCCAATTAACACTCCGTGTCGATGAGCCTCGGAATAAAGAGCTCCAGAGGAAAGTTAAGAGAGAGGAAAAATTGAGTGACCAAGATTGTAACGTATTAACCGTCCCTCGGCTCCGCGCAAATTATTTGAAGAACAATGTCAGTGGAAGTGCAATTGAAGAGGAGCGAAATGATGGTTGCCAAAAGCCAGGGAGAGGTGTTCGCAGTGAAAATGGCGACTTCCAGGTGGGAAAAGTCTTTGGAAAAAAAGTGAGGAGGAATCCAGAAGACGTTGCTTCTGGAGGCAAAAAATATTTTTTGCATTTTAGTTTCAACGTTGCCGGGGGGGAAAAACATTGAGTGAGGGGAAAGAAAATATTTCGCATGAATCGATGACTTTTTTCTAGTCGAGGTCGACACGATCGTGACAGAGAAATTTAAGGAAAAGAGGAGAAACTCCGAAGGATTGTTGTTTCGAAACAATATTTCGGCTACCATGTTACGTCTTGTTTTCTTAAAGAAAAATAAGCGTACTGGGAGTTGTGAAAGAATTCTACAATTTGTGTATGGGACGAGAGACGGCACAGACCTTTTCGTGTTAACGCGCGATGAGAAGATCGGGGTTTCTCCCCTGCGATCTTACGGATAAGCCGCCGGTGTTTGCTCTAAGGGTTTCCCTTTACAGTTAGTCCTTCGCACGACGAGAGAATTATAATGCTGCGCGGCGTAGTACACGGAATGAATTCCGGGTGAGGACACAACCCGCGACCTCATCTCACCTCTAGTTCTCCTTTTCTCAGTTTTTTAACCCTCTATTTTTCTTTCTCTCCTCATTTTAACTTCTCTATTCTTCAGTCTCATCGTTTTTTGTTCCTCGGACCTCGTAGCGGCTCGAGCCTCTCCGAGACGTCTGTGGATCCATGTACGGGGCATTTGAGGCCAGTACGACGAATCGTCACGAGTCTTCGAGTCTTTTCACTTTATTTTCTTTCATAAAAAAGACATTTCCGATATATGAAAATGCGAAGCCTCTATTCGTCGGCATGGTTTTCATGGTTTTGTTCATTCGCGGGCGCGCAACGGTGCCCGTGTTGCTAGTTTTTCCAAAAGTCTGCGTACTTTTCAATTTTCGGGTCACTCGCACGATCGGTGATCGCCGAAAGCACGCGACGATTTATTTACCCAACGAAATTCCTGAAGCAACGAGATTTTCCTGAGCTTTCACTAATTTCGCATCGTCTCACGTATACGAAGCGAAGGAAAATAACAGGAGGGGAAAAAATCCCTTCGAGAAAAAATCAAATTCATTCAGTTTTCATTGCCAACATTTCGACTCTGGATCGAGTCAATTGCGGAGAAGAAAACGGGGACCAATTTTTGCATATTTGACGAGGACATTGATTCAGCTTTTCCCGATTTTCCCGAGGGGGCTGTCACGATCGGAGTAGCCCATACGCGCGTATGTGGTGTTTCATAAAAGGTATAAGATCGAGATGAAGAGCGCGTGAATTCGTGACAACGGGGGCGCGAGTCGACCGGAAGGCTCGAGCTCTCTCGCTCCCTCCTTTATTGTTCTCTCTCCTCGTTGTGTGTGCGTGTGTGTGTGTGTTGTTTTTTCATTTCTTTTCTCCTACAATATCCACGGGCGAGAGGAGGAGACGCGTGCGAGGAGCTCGCAACAGCGAGAAAACTTCAACAACATTATCGGTTCTCCAGATCTCTCGTACTTTTCACCCTCTCCCTTGAAGTTTCTCACTTTCTGCGGTGACTACCGCGTTATATATGATATCGAATAATATATGTGCGAGAGGCACGTACGCGAAGGCGCATGGAGAGAGCGCGAGAGAGAGAGAGAGAGAGGAACACGTGAAATTCATGAGTGTGGCTGCGTGCCGACACGTTTTTACGGTGTGCCGCCGCGCGGCGGGGCTCGTATTATTTTTATATTAATATAGAGGAGCGTGTATCCGCTCGATGTTTTTTTCATTCTCTTAATAAATACGAATCCTTTTACGGCGGTGTGGCTCGATAGAATGTTCAATTTTCCCTTGCGTACGCGCGCATATTTCGAAAGAGTTTAATAAATAATGTGGCGGATCGCGCACGCGAGAGCACACCTCGGTGCGTGGCACCACACGAAAAGTTAATCGGCGCAGCTCGATCTTGAAGAGCGTTGAAATAAACGATTACGCATATCAATAAATTCCTTTAGTTATTTCGCCCTTATTACCAAATGAGGCTCTTAATCGCGCGTTTTTATTTACATATTTTAGCAGACATTTGCTTAATTACACTTGCCCCGCGCCAGGATCGCGACTTCCGGAACCCCCTCCAACTCGACGCGGCTAACTCGCCGAGTGTCGGCTCGACTCCCCCCACCTGATCGATTATTCGCGATAACTTCCACGATCGTTATTCCAAAGTCCGGTCTACCTGCTCAACCAACACCGGCAACGAGAGGACCCTGTGGCCGCGAGGCGGTTCAAACACTTTGGCAAATCGATCGGCGCGCAAACCCGACGGCAAAAACTTTCGGCCGGCGTCACACCTCGCTGCTTCCCAATCCCACTCCGCCTTCCAATCAACCGCTAAAGTCCCGCACTTTCGAAATTCGCGGCTTCCCCTCCCTCAAACTTACCGCGAACTTCTTATCGAATAAATTCACCCTTTTTTCTGGTCTCACGCTCATGTGCAAACACATTCGTCTGCGTACGTGTTAAACGAGCCTGATCCTCGGACACGTAAAGCAGCCACGTGTTCACTCATTTCGATAACCTTTCGCGATAGAACGTTCCTCTTCAAAGCCTCTCCGTGTTCCTGGAAAGCCACAATTCACTTCACATCCATGTATATCTTTGTATCAAATGGATTTGAAGGCTCCCGAGCACCGGCCTCACCTGCTCGGAGCACGTTCTACTCCGCACAACGCGCTCGACCGACGAGCGTTGAATTTAAAAACACGAAAATACACTACGAATTCTCATATTTCATGTCGATTAAACTGTTTCGTTGAAAAATCATTGGATGGAATTGAGAAAAATCCTGCTCAATGTTCTGCCGAATAAATTTGGATCGCGAGAGGAGCTAACGAAGCACGGAATTTGAGAAAACTGCGCTCAGCCTAAAAAATGAACTCGAGCCACATTCGCTGGTGCCTGCCCATCGTGTTTTTGTGGCATTTATCCGTTGCGGCGATTGGAGCACTCGAAGAAAACGAAAAGAAGGTGCAACGTTCCAAACGATAATTTTCGCTCGTAATTCATTGAAAAATCTAAACAATAAAATGGAGAAAAAGCGGAGCGGCCTGGAGGCATTCGATACACGGAGGAAATGATGCGGCGAGGGGGGAAAAAAGCGACGGCACGAGATGCCTGAAGTTTGAAGAAAAGAGCGAAGAACGCCGTGGCAAAAAAGGAGGATGAAATGGCTGTTGAGCGGACTGAAAGCGTCGGGAGAAATACAGGAAGAGAGGGCAAGGGGAAATAGGCAGAGGGAGCGAGAGAGGAAAGGAGCTGCTGATTGATGGAGAGGAAAGAGGAAAAGAAGCGCAGCGGCGTCAAGCTGACGCACAGCCAAACATTTCGATCGCTCGTCTCTCTTTTCTCGCAAAAGATAAAAGATCCGGATGTAATGGGCTCGCCGAGACAGCAGGACGATGTTGAAGAGTCCACCAGCTGGAATCCTCCGAGAGATCCGCGCGATCCTGCTCTTGCCTGCCCTCCGGAGAGCCCGCTGCATGCGCCCATGTCGAGGGGGGAACGCGGGACTGGGAAAGAGACGCATCCAGTTTTTCACGACGCGACAAGTGTCGCTCGACACCTGAGGAATTGCAATTTTCTCCCTTTCTCTTTATACTCCTCCCGAGGATATTTCGACTTCTTATATCCCGAGGTATGAACATGTTCTATGTGCTCTCGCTGCTGTCACACGTGCATCAGGAAGCTTCCACAGAAATCGCGACTCCGAGCCCTCGTCCCCGCGGCTACACTCCCAAGTCCGATAGCTACGCATCGCGAATGCGAACTCTGTTTATTCACTCGATTCCGCATACTTGCACACACGGGGCCGGAGTTTAGTGAGGAATCCGTTGATGGCGCCCTGCGCAACTGCCACGAGCAGAGGCTCCGCTAACTGTCGCAAAACATTTACGCTGAAAAGAATCGCATTTCTTTTGGCATTTCGATTTTTACGCTTTGCTACCTCGGACTGTTCGGGCTTCGACTTTTCGAGGATTTTTCATTCGGAATTAACTTTTCGTCCCGTTTATTTGCAGGTCAGTCGACTGGGGGACGAGAAATTGACGGGATTGCAGACTCGCGATGGGCACGGAAAGGTTTTCGATTCCGTGGACTCGCTTCCGTGGTTTTTTCCAGTTTTGGGAAAACCGGTTTTTCGAGGCTGGTGAGTTTATCGAAGAAATTGTCATTTTTGAGATTATTTTTCCAGGGAACTTTCACATCGAGCGTAATTTCTCAAACGCCTCGATGATTTCTAGCGGTCGAATCGCTTCTGCGATAGTGATCGAGCGAACGGCAGTCGAGAAAATGATGAAAGCGGAGCGCGCTACGGCGCCGTCACCAAAACTATGAGGGGAATGTATTTTACCGAAATTCTTGCTCGCACATTTCCTCCACATTTTTTATATTCGTTGTCGATAAAAATTCTCGAGCGATATTGCATTTTGGGGATGAGAGAATTTCAGGAGTCCCGTTATATGGAGTGCTCGGGCGCCCGTTGAGTGTATGAGAAAAATATAGTGACCGATGCATCCTGAGCGAAGTTTATGGTGTCGACTCGCACTCAGGCAAACCACTTTGCGCTACCGCGCGGTTTTATTAGCCTCGGCCCGTTCCCTCTCGCCCCGCTGCGCGCGAGTGATGAGCGAGCACTAAAAAAGGGGGGGGTGGGGGGGTTTGAACAAACCCAAATAAAATAAAAGCTCGTTGATTTGATGAGCGAGAAAATGAGCGAGATCGGAATTAGTATCAAGACGAATTTTCGTCAGGCCAACTTTTTTCTTCTGCTTTCAATTTCACTAATTTTTTATTGTTCTTCTCCCCTGTGTTGGCTCGCGCGCGCGAACGCCGTAATTTGATGTTATCTTTATCGTTTTGTACACGAAATTGCACATCACGAGGATTCCCTGTGAGAAAAAAGCGCCATTAGAATCATTTATTTCTTAAGAAAATTCCGTCCTACGGCTCGCAAAAGAAATGCAGTCGGAACAAAAAGGGCAATTCATATTCTCAAATACACACGTATCCGTAACAGTTGAACGAGTTGTAAGTCGAGTTTCGAGCGCAGCACGTTGCCCGCGCGAGTGCATCCATGCATTCTCACCGCGCGAAGATCTCTATCTAGTGGAAAAGAGAGTTGAGAAGTATATTTCGTAGTTCCGCCACGTTCTCGAGACTTTTTGAACTCTCGTCGAGAGAATAAGCCAGAGACGGATTATACGGGGAGGGAGATCCCGTGTCCATGTGTGAGTTTATTCGAGTACGTTGCGACGGGCTCTGTGGCCGCAGAGAGATCATAAAAAAGGGTGGAACACGAGTTAGAAAAGAGAATCATATTCTCGTGAGAGCGCCAGGCACAGGGCTCTCCCTATGGGCTTTTCCAATCGAAATCAACGATTTATTCATTTTTATGAGACTTTCGAGAGTTTCTAAACCCTCGAGAATCGGCACTCAGGGTTTTCAGGGTCCTTTTGAGAGCTCCTTGCGAGCCCGAAGACCTCCAATCACTTCTTTATCGTCAGTGCAAGAACAGGATTAAAAAACAAAATCGATTCGCTCGGCGAGAGAATAAAAATCGAAAATGTGTGGATTTTGAGCAGAAGATTATTGGAGGTTGAGACGAAACGTCGAATTGGACTCGTGCACTGAGCAATCCTTCCGCAAAATGTAGCAGTGCAGTTTTAATAAACGATAACGAAAGACGTCGGTAGCCAGCGCGCATGAGAAAACGCTGTGCGCGTCTAGTTATACGCTCGTTTTCATCCTCAGAGTCACGAAACTCACCGGAAACCGTAGGGCAACTTTATCTCGTATGCATCCGACACCCCGTCGAGGGCACGTGTCTCTCTTTCTTTCTCCCCCGCTTCCAAGTCAATGAAGCTTTCCAACGCACGAGTTTTATGCTGTACGAAACTCTTTCCTCGCTCATCTCACATCAGTGATGAGTCTTCCCGTATCACGTGTATAAAACTGTGCGTCTCTGCACACGAGAAATGCCCTCGTACACGTGATTTATGCGTTCGTCCTTTCCAAGAAGTAAACTGAGTGAAAATAACGACGAAATTCGTGATTCGACGAAGATGGATTCCAACTGGAATCTCTCGCTAGAATATTCCAGTGAAAAGCTCACAAATTCCATTGTTTTATAGCTCCAACCGATTCTCGGCTCCCAATCGAGTAATAACCTGGGCGATCGAGAGTGAAAAAACGATCGAAACGGAATGAAAAAAACGAAAATTTTGAGGATTTTTTCGTTGCTCCGCCTTCCACGACAATCGAAATCGCGATTTCGAAAGTGACTGAAATCGAAAAAATTAAAAGATTTTTGCCCCCCCCCCCCCCCCCCCCCGCCCATCGATCGAAGCACCAAAACGTATACGTTCAAATCGAATTTCATCGAGTTACTCGGATCGATCGTCGTTCGATAATAAAGACGATTCGTACGCCGAGAGTGAAAAGAAAAAATGAGTTCAAACCAGTTTCCCTGGAGAAGAAAGGTGTCGAAGGGAGATTTCGATCTCCGGGGTGGCCCGCAAGATTTCAGCTGGTGCGAGACGAACTCTCGAGTGTCTCGATACGCGCGCTGAGCGTAACTGAAACCTCCACTTTATCTCTCCGGCTGCGGTGACTACCGAGATTTAATCTCACAAATCTTTCTCTATATACGTGAGCGTAGTGCGGTTTTTTATGTCGATTTTCCTCGAGTATGTTATTCCGTTGTACATAGACAAATATGTAATGTATTTTGGCGAGCGAGGGACGAGGACGATCGGAGATAGCGGGGTGGGCAGATGGACCAAATCTCGAGGGATATTATCTCGCTTTATCTGGGCAGTTTGGAGGCGTAGGAGGGGGGGAAAAGATCTAAAAATGTGCAGTGGTGTCTGCTCGGATAATTATGCTTTCCCAATGGTTTCTCACAACGCGATGCGAACTGAGACGAATTTATCTCGAACAGAGAGAGATTTTAATCGCTGGTGAGATCGATGGTCGAAATTGCGGAAATTCGGGCTCCCGTTCGTGTCATTCCAAGATACGCGATTATGAGGGAAATGGGAGAGCGTATTTTCACGAAAAAAGGAGAATAAGGGAGGTGCGATCGGTGGCCGGGGAGTGAGCGAACTTGAAGGGGCTCGGAGAAGGAAACGAGCGCGGATGAATTGGGGGGAGAAAAAGGCAAGCTCACGGGTAAAGATCGACGCGGAGCGAGGATCGGAGAAAGAGAAAAAGAGGGAAAAGAGGAGATCGGAATCCGCGCGAGGAAGATTCTGCCGGGGCGGGGAGGGAGGAGGGGCTAAAAACATTCGGAGGATTCGAAAAAATGCCATCGTCGTTATTCTCACGCGGGCAGTTCCATTCTCACTCGCTCTTTTTTCCCTCGACTTACCGTTCTTTCGCGATATAAAGAAGGAGAAAAAGCAGAGGCTCGCGAAGGTAAAGAAGGAGCGATGGAGAGAGGGGGTGGTGGACGCGGGAGCAGACAAAAGCCAGAGTCGCGATTCCCTCGTCCGTGGACGCGCGCTTGTGCGGCCCCGTGTGCGAAAGTTTATCCGTGTACGTAACATAGAAACTTGCGATCGGGAGCCCCGCGCGTCGACTGGACGTGCGAGCAAGAGCTCCGTGAGTTTAAGCGTAAAGCCAGAAGGTCCTTAGCCGCGCGCGGCTGAAGATCAGCCTTAATTAACTCTCGAGAAAGAGCCGATGCTCGTTTGTGCGTTGAATCGGTAACCCGAACGATTATATACCGCGTATACGTACACACAAAATAGCTCGGAGGAGGAGAAACACGCTGGCGGAAAGAGCGAGCGAGAGAGACCGAGAAAAAGAAGGAAGCACCGGAGTGGAGGGCTTGGGTGGTCAGAGATTCCAGTTTCTCGATAATTGGTCGAGGTGTTTCGACACCCGACCACCGCCGATAGCGGCACAAGAGCACAGATCGAACTACCACCGTCAGAAGCAGCTCTCTTAAAAAACGTTCGAGATAAAGAATTAAAAAAAGGGAAACACACGAGATACATAAATTTCATAAGACTCGAAGAGCTGAATCCTGCCGAAGAAACATTTATATAGAAGCGCAATCGAGACACTTATATGTACGACGAAAAGCAAGTGTCAAAAGGGCCTAACTCGCGTTCGACCAAGCCCCGAGTCACTCCGATTACGATCTTTTCATTTTCACCTACATCGATACGCGCGTGAGATTGAGAAAGACGCCAAGATCGATCGGTCAATACGATAAAGGCGGAAGTCTCGCAGTCTTTCGTGGCCAAACCCCCTCCCCGCACTGAGCTCTTCTCGTTCTTCCTCGCCGCTGCATCGACGCATCTTCGAGATCGAGAAAGAAATTTGATAAAAACTCACACATTCTCCAAGCTTCTCTTTATATTCTCGTACTGCGGACTTCGAAGATGCTCCTGCTGCTGTACCAGCCTCCAGAAAGAAGAGACACGAAAGATACTCGCGAGATACGAGCCAAACGACATTAGGAACGACGCCTACCGAAGTAGCTCGCGCGATCTTCCTCTCAACTCGGGTATTATAACCTGCCTACACACATCGAGCCTCCCATGGGCTCTTCCACCTCAAAGTCCCGGTTTCTCGACGAACGAAATGAAATTATCTCGCAATCCAAAAACTCGGATGCACACAAACGGATTCGGGTACTCAGAATCGGGGCTGGAGAGAAAAGTTGGCGTTGCTGAAAAAATGGAAGAATTTTCAGCAACCGAGAGTCCCTTGTTGAATTCGAAGGAATCTAATCCCCTTAAAGTGAAACGAAATTTACCAATGTGGTGACCTGGTTGCGTAGGGGAATGTAGAAAAATAAGATTTCGCTTGAATGTTTAACTTAATTATTGAATAATTGGTGAAAAGCTTGAAAAATATTGAATTTATTTTGAAATATGAACAAGTTTGGAGAAAACGATCGACTCGAAGTCCGATTTCACATCGAATTTCTCATGGAGATAAAATAACGCGGCGTTTCCCCAGTACAAAAAAAGGAGAAAAGCATCAATGAGCGGTGGGCACTCATCCGATTGCCGCAGCTTTCCCATTGCTCTTCTCGTGCCTTTTTTCGACCCCCCTCTCCCCCGCCATCTTCGTTAATAGTTTTTATTCACAACTGCGCAAGAGAAGAAGCGCCATCGAAGAAACGGGCCCCGCAAACACAAAATGCTTCCCCGCTTAAGCATTCGCTCCCCGTACGCTGATTGAATTTTCCCATCAACTCAACATTCATTTCCCATAAAAAAACTCTATTCCCTGCGTTCATTGGATAATCCGAGATAAATCGATGGCCCATGATTATCTAGAATTTTATAAAAAATTCTTGAAATCTTCGCTTCCAAGTTACTTTCGCGCAGCGATTCGCTGCGATCCGTTTTCCAATAAAATCAATGTTCTGCCTTTCGATTGAAATCGTCAATTTTTCAACAAACAGCAAAAAAAAACGCTTGTTAAATTCCCACGATTTGCTAACGTTTACAACATATTTTTTCAACAAGACACAATTCCCCTTAGTTCCGTTTCGCGATTCCTCCCAAACGCGGCTCCCCGTGCGCCAATCGATATGATAATTTCTCCCTTGAATAATTCACACCGGAAATGTCAGAAGCCCAGCACACGTTTCACGCCCGGATTTCAGAGGTCGAACCTCCTCTCGAAGAGCCTCATATTTTTCGGTTAAAAGTTCGAGCTCAGGAGAAGTGGGGACGTCAAAATTAGGAGGTTGCTCTCCTGCTCGATGAACGTACATCGTGAATAGAGCTGAGTCATCTCGATCGGATATATACAGTTAAGGGGTGCGTATCGGTATCGCCCTGTGTGTTATCACGTCTGTGTCGTCTCTTCACTCTCGTTTCTTTCTCGACTCTTTAACTTCGCTGTTCGCTCTTCCCTCGTCGCAGCGCGCGTACGAAAAGCGCAGGGGCTAGAAAGTTATACGCTCGACGCCCGTACATTCGCGTCGGTTCGATCGCGCATTTCGACCCCTCGTTCCTGAATAAGAGCGAGATCGCATATTCCGCTGTTGTTACGATATACGTGGAGCAAGAGCGAGAACGGTGGAGGGCTGAGGCTTTTCGAGACACATTCTATAAGGGGGTGGCAAATCTATGGGGGTTCCAGAGTTTATTCGCTTGTGAAATTAGTCCTGGTTTTGTCGTGTTTGGACCCACGGAAGCATCAACTACAAATACCCCACCATTCGATGCCACGGTCCGAAAGCCTTTCCTGACCAGGCGCCAGACCCCAATCGACCATCGTATAAACACTGTTTTGTGACCTTCCAGGCGAACGAGGACTTCGGAAAATTCGTTCTTTCTATCCTGCTGCTTCCGTCGATTTTCCCGATCATCGAGATGCTCAAACTCACTGAAAATCTCAGTGAAAAGTGCCTTTTTGCACTTTTTTCCATCACCCTGGAAATCATTTGTATTTTGGTTAGGTAAAAAAAAATACAACGAGTCGTACGAAAAAGAACTTGAGTTATTTAATGAATATTGAAATTCATGTGCTCACGGGAGAGCAGCAGGAGACAAAGTGAAACACGAATTTCATCGTGACTTTGCTCAATCACGAGGACGCTCTCCATTTTTTATAAAAGAAGCTCTAAATTTCATTAGAATCGGTGTCCTTCGAGTCGCAGCAACGAAAAATGCCGGTAAATTATTTCGACATTGAAAAGTTGATAGAATTTCATGAAATAAAGAGAACGCTGAGAACTATTGAAAACTCGAGAAAATGGTAGCTTCGATGAACGTTGGATGCTGCGTCGCGTCTGGCCTTCGTTAGCCTCTAATGATTTTATTGACGCGTGAGTTCCTCGAGCAGGGATAAATTTCATTTCTACAGAGAAAGAGAGGAAATCTCGTCACGCCAGGCGTTTAGATCCAATTCGTAGTAACGATATGAATTCTTCTGATTCTCGTCTTTCGGTGGTTGCGTTAGTCACCAAAAAAAAGAACTTTCGTTTCTCTTTTCTCCGTCCTCCTGCCCCTTCGGTTCTCTCTCCTTTTCCCACGAATTCCAGAAAGTGTAGCGCGAGAGAGCGAAACGAGTGTCATCAAAAAGTGCGAAAGCTTAATTGGGGGAATTGGATCTTGCGCTCGGTCGCACGCAATCAGATGATCCCGTCGGAGATGCGAGTCTGCCTTTTATGCCCTGCCGCGTCTCGGACTCGCCACTCCCGCGATTCATCGCTCCGAACTTTAACGACGTTGCGACCTCGGACTTCTGCCGAGTATTTGCGACTCTCGTCAATTGGATTTTCTCGGATTCTCTTTAGTTTCCATAAAAACACGTACGGAATCCTCTTAAGCAGTGAAAATCGTTAAAAAATTCTTCGTTGCTCGTTTCTTCGGCAAAAAAGCCAAAAAACTTGTGATCGATGCGCAAACGTCGATTTTCTACGAAGCTGTCGTACCCAACAGCATGTAAAAAGTAGTGCAAAAACTTTTGGTACAAAACCTCGAAACTGCGCGCTCGGAAAATAACAGAAAAGCTGAGCCTGCGATGTCCAACGTCCGCTCTCGTATCGCTGCAACAAACTTTAAGGGATTTTTACACCGCAGAACTCGGTATTCCGAGGGACCTCCGAATAATGAGCGACGAAAGTGTTTCGAGCCCAGCGAATCTGAGGTTTTTCGAACCCATTAAAGTAACGTACCGATTAAAATTATTGTTAGTAGACATGTATTCAAGCATATTTTATTGACGTGAAAAAAATATTTAAAATGATGGTTTTGCAAAACTACCAACTGACAGATGCAAATTCCCATGATGACACATTTTCACAGCTATTTTTCAAAGAATCATCTGTATTTTTTAACCGATTTTATTGCACCAAGTCTCATTTTGTTCCTCAACTGATCCTCTACGAATTCACCACGTAGATTTTCCTTCAAACTCATTCCTTCAGAAATTATGAATAAAAAAGTTTTTTTCACTTGATGAACAATTAGCTGCGACAGTGAAAGGATCAAGTCAAAAAAACAACTACATGCGGTGGATTCGTAGAGGACCGGTTGACCAACAAAATGAGACTCGTTGCAATAAAATCGATGAAAAAACGCAGATAATTTTTTGAAAAATACCAGTGAAAATGTGTCAGCGTGGAAATTTGCATTTATCAGTTGATGCTTTTGGAAAACTAGTGTTTTCAATATTTCTACATCTTAATAAGATATGCTGTAATACAAATCCACTAAAAATACATTTAATCGGTACGTTAAACTTGGTCTAAAAGCGTTTTTTCAGCGGAGCGAAAATCCTTGAAAACTTGAAAAATCGACCACATCATTCGCAGCGTCCCTTTCGTCGCTAGTGTGAAGTTAGTCATGAGATTGAATAACTGTTGAGGGCAGAGCGCGCTCGGCCACGTTGCGTCTAACGATCTCGAGGCTTTTTGCTGCCGTCCCCGCGATGCAGCTCGGCCGTCTCGCTCTCGGCAAATGCGGAAATATGTGCGCACTTATTTGTACACGTATATTCATTCGTACAAATGCGTGGAGATATAAAGCGAGGCTCGCTGCGCAGGACGCGACGTTTCACTCAGCAAAACGTTCGGAGATCGCGTCGCCCCTCGTCCGTCCACAAGCCCTTACACTCCGAGACTCCTCCCCGAGAAATGTGTGTTTATCCTTTTTGGATGCGATAGCGTTCGTATGAAAAAGTGGATCCGGTGACAGCTCGTCTTCGAGGCAGCTCGTTGTCACCGGGGCTCTCGCTCGACTCGGGATTTCTCTGGTTTTTCTCGCGTTGTCTAAATCTTTGGGTTGAGACATTTAGAAAAAGCGGCACGACGCGGGAAGTAGCGGGAATGTTGCTCGCGGATATTATTGCAGTTGTAGTCGGCGACGCGCCTTCGATTTTAGAGGAATCGATAAACGCGATTAATCAGGATGAGCGGTTCGCCAAGTGGCGGAGCCTTTAATGACTATTTTTTCAATACTAGATTCGTCTTACGCGGTCGAGAAACCCGGTGGAGTCTTGACGCCGAGTCCCTAAAAGGCGAGAGCTCGTCGCGCGCACATTTGCGGGCGAACACGCTGTAAATTAAGATGGCAGATATATTCGATGTCCATATCGAGATCGCGGGACGAAGAGAAAAAATAATGGATAAATCCAGCGATAATTTCGTGTCGGATGAGAGAGAAGAAACGGCGGCTGATTTCAGGGCGCTTGTTCGAGCGCAATTAAATATTCGTCTTCGTAAAAATGGAGGCGTTTTAATGATGAGCTTTCGAGTGGAATGACGCGGTAGGGAGCTCGTAAAAGCGACGGCGAGAAAGCACGAACTATGATTCCCGAGCGTCCGCATTTTCGTCGTCCAATCGGAATTCTCCATTCCAAAGTGCATTTAGTTCGATAGAATCGAGGCCACGTGCTCGAAATTGAATCAAGCATAATCGCGATCGCAGCGAAAATGAATGTTTTCGAGTTCGAAGCGGCGCACACGTGGCCGACGTGCGATCAGGTCGATTCGTTAAATCTTTCGGAGCTCGAACCGAGGTGGGCGAGTTTTCGTTTCGTGTCGTTTTATCAAGAATTAATCGAGTACGCGAGCTCCCTCCGAGGCTCCAGCTCTCGGGGAATCAATGAGGAACCGGTACCTCCAGAAGCAGCGGGAAGTAGAAAAACAAAACGAAGAAAGCGGCAAGGATGATGAAGATAAAGAGAGAAAAGCGACGGTCGGGAATAATAAAAGCAAAAGAGAAAGAGCGCGAAGCTACGAAGGCAGCTGTCCTCGCCCCGACGAGCTCACCTGTTGGTCTCACACTAATTACGTAAACGAGTATAAAGCCCCAATACACGCGTATGCATCTCATATAACTTTCGTATACATCGCCGAGCCCGGACGTATCGATCCCTCGAGTTCGAAAGGGCCGAAGTTCCGCGGCTCGATACGTCAAATCGTGCTCCTCGCGTCCCTCTGTCCCCAATCAATCTGCATGTCGGAAGGTATACGCGGACTTTTATACCGCTACAAAAGTTGAGGAAGCGAGGTGGTGATCTCGCGGAGCTCGAGATACCTTTTATACACATCGCTGACAAGATTTATCGGCGCGTTTAGCCCTCGAACCGGAGGGACCACACACAAGAAGTTTATCCAGCAGGATGAGTCGATGCTCTTCCTCTCTCCGGCGTTCCTTTCTCCGGCGTGCGGGTAACGATTTAAGAAAGTGATCCCGATGCGTTTTAATGCCGTTAACAGAATCATCATTCGGTAATAAAAAGCGAGTTTCAGGGGGGAGGCTCGAAGGTGCGACGTTACTTTTGGCGCAGAGACTCGAATGTTTTAACGCAGAATCTCCGCAATGATATTCGAGTCGGAGTCAAGGCGTTTGGGCGAATTCGAGGGCAGCAGGTAAACCGAGATTGATTGTCGCGCGGGGGCTGCGAGAAGTCGTAAAATGTGTCGTTGTGCGTTACGTTTTTGCGGACCGAGATTCGCGCGGAGTTTCATTTATCGAGGAGCCGCCGAGCGTTTCGTGGATTTGCTAGCATTTTTCCTTCGTCCTTGCAGCTCGGACGCGCTCTCGTTATCTATACATGTAGATAAGGCTGAAGAGAGAGGGATCGAAGAGAAGGAGAAACACGAATCTAGTTGTTTAACCGCGTGTGCGAGGCGCTGGATGACCTCATCGCGCGTCTCGTCCGGTGCCATTAGCTCGGCGAGGAAAAAAGTGGCGGTCGCCTTTAATGGTTGCGCTCGCGAGAGTCCCCGCGATCGAACGGAGCGGGGCGAGAGATCCGAGTGAGATCGAGATCGTGATCGAGAAAGAGAGGGACGATTCGGAGAGAGCGAGAGGGCGCTCGGTCGGTCTGCGCGCGTTCGCGATCCTCGTCCCTTCCTCCTTCGATCGTCGTCGATCGTCGCAAATCCTTTTTCAGCAGCTCCGACTCGCGGCGCGAGCTCATGGCTGCTTAATTGCTTATTTCTCAGGATCTCTTTCGATATTAGTGTGCACTCTCTGATCCGCTCTCCCTCTCTCTCTAGCTCTCTCCTTTTTCAACGTTTAATTTCCCTTGATGTAGTGGTAAATCGTTGTGTGGCTCGTTCACGCGACGAGATGGCAAAAGAGTCGAAAAAAGGAGGTGAAACGAGTCGAGCCGAGCTCGACATCGGCTTAACAGAAAAAGAGAGGGGGAAAAAGCGAAAAAGAGTGAGCCGAAGCCGCACGGAGAGACAAGAGCAAGAGCGAAATGACTGCATGCTCGGCGATACATTATTCAAGATCCGAGGCTTCGCCTTCTGTTGCATCGGAAATTCGAAAAAAGCGAGCAGCAATCCGCAGCGTAGAGCGCAGGTCAGTCGCGGAGCCTCTTTTTCGCTGGGAAGCTCGCACTTCGAAACTTTTATCTATCGAATCGCTCCCAAAAAATAGAGCCATTAAAGCCAAGTTTTTCCGCCGAGGTCTCAATCGAAACTCCCCCGAGCCAGGGGCAAAGTGACCCGAAACGTCGCGACTCGTGTTGGAAGGTGTTTCTCGGGAATCGATCGCCTCTACACGCCATCGTGCGGCTTAATTCACAAAACTCTACACACGAACGTGTACGCCGGAAAAATGCGCATCGATTCTAGAGTCCATTTCTTTATAAACACACTTCAGAGGGATTTTCATCGAGAAAAGAGGAAAGAGCCCGCGTCCCCTTGAGACGTGCGACGAGCCAATTTACACGCGATTCGCAGGAGCCAGCTCCGACCGGGGACAGGACAGTCGGAACGATAAGAAAAGCGTAATAACAAGACACGAGAGTACAGTTGCACTTTAATGCGTTATATACGGAGGTGGATATATCGTGCGAATAAAATGCTCTCGGAGGTAGTTTACGCGATCGTTCTAATGTATATCTCGGTCCTCTTCTCACTCGTACTCGCTCAGAGGGACTGCGCCAGTGCTGAAAGTGCGAGAGAGAAAGAGCAAAAGATCGCAGGTGCCTCCGGCGAGAATAATCGATCCCCGAAGGCTGCTCAGGGCATCGGCTATAAGCACCGGGGCTGACGAGTGCTGGCGAGAGAGATAGGCACTCGGGAAAATTGAGACATAGATCAAGACACATTACACACATCGAGCGGCTGTGTTTACGCTTTTATATACACGTTGCATTGCTCCCTCCCTCGTTCTCTTTCTCTTTCGTATATGTTGTAGAGGTAAAGCGTAAAGTAAAAAATACGATCATATGGACATGTACGTACGTCTGCTCATTGAGGAACGACGTGCCTGAAACGACCTTACACCGTACTCGCATTCATAGCCGCGCATTTATAAATCTTTATGTAATCCATGAATCGGTTAATGAGGACGAAAAGCATTGGCTCGTGTTCGTAAAACATCAATTTTCTACAGCCCCATTTCCCGCCAGTTACAACATTAATCTTAATATTTTAATCCGTGAATTTGTCTAACTGAATTTTGAGAAAGTGAGACTCGGGGAATGGGATTGCCGGGGAAGACACGGCGGCGAAATTCGTTGAGATTATCCCGGTGGAAGCACGTGCCAATGAAGCGACGACGCATATTTCCCCATCCCGAGCAGTTGGCTTCAAGATTTTTCTCCTCTATACATTAATTTGTTTGATTCCTATAAACGAGAGTGCGCGCGCGAGGGGACTTTGAGACACGGAGAGATAAACTTGTGTCCACGTCCGAGTTACACGCTCCGTCCGAGGTTTCGTGATCGCCGGACGTTAATACGTACGACTCGATCTTTTCATCTCCCGAGAGGGACGTTGCGCTATAAAAAAACGACGGAGACGGAGAGAGAGAGACTCGAACGAAGGAAGGAAAAAATGTGTTTGTTCACGCGACGTTGTGGGATCGGTGCGACGCGCGTGTTTCTCTATCTTTAGTGTCATTCGGGAGGCGGGCTTTTTTACTCGATTTTTCATCACTCGCACGAGCAGCATCAAAACTGAGAGTTCTTTCGCAATTGTCCACTTCGTATTTGCCCACAAACGTTTCGTATTCCGCGACGATTCTACAACCAAGTTAAGATCGACGCGAGAGATACGTACCGCCTGAATAATCACGAGAACAATAATAATAATAATAATAATAATGATGGAAGAGGAGAGGGAGAAGTAGCGTGGAAACTGAGAAAGGGCCTTGGGGCCCGAAACCAGCGAGTTTTACGCCGCGGGGGGCCTCTACTCTCGCCTATACTCAGACCTTTTCGTAGGATGTATAAACGCGTGAGGAGGCGCGCGCGCCCCGCGTCGCGACCATCACCGTTTGCGAGCACACATTCAAGCCCGAAAAACCAACATCGCTGCCGACAAATAACTACCCATATTATCCGATCTTGCAGGCTACCATCTCACCGGGACTCCTTTGTGCGAGGGACTCTCTTCTCGTTTTCTCCGTTCTCGCTCTCTCGCACTCTTCGCCTCTCCTTTTTCATGCTACACGTGAGTATCCGACGAATCTGAGCAGAGAGGGTTGCGCAGACTCGCGAATGGAGATCATTCGAGTGCTGCTGGCGTTTGGAAATAAAGTCGGAAAAATAGCCTCGTTAAAGTCTCGAAAAATCAGCAGCTTTTCTCTCGAGTCAACCAGCTACTTCGTACCGCGACAAATCACTCGATCATCGAAAACAAAATCCCAGGAAGATGGCCGAGTCGAAATTTCGAGCCTGCTTTTATGCTCTTCTGGTATATAAAATAATGTGAAACGAACTAAAAAAGCAACGGAACTTTTTTGCTCTATTCACGATCCAAGGAACGATTAAAATTTATTCTTGCAATTATTCAAATAATGCGTAACTCATTTTTTGAGATTGATCAATTTTTAATATTATGATAGCGGTTTAAGGAAGTTGAGGCTGTACAGTCATTTTTTTTACCCAAAAGTTATGACCTGTACCTTTCAAAAGTTAGGCCAGTTTACAGTTTGGCAATGTTGCATACACTTTAAAGAAAAGTTGGGGGAAAAAAGACGAAAAACTGGTGAAAGCTCAGTCGAAAACACGAACGGTGACGATCCTAGCCTCAAAAAACTGCACGGAAAACAGATTATTATTAATATAATCTCAGAAATTCTCCTAATAAATATGAAAAAATTGACATTGTTCAGCAAGCCTTGCTCACGTTGCCCAAAAAATTTCATATTTTTAGCATCATTTTTAACGGAGATATCACTGAATGTGTCTTGACTTCCATAAGATTACATGTTATTTGGCCCAAATTGTTATTGATTTTTCTCAGCAACAACGCTCCTAAACTGTTTGAAAATTTAACTGATTTTTTTTTACACTTCACTTTATAAGATGCAATCGGTTTAAAAGCGATGACATCAGTTTCATTCTAATGCCTCAACTTCCTTAAATACTTTCGTAGTGAAATCGTCAAGCGAAATGTGACAACAGCCATTTGCTGTTTATATGCGTATGCATATCTATATTTTAAACCAGCTGGCTCGTGGTGTTGTCAAATCTTCCACCGTTTGTGTCGTTATTACTCGTTAACCTCAAATAAGTGTTTTTCTTTTTCCACTCCCAAGTCATCTTCACCGGTAACAAGGCTTTTTCAAGACATCATTCATATCTAAAAACATTTTATTTTATTCTCGTTTTCGGCTCTTTAAAGTTGGGAGGATCCTACTTCAAATCCAAATCGTCGCACGGGAAGTGTGCACGCCATAAGAGCCTGTGTATAACCCTTCAAAAAGCGTGATTTTCATTAATTGTTTTTTCGACAACTATTCTAGCATATTTCCAAATTTCAACTCTTAAAATTGGAATTTTCGATTTCCATTAGATTCGCGTGAACTTCCTTAATTTGCCCCCTTAATACGGGGACAAATATCACTTTTCTCCACTTTCAGGCGCTAAATAGACAACACCACACATCAGTGGAGCCATTTATTAATAATGTGTTTTTATGATGACCGTTGAATTTTATACAATCTCAAACTCGACCTCCGAGCTCGGATACTCTCGTCCGGTTTGTGTGCAACTGGTACTCAGCATTTCTTTATCGTAACGCAATCGGGGCCTCGCAAAAGCGTACTTCGATGAAAAAATGTTGCTTCAGTTGATTTTTGCCACACCAAAATTGCAAAAAATTCCGAATGGAAAAAAATGGCTTGGATTTCAGTCTTAATCGAGTTCTCGTTTCAGAGTACATTTTTCAAACCTAAAACTCGTTCCATCCTCACCGAATGAATAATATACGAATAACCAAGAATTGCAGTGTTTCATAGGAAACGCAACGACAGTGTATAGTACCTTAAAATATATAAAATCGATGCCAAGCGTTGTCCCAGCTCCCCAGCCTCCTGAGCCCGCTCTCAGTGAACGCTTGTCGAATTTTCGTGTCTCTCTGTCTCTCAAATAAAAGTGGAAGACTCGACTGATGCAGGGGATGTCGTAGAGCCTGCGATCTCTCTCGGCCCTGACGGATTTTCGCATTCGCGATCAAACGAGCTGCAATTAACGTTGCGTATTGGCGATGCGTTTGCACAAGTACGAATCCGTGTGTGAGTGTGTGCACGTACAAAGGAGTTTGAAAGGTAATGCGCGTGCGGATGGTGACAAGACGATTAGAGAGACACGTGACGGATGCGCGCATCCACCTTGCGGAATAACTGTTAGCCGTGGCAGCATTTCTGCTCTCGGGTCCCGGTGATACGACGCTGACAAGAGAGGCTATACAACGCGGACTTTTCTCTTAACGAGGCCGCGGCGCGCGGCCGATCTCTCCTCCGCGGAGCGATGCTCGCGCGTGTGCTACGCGCGCATCCCGGTCCTCTTGGTGCTCGGTTGCATTTATAAATGCTACGACACAGGGGCCTCTTCGATGCTTGCGCGTAAGCATATCGGAGGCGTTTTTTTCGACGAAATTTTTACATCGAATGCCGCGAACGGAGGAGCGTAACTGATGCAATTTAGTGGATAAAGTCCGCGGGATTGCGCAATCGCGCTGCTTCCCCAGGACGTGTAAGCATCTCAGCGTGAAAGTACGCTCTTTCCCTTTCATCGTATTCTACTGTGGCGGGTGGACCGATGCGCTCGTGGGTTGATGATTCGTGCGGAGAACGTCGGACGAGCAGGACGAAGCGTCGTCGAGCGAGGAGATCGCGGAATGCCGCGCCAACCCATCGCCGTCGAGGAGTATTGTACTTTGTAGCCAACTAGCGCAGACGGCGGCTCCGCACGTACACGCATCTCGTGAGTAAAGAGCTAAGAGCTTGAGAAAAGATCGCGAGAGGAGAAGATGCTCGCTGCGCTGTGCGCGCAGCTCGCGATTGTAAATCAGGGCAAATTGATCGCAAATCAGTTGGCCTCTCGTGCTCGTCGGCTTTCGCTCGATCCTCCCACACATCTCTACCTGGACACGGGCGAACGTGCCGCTACGTATGCGCATCGGCGCCAGCACTTGTTTGGATTTAGCTTCGCCCTCTTGCTCAGATTTTGTGCAGCTTCGGAGCAGCCTCTCCGGCGCGCACCGGGACCGGAAGATGCTCCGTTTTTGAGCGAACCTCGTCGAACGGGCTCGCAGAAGAACGGAAGATCCTCGCAGTCCCAGGAATTCCGAACTTTTCGAGCTCCCGAGACGCTTCTGGGCCGAGGACGGTCCTCGAGGTTGAGTTTTTCCTCTAAATCATCGTTCGATTTAACCTCACATCAGGAATTATTGAATTAACGCTCGCCTGCTCGGTTAAAGCACTTACGGTAACGACTCTTCTTGTAAAACTTGCTTAGCCGAAGGAGAAGGATTGAGAGAGAGAGAACGAGAGGAGTCTACACCTCGAGGCGGCGGCGTCGGCCCCACAAACGTGCCGACAAACGCTGTCTCACTAGAAATCCCCCCCTCCTCGACTCTCGTACTCTTCCTCCTCCACTCTTCTTCGTACTCCAGCTCTCGCATCTTCCTTTCGTGTTCTTTCTCCACTTCGTCTCCTTCCCGTCGTTCGCCTTCTCTCTCGCTCTCTCCCTTATCTCGTAAAGCTGTGGCTCATTGCAGCTGGGCGTGTGCGATCGCGTCTCATGCTATTATACTTCCCGTCTCAGAATTATGGGCTTTGTAAATATTTCCCTCTCGCTATTTACCTCGATTCATTAGCCGAACACGTCGGACGTGCTATCGACAAAAAATCATTTATTCTACAAACACTTCATTATTGATTTATAACCTTCCATTAAGATGTTCCTTCATCGAGATACACCTGGGGAATCTTCGATGAGGCTCGCTCGAATCGAGCTTCCTACTGCCATAGAAAAGTTTCTTTCCAAATGGATTTTCTGCCGTCGACGCTCACAGCTGTAAGGTTATGCGAATCACTTGAGCGTCCAATGATCCAGGCTCAATCGATCCGCTCAATCGACTCGAAGGGATTTTTTCGTCTTTTTCTAAAAGCGCACAATCGCAGTTTTTTTAATGATCGATTCCACAGCCGAGGGAATTCACAGCTGGATCCGTAGTTTCTGCACAGTCGTAAGTAGAATCAGCCCAACTACGGTCAGACGCGTCGAGCCGTTGGGGTGAGAAGAATTTGGGTAATCGAATGCTCGTGATCCGGACTCGTGTGAATTTTCATTATCCCGGGAGTAAGGAATCTCCGGGAGGTACGAGAGGCTCGGAGAGACGGCGAAGGGAGGACGTGTCAGCGGGCAGGGGGTTATAATAGAAACAGCGCTACTGGTTTAAAGTCCTGGTCGCGATGCTTTCGCGGATATGTATTGCCTCCGAAGTTTCGCATACACGGGGCTCTCGCCCTCGGCGGAGGAGAATATCCGGCTTCCCGGAATGCTAAAGTCGCATGTCCCACTGTTGGCAATGGACGAAGCTCGGAGAGGGAGGCCTTCTGACATTGAGAAGTCGATACAGTCCCCCCGGTGTCCAGAGATGGACAAGGACAGGTCCGCATTGTATTCCACTGCCAGTAAATCCTCACGCGCGCCTGTAAAAGAGGAAGGTGTGCTCCTGGAGCTGAGTGTAAATGAGAGCTCTTTTTCGCTCCTTTCCTTTTCTCACTTTTTTCATGCACGCTCTCGCCCTCTCTGTCGCTTCCTCGCACTCGTTTTTCCCCGAGTTTTTTTTTATCTTCAGCAGTTTGGTGGCACGAGCTAAAAGACGACGAAATCCAGAAGCTGTATTCACCAACGATCTCACCGAGCTTCTGGAGCTTTTAAGCAACGCCGCTTTCCAACATTCTCTCTCAGCATCTTCCTACTCTCTCGCTCTCTTTCTTTCCCGATGTGCTCGATCCTCTCGCCGTGTTGTGGCGCTCACGCCAGCCTGCTCACGAGCGAATCACCGAAAGAGAGAAAGAGAGATTTATCTCTCGGAGACGATAGCACAGCCCTTTGTCGCAAAACCGCTCGGCGAGAACTCGGCATTTTTTCGCATTTTCTTTCTTTTTCTTTTGCTCTTTTTTCCTCTCTCTCTCTCTCGCGTTCTCGCAGTCTCACTCTCTAGCCTCCTATCTGCGTGGCCTCCTGCAGCGAAACACCAGCTTCGTGAAACCTGATCCTTTTTCCTTCCTTTTTTCACTCTCCTCAATCGGTAAATTATTTTTTCGAATTAGTCTCTCGAAATTCACGAGATTTGCTTTTTTCAACGGACTACTCAGCCCCAATGAACATTGAGGCCAAATGAATTACCCTCGATTCCGTTTCCTATCCAATCGATTATACTCCAACATTTTTCCATCCTTTTTCTCACACGACTGTGCGCGAATCGTCCTCGATTCCATCCCCCCTTTCGCTTTATCTTTCCTCTCTTTTCCTCACAATATTTATTGCTTCGACGTAGCCATTTAAAAATCCTTTTTATCTACCAATATCCCCTTATTTCACGAAACTACATTTCCAGAAAACTAAACTTAAACCACGTTCCGCGTTATTCCAATTTTCTCGTCATAATTTCATGGCTTTACCTCCATTCGCTCGACTTCGTCGATTTTTCCGTAGCTAGGATCGATAAAAAATCCATTAGAAAGAAAAGAAAAAATCGAGTCCACATAATTGTGGCCCGAAGCCTGAATTTTCGATGTTCGAGAGCAACGATTTCCACTTAATCTCTAAATTGACCATCGACTCCGATCGAGTTGGAGCCCGGGCTCCAATGATTAGTGAAGCAGCAAAAAAAGGATCGATTTCGAGAGGAATAGTATCGCCTCGAGCTGGACGAACGATTGACTCATTTTTTAATCTCATTGAAACGGTTTGCTGTATTTTGAAAAAAGTGTCGTTCCAAAGTTTCTTTTTAACTCGCGGTCAAGACGTTCTCGGTAGTTTCGAGTGGAAGAATAAGCCGAAGAGGCTAAAGTAGTCGGTCAAGAGAAGCGAGCGTTGGTCGTAGCATTCGTCGTCCACTTTGCATAGTTTAGTGCGACGACACCTACCGGTGTCAATTAAATCCTCGTTCCAATCCTCTTGAGTGTGTCTCGAACGATCCACGCCTCGATGCTCCGAGTCTCCTTTTCCGAAGAGAGACCGCAGCTCCTCTCTCTCCCTCTTTCGATCTTTCTCTCTGTTCCATTCGTGCCATCACCGGAACGAGAGATCTCTCGGGTCGCGTTCAAAGAAAGCCCACGCATTCCTCCAGGAGTTGTAAGTCCTAACGTCAAACTTTCAAAGGGCTTTAACGCCTTTGACCTCTCCAATTTTGCGTCGACTCGTAATTGCCCCAAAGTCTGATTCCTCGTCGGTTAATCAACCGAATTTCACTTACCGATGGCGGTGCAAAAATCATTTCGTTTCATACTATTTCCCATGAACTTGCGTGAGCAGCGCCAGCAGTTTCAGATCGAATCGATATAATAAATCAATCAAAATATCAATCGAATCTCCGAGGAATTGCATTAAAAACCGATTCGGAGTATCGACGCCTGTCATCCTGCCTCGCGATTCATTATTTTCAAATGAATGTTTATATCAAAACGGCGTGAATATCCTTCGCAATAATTTTCCTCTCGATTATAAATTCTCCCGGATTAATGCGACTATTTACGAACAAGTTTATCTCCCGTTTCGATATAACGAATCGAACGATTGAACCAACGGATTTGTATTTATGAAAAACAGTTTGAAAAGCGAAGTCACAGAGGCAAAAGAAAACGAAAAAAATTGGAAATTAGCAGGAAGAAATGAAACAAAAAAGTCGAGGCCCAATTGCTCGCTTCTAATATCGACGGCTCGTGTATTTCGCCTCGTAAGATACCGTTATGCCGCGTGTGCTGCCAACGACGGGTATATAAAAAGAAGAGAAAATGGGAGAAAAAAAACAGTAAGAGAACGAGCTCGAGTGTGTTCATCGCCATAATTATGAGCTCGTTCTTCCGAGGGAACGATCCTACGGACACGTTTCTCAACCACGACGACGAATTGTCTGCCTAATCATTGGAATTAAGCAGCCAACTATTTCCGAGCAGCAAAATAATAAATAAGAAAATAGGCTCGAAAAAATGGGAATTTTGAAATCCGGCGAGCAGTAAAAAATACCGCGTCGACTATTCCACTCGCTCACTGAAAGAGCCTCCGAATCTTCAAACTTTTCATGTTTTCGTTCAGCCTTTCAAAATGAAATAACAAATTCAGCAATAATTTTCATGCTCCCTTCTCTCGATCGAATTAGCAGGCCTTCAACGGTTTTTCATTAGCGTTGCAATCGACGCACTTTCTCGTAAATATAAAGGTCACTTTAGTGGTCGATTGTAAAAGTGATAGTCGACCTCGGACGACGGTTTTCTTCCTTTTTTTAACTGGGACTCCGGGAAGGGAACTGAGGGGGAAAGTCTTAAGAGTTAGCGAATAAATAAAACAATCGATTTTGTATATTTTTAAATTAATATATAATTTTTAGTCGTGTGGGTCATTTTCTTCAAAGGGTGATTTCGATTTTTCTTCTTTTCGTATTTTTTTTTTCTTCTCGAGGACTCGTGGATTGAGAGGAAACGGGGATTCGAAGGAGTCAAGATTTTCTCAGGGGGTGTGTAGTACAATATACAATACAAGCCGTACGCAGGAGGAATTATAATTCACGGAAATGATAAGGCCGCCCAGGGCCGTTTATTGCTTTCTGCTTCTCGTCATATATCGGTCTCGTTTTTATTCGAAATAATTTTCACGTATTTTCTCTTCAATTACTATTTTCTCGACGGACTGATTAATTCGCAGAACGACGGGACTGTTTCGCTTTTCGCGTCGGTTCATCGAGAGCTCGAGGTCGAGGCTTCCCTGATTCATCATTTTTTTTCTACTCTTCACATACACACACTCGACGAGTTGAGC
Organism: Venturia canescens; assembly: GCF_019457755.1. Taxonomy (NCBI): domain Eukaryota; kingdom Metazoa; phylum Arthropoda; class Insecta; order Hymenoptera; family Ichneumonidae; genus Venturia; species Venturia canescens. Next base: position 16,465,008 of record NC_057430.1, read on the forward strand.
AAAAATTTTCGCGTCCCAGTAACGCGGATAACGAACCGCCACGTCCCCGGGACGCTCTCGATTCTCCGCGAATTTCGATCAATATTTTTCTCACATTTGTCGAAATTTTTTCCCGCGATTCCACGAGGGCTCCTTCCTCCAATTTCATGAAAAAGAGAGTGCAAAATTTGCCATAAAAAACGAGTCGACAGCCTCGAAAAAGAGGCGGAAAAAATGTTGAAATTTCGAGTTTTTGGGATAACTTTTTGTTCCAATTTTTCAAAGGAGCCCTCGCCGATGTTTCCGAAATGACTCGGTAGCCGTATAATGTGACAGTCACGCCGTTGGCTCGTTTCCTCCAGTCAAAAAGACTCCAGCGAGACAAAAATGGTTTGACAATAATTTTTGTTCCCCTGACAGTTTGAAAAAAACTTTCATCTTCGAGATTCTCCGTATTAAATCGCTAATATTTATCTACATAAATTTCTACGGTTTATACAATTCGTTAAAATCGATTTTAACCATAAATCTCATCATACCATTCCATTTTGTCACGTGGTCAAAGGAGCTTCGGCATTTCGATAATTGAGAGAGTGAAATTCGTCCAAGTGTCGCGAATGTGCCGAGCCCCGAGCTCGTTCAACGAGCCAAAATCAGAAACAAAAACAGGAACAAAATGAGAAATTCATGAGTTTTCTTATCTCTCTCGAGGTATCGAAGTATAGCGAGGACAAAAATGTTGAAGAAAACGTGATTCGTAGCAGGAAGGAGTACCGGGAGATTTCCCTTGTTTAAAGAGAAGAGAGAGGATTTCGTATCACGGGAAGGAAACGAGTGAGAGAGTTGAGAAAAAAAAGTGAGCGAAAGTTAAAACTTTACAATAATATTGCGATCAATCGTAACAATTCTTATCACAAAAATCGAGGCTCTGAACAAAAAATAAACAGGAATAAAACAATAATAAAAAATAATAAAACTCGATTTTTACTCCTTTAAATAATTTAATAATTTAGTGTCACGTTGTCGATCGACGATAATACGAAGTTAAATAAAAAGAGAGCAGCGTCCGACGCGAGCGTGCTACGATTCTCATTCGTTCCTTCCTTTCTTGTCTTCCCCCCTTCTTCCCAATCCTCACTTTCTTCATACTTAACATACTTTGGACGAAAAATACTCGATCGAAACGAAATCCTTGCAGATTCGCCAGTCTCGTCGTTCTCGTCGTCTAAACCATCCGAATAATCAGTTTCCTTCACTTTTCCTTTTTTACTTCTCTTTCCATATATTTTCATCCCCTAATGACTCACGGAGAACAAACGCCCTCGGAGGGGCTACGAGAAGCTTGTTTTTCATTCACCACTCCATTTCTTCCTCGACTCTCATTCTTAATCTCTCACTCTCTCACTCTCACGACTCTAATAATCAATTATTATAATTAATATAGTCAATAATTAATACAGAAGGGGGAGGATACTTGTATTTATAAGTATGTATATATTTATATATATTATTATGAATATACATATATATTAATCGATATATATGTATATACACAATATTTATATGATAATAATATTAATATCATTTATGAGTAGGGTACATATTTACAGTTTTCAGGGTCCTGGAGAAAAAATGGGCCACTGGGACCAGGGAAACGACGATTAAAAGCAAAGAAGTGCTGCTTCCGTTTGTTTTTTTTTTTTTTTTTTTTTTTTTTCCTTGGTTTCGGAGTATATTGCAATGTTTCATTGATGAAAATTATGCTGAAATAGAGTTGTTGTTTCATTTGTTTTGTTGTTTCATCGTAAAGCGTTAAAATACGTCGTAGGCGAAAGAAAAAGAAAAAGTAAAACAGTGAGGCTCTCAGCTCGATATATCTGTGGCCACTTTATCACTGTATTCATCGTTGGAGTAATACTCGTGCAATTTACAGGGGAAGGGGATGCACCGACACTTATTCCATGAATTTTTCTTCGTAGCTTCGTGAGAATAATCCAGTTTTTCTCGTGGTTTTAATTTTTCGTCGCTTTTTCTTCAAGTTTTGTTGGTGACTTATTCGCTCTTACCGATTTTGGTCGCTGTGGACGGAGCGAAGGATCTCGGCCGCTCGAAAATCCGAATGGGCACATCGCGTCATCGTTCCCCCCTGTCGAAACAATCGACTTTATGCTCGCATTTTGAACTCTGATTCGTTAAAACCACGCGCACAATTATCTATTTACACGCACGTTTAATTTGGAGATTTAAAATGATCGATCGTTCGCTGTCTCGCGTCGTTCGAACCGCTTTTACGTTTCGTCCGTCTCAATTGTTTTGAGTAATTTTTTAAATTGCACTTTGTAGTTCGGGCGCGTCGGGGGCGCCCGGTTTTCACGAGTCGCTCCAGGAGAAATGCGCTCAGGGCGGGACCGTCGGCCGGATTTTTCAAATCTCGGAGCGACGGGTCTGCGCCCACCCGAGCGGAAAACTTGGTGAGCGTTGACGCCGTTTTCGTTAACGCCACCGAGGTCAACGAGCGAGCTCGTTCGCCATTTTGGTAAAGCTCGCAAACGCCATTTTGGTTTAACGCGCAAGTGTTGGTGGAAGGTTTCGTTTGTCGAGACTCTTCCAGCTTCGTTCTCATGAGAAATGGTTTCTCTGTTGTCTCGTTGTCGCTACTGTTCGGTACGCGCTCCCAAAGATGGGGTCTGGTGGCAGGCCTTCGGCTACGACGGTTCGGAGGTCGAGTCCGGAACGAACTCGCGTTCGTCGATGAGCGACTCCTCGTCGGTGGTCACATCGAGATCCTCGTCTTCGGGATCCTCCTTGGTGCTGGTTACGGGCTCGTTCTCCTGTCACGGACTCACGCCGCCAGCATCGGCCTCGTTGTTTCTATGAGCGGGGGTCAAGCTGGGGCTTCTTCTCCTCTTGATGCCGCGCCTTTCCTGGAGGCCGTTGACCATGTTCTCGATCGATTTGAGCTCGCCGGTCGAGGAGGCGTTCACCGGAGCGCCGCTGCTCGAGTTGAGGGCTCCGCCGATCGGCGTCGGCGAACCAGTCGGCGGCCTCGGAGGGGGCGACCTTGGACTGAGCGTCCGACTTCCCGGGGTGACCGTCTCGAAGGCCGAGCCGTGCGACGGCGCCGGCAGGCTGTAAGGCGCGAACCGGTGTCCCTTCAGCTGATGCAACGGACTCGAAAGCGGATGGGGATAGTGAGCGAACAGCGCCGGATGCTGGGACGCGGCCAACGCGAGCTGCGCGTTCAGGATCATCCCCGGCACCCCGGCGTGCAAGCCCAACGGGCTCGGCGGTATCAGCGGACCCGGACCCGAATACAATCCAGGCACGGACGGATAAAAATATGGTAACAACGGCGGATGCAGCACCGGAGGTCCCACCGATACGTCCGGCCTCGGCCCCTCCGAGCCCGGAGGACCCGCCGATATCCCGCCGCTCTCCGAGCCCGAAGACTCGCTCCCTTCGCCCCGCTCGCTCATCCTGTCGTCCCGATGCGCCGGATGCGGCGTGTCCGGACCAACCACGTCCAGCAGCTTGTCCTCGTCGTCCATCATGTCGTTCACCGAATTCGACGATCTACGCTTCTCCGGCGAAGCTGGCGCACCTGAACTCAGACGGGAACCACCTCCGGACACGGTCAACAGCGCCTGCCTTCTGCAACAACGGCTGTGTGTTAACAATTGTGAAAACTCCTTATTTTTATCAACTATTCCAACATCCAAACTTTCGTCTACTTTGCTTCTTCGTTACTTTCATATCCAAGACCTCGATCCTCCGTCGAATCATCGAAGATTCGACACCAACCCCAAATAAATTCCACCCTTTATTCGAAATCAAGAGAAATTCATCGAAATCAAGGGAATTCGTCAAAAATATTCAATCGAACGAGTACTGCCACCACCCGAACAATGTGGAGCGAGATTTTCGCCGAAACCCACCAAAATTTGAAGCTTCCTTTTCTAACGTTCGTAGCTAAGAACCTCAATTCCCTGTCCCGAGACATCGATTGCTCACAACTGAGCCGTGACTGTTGATTTCGACCACAAGTTCAAGAATATCGTGGCTCATGTCGCAGAACATAAAAATAGGGATGTTCGCCGCAGTCCGCTCGGGGGGTTTGCGTATTTCCCTGGCGTCCGTCTACCGCCGTCGATCGTTGAATCGAGCGTGAGGTATCAAGCCCCAGAACAATAAATACCGAGGAACGAGCTAGAAAAATGTGGTTTTTCCTAATACGAGTGCGACACGATAGGAGAGGAGACGAATAAGCGGGGGCATTTCGCGTGTCAAATATTTTTTACGATAATGTTGTAATATACGGTGCTCGTAGCTTTCCCCGCAATTGACTAATGAAGCTGTTAAACGCCGGGACAGTTACAGGCGAGTTATCGGGACGGTAGGAAAAAAGAGAGCGACAAAAAGCGCGCACAGAGACAGACGTGAGCGCGTGGGGAAAAAAAAGCGGAGGAGAGACGCAGTCGTCGTAGCTGGCGAGCGCGCCAAGACGTCAAAAGCGCTTAAACCTAATTCAGCGATTCATGTACGCACGCAGAAAGAGGAAAGAGCCGACACACACGAGATCGTTTCTCAAGCGTTACTGTCTTTCATAACTCGGACTATCGGGCAACCTGTCCGCACCAATAATAACTCGACATACTTCATTTGCCCTGCTGTTCCCTCTGCTTAGAGCAACTATAGACACGAGAATTTATAAATATTTAGATGCCAAAGTAATAACGATTGCCCCACGGGAGGGCGCCAAGTTATTAAATAAATTACATTAATGCCATGCACATATTCTTCACTTTATTATCGAACGTCTATCCGAGCCCATCCTGCTCGCGCTCTCTCGGCCTTTCTACGTATCAATTCGAACGTTTGCCGCCTGTTTGTCGCTACAAATCTATCGAATTGACTTGGATGAGTCGCCGTTACTTTATTCCGCGAGTATACTCAATAATTGAATCGCATTAATTCTGAGCTCGAGCAATCATTGACTTACAATTCATTTACTGCACGTAGGAATTACAGTTTATCAATTCATTTTATCGATTCTCTCCTTTTGCCACTGTTTTTCATACGGTTTCCTTTACTTTGCTGACAGTTTGTTAATCCTCGTTCTCGAGTGTATCAATTTTCGGAGTTTCTCAAAGATTTTTATCTCCAAAGTACGAAGCTTGACTCAGGCTCGCTCCGGATCGACATTTTTTTCGAATTTTCTGTCCATTTCAGCAATGAATCTCGCGTCGCGCTCATAATCAGCTGGGAGGAGAGCGACGAGCGAAGATTTTTCGTTCGGTTCCATCAGCGAAGGGGCATTCCATTCTGGCAGAGCACAAAGTTTCTCCGACTGTTTGACTCGAGATGATCCCTCCGCCGTCACGAATAGCGGGGGTTTCCGTCGTTATGGAAGATCCACCCTCATCAAAGCCTGGGATTCATCCCCTTCGTGTGGCTGACAAACGCGCGCGTGAGTATGTGTACGCATTCTCGTTTGCATTTGAGGCGTTAAGACCCTGCTAAATCCCTGTGGCCAAAAGCCCTTTCACTATCCTTCTAATCGCGATTTCGCACCTTTCTGTCCATCCTTCCCTGGCGGGGGAGACGCAGCAAAACATGACAAATTGGAGAGTAGTCGTGACGCGTGACGGATACACAAACGATCCTTTCCCCGGCAGCTCGAGCCTTTGTAAACCCGCGTTTTTTTTACTTTTTACTCTCTTCTCCCACTCGCCTCGTCCTCCCTGCCACACAGCCGAATTCACGATCGAAAAAGC